>NW_027175832.1:13844053-14204053 GCF_023055335.1 Clinocottus analis | reverse complement strand
AGAAGCCATCTTGTGAGGTAAATAAAAAAAAATAAAAACCCAAGATGTGCACCTTGGTTATGGGCCAGTTCTCTTCCATCATTCACGGCGTGCTGTATGACTCACTGTCTCACCATTTGTTGATTTGAAAGATCCTGACTGCTCGAGTCTCAAAAGGCCCCTCCTCCTCTAAAGTATTGCAAATTGATTTATTAATAAAGTTTGTGTGCTGCCGAGGAAGCCAGGCTAATAAAACAGGAGCCCTAGAGGGCGAATGGGGTAAATGCATTTGAAAATAAACTTTGAGTAACTCATTAGATTAAGAAAATTATAAGAATAATAACCCTGAGCACTGCCCAAGGAGGGAAATCTAATTAACAGGTTTTTCGATTCCTTCTTTCAATACATTTGTAAAAAAAAGTGCCAGGGAGTGTTCCATTATCGCCCGCCCTCTCACCTCCGAGACACAGGGTGACAAGAAACCCCAGAGAAACCCACGAGGCCAGGGAGGGGCCGTCCGCACAGAGCATAACCACACATGTGCACACATACGGTTTCACTTCATTCCCCCTTGAGTAATGGGCTCTCTGGCCATTTGTCCGATACTGGCAACAAACGAGACAAGAGCTGGAGGGCTACTCAGGCAATGCATTGCCACTCTTGAATGAGTACGAAACCCACACCCATGTATACTCTGAACTCTAAATACATGTCCAAATGTTCATATCCTGGAAAGGAACAACAATGTGTCTTACATTGGATGGAAACGGCTTTTATCCAGTCGGGTTTCGTGAGAGCTATCAAGAGGCCCGACCATAGTTTCTTTCTCTCATGTGTTTCCAATCTCCCTATTGGCCTATGGGCTACGTCCTTGAGGCAGGAGGATTGGAAGGCTATATTTGCTCTGGAACCATTTACTGAGCCTTCCTCCTTCTCGAGACATGGCGGAGCACCGGAGGGGGCGAGGGGGGAAGAAGGGGTGCTGCAGCTCGGCCCACCTGGAGGGTTGTGTCCCCCTCCCCTCCCCCTCCCATCGGTGGTAGTCGCCAACACCGTGCAGCATTGCGTTGTGCCTCGCAGGTCTCCAGCTACAGTGACGGCTTGGAAAGACATCACAATCTGGAGATCAAGATTGAACAGAGCCAGCTTCCAAAACATCACTTTGTGCGGCACAAAGCTGAGAGAATGGATTTGAAGCATATGTGGCCAATTGAAAGCTCGACCACAGCTATGTTATGGCAGCACCGATTACCATTTACAAGCTGGGTTTTTAAAAAGCAGAGACGAAATGCTGGGTGAAAAAGAAAGTTCAACTGTAAGCTCTAAGTGCACACTGTACTATTCCCGAGTTTATTTCTGGTACCAACTGGCTAACAGTTTGCTTCACGGCAGCAACACCTGGAGCTACCACCCGTTGCCAGCTAATATTCCTTAAAATAACTTTTGAGATCCATGCAAAGAAGGTGGAAAATGGCCTTCTAATCAACCAAGACAGCTAAGTAGATTGTTGATTAAAAAGTAAGACTTCAATTAAGCAATATGTGGTTCGGCTGCCTGTGCCAGATTCTGCACAGGCGAAAAACTATTTATGTTATATCCGAAAAACTAGTTTTCTTTCTGACTTCTGCTAAGATACAGTCTGAAGCCGTCACAAATTCCATCGGTGGATGTAACCGTCTTTTGCTCATCAGAGTGTCCAATAAACTTGTAGGTTTAATAGCTTGTGCTTTATGTGTGTGATTTACTTCTAAACCACGGGATGGTTCACACCTGTGTTCTTATGATGATAAATCCTTTTGTCCTTGTCAGTTACCTTTGTAAATGCTGTGCTGTTTCCAAAAAGGTTACAAAGCCACAGCTTGGTGATGGTTTATATGTATTTAAACCGGCAACAAAATTAACACAATTGCTAAAACAAACAAACAAAGGAACACCTAAAGAGCACGACTTGATGACTAAAAGTAAATTATGTTGACACCATTTGTATTGGATGATTCTGTCCCAAGATTTTTGATCCATGAACATATTTACAAATGACATTATTGCTATTCAAGTCCTATGTTCAAGAACTGTAGTATTGAAAGGATGCAACAACCTCTGATGAGAGGTATAACAAGTGCGCTATTGAGTTTGCGTGGATTCATTTTCTTACCTGAGACAACATCTCTGACTTGAAGCACAGGTGAATGTCACATTGTGGGGGAGATGTATGACCACTATTTGGTATATTTACTCACGTCAGACACAAGTGTCTGCCCTTATCTTTAGAGGGCAGATGATTTGCAGATAGGTGGAAATATAAAAAGATGGCGGCGTCTTAACTCGGGGCAAGAGAGAAGTCATTTCTCTTCCAGCCCTCAAGCCAACCTCGGCATCATTCATTTACATTTCTCTGTTGTCCATGTGACTGTTGAAACTGCGGCGCGCGCCAATGGATTGGCATTTAGTGTGACAGAGGAAAGGAGAATAAGTGAAAAAAATCAATCCTTTGAAAATGGGTTTTCATCGGAGCTGCAGTGTCTGATGTCGTAAGTTTAACGATGCAAAGCACTAGAAACCAGGACCGGACGACATAGTGCAGCTACAGAGCTGCAGTGACCGTCCAACCTTATCAGCAAGGAAACTGTCAGCCATTTTTGTCCTGCATGGATGATTTGCACACAGTCATTTTTTTCCAAGCAGATATTTTGGGTTGTCACGATAGGAAAAGCACAGGTGTTACAAATAATAAACTGTTCATTAATGGTGAAGGGGCGTGCACAATACCAGGATATCAGTATTATTATTTGTGGGGCGCACACAATAAAACTAAAGCAGCCGAATAGAATGTAGCCATTGATAAATGTATTATTTACACCTGTCCTTTTCCTACTGTAACAAGTGAAAATGTCCTCCGTAAAAAAGGCCAACCCACAGTCAATTTTAATATTGTGCTACCAAATGTATTGTTGCTTTATAGCTCACTTTAAATCAACGGTAAGCTTGAAATAAATGACGTTGACTCATGAGTGGATTGCATGCAAAGTCAATGCACAATATGCGAATGGTTGCGAACAACTGGAATTTCTGCCAGGTGGCGCGAATGATGCGAAAGGCGCGTTCCGAAACATTTCACATTTTTAAACTCTGGCGAAAAATTCCTGTGACGCTCCAGTATTAGCGTTTAGATGCTTCGGCCGTCATCACTGCTGTCCTGCTGTTGCTAAATCAAATTGCTGCTGGTCCGCCTGAAGTAGCACTGGGATTTGGACGCAGTTCCTGGAGGAGTTGGAGATGTGTGCGGCTATGGATAATATTATGAACCCATACAGAGAGGCGTTTGATGTTCCGACGTTTGTGTAACTTCCACAACAAGTATAAAGCAGAACTAGTGGTTATTTCCATGGTGGATGGCGGAAATAATAACTGTTTTTACAGAGATAAGCCACTGAGATTAGCAGATGAAGTGAATGACGCAAATTAACCGCGTATAATCGAGCGAGTAAACTGTGACGAGGGAAACTCTCGCGAGGGAAACTTTTGGTGTAAATATAGCATAAGGCTACATTTAAATGTAAAGGTTAAATTTAAATGTAGCATAAGGCTACGTTTGCATGTGGCACAAATGGACTGATACATATTAAATAACATAGTTTTGTGTCTACTATTTCATGTATTATTCTAACATGCAATACAACTAAATATCCTATTGCAAACTTAAACCACTCTCTCCGGTATACCTAGCAGCAGTTACAAAGGACAGCATTTTGACTTTGGACAGCAATGCTATCTACCGTATCCTCTGCTGCACTGCCGCTAAAATGAGATCCGCTTTGCCGTCAGCCGGCTTCCGTGTGAATGCAGCTTGAGTAAATGGCCTGACAAAGACTGAACAGCTCTCTCTTGTGGAGAATGGGCTGAGGTTTGTGGGTCAGTTACAAGCCATTTAAATTATGTGTCGCAAGCACACAACCATATCTATATATGGAAGAAAAAACATTGACAAACAAACGATGCTCTGTCTATGGTACTCACAAACACTTACTCCCTGGCTAAGATTACCCATTTGCTGTAAGCTACAAAATATAAGGTAAAAAGCAAAGACCGAAAGGAGTAATGATGCATTCATGATAGAATGTAGAGCAGAATACACAGGCACACACGCATAGACTCACACACACGCGCGCACACACACACACACACACACACAGCCAAAGTTTTAGTGCTTAGTTTTGATTCAGCTCTTCATTAGCCACAGGGCCCAACTCCGGTTAGCTCCAGTATTAGGCTCAATTAGAACAAGATCCAATTAGAGGGCTCCTTTCCCCTGGGGCAAGGAGAGGCAGGAAATGGAGACTGAGAAATGTATAAGTCGACAACATGCGGACACAGCCAACATAAACAAACTTACTTTGTTGATCTCTGCTGTTGCTACGCAGGAGTCCTCTGGGAGTTAAAGCCCTGCTAGTCTAAGCTATGAGATAAAACAAAATAAAAAAAAGCCCTGCAGCGAAACATGAACTCTGTGAACACAAGGGCTCCGACACCATGAAGGGAACGTCTGGGCCCAGAAAATGAAAAGCCCACAGGCATTTTCCATTTACAGCTAAAAATCCAGCACTAGCTCCTAGCCAGGGTTAGTATCAGACTCTCAAAATGAACACTTACACTACGGGGGGAACAAATGAGTAGCTTTATATCGTCGCTCTATTAAATCTGTCGGCTAATAGACATATACCTTACTACTGACAGAAATCAATAATGTACAATAAGATAAAGGTCAAGGAGGAAAGAAAGAAAGAAAGAAAGAAAGAAAGAAAGAAAAAAAGAAAGAAAGAAAGAATGAAAGAAAGAAAGAACGAAAGACAGAAAGAATGAAAGACAGACAGAGGAAAACAAAACCAAAAAAAGCATAATTGATGAAAGAAAAGACAAAGATCCAACTGTGTGATTCGGAGTTCAGTATTTCTGTCCTCCTATCAGTATGGTTGGAGGTGGTGATGGCGGCAATGTTGTGCGAGCTGTTCGGGCTTGCCCTTGCCTCGGGCCTCTAGTGTTCCTCCCCCGGGCGGCGTGTGAGGGAAATGGTGTGTGGTGCGAGGGTAAACCTTGACCTGCCTGCCAGGAGTCTGCACACGGAATGAAATGAGCACAAACAAAGCAGAGGAGGAGGAAGAGGAGGAGGAGGAGGAGGAGGAGGGGTGTCAGACAACAGTGGATGAGGTACATGGCTTTACTTGTATCACCGCTACACCCCCTTTCGTTGCTTTCTGATATGACTTTGAGTGGCAGGATACACACACACACACACACACACACTCACACAGACAGACAGACAGACACACACACATCTTTCTGATTGGGAGCGCTCAGGTGTTGTGGGTGGCATCCTGGTAACGCTGCGAAGATGGAATGCGAAACATTTCCCTTCATGCTCTGCCAAGTTGTGGTTCAGGGAAAGATGGAAATCCTATTATGTCACATGCCTAACTTGGCCCCCACAAACTCTGAAACTCATTTGTGAAATTGGGCTTAGGTCTTAATGAGTTTCAAAGTGGTTTTGGTCCTATAAGTATATATATATATACATATATATCGTTGTTGAGACTGATTTTGAGTTAACTTCAACTATCAAGCTGGAAACCTAAAGTTTCCATTCTATTCTGCTGACAGTAGATGATGTATTTTAATCTTGTATTTATAATCGCTGTAAACCAGCGTGTTGACATAGGTGTGTGTGCCATATCACCCTGCTTACCTGTGAAAAAGCCCAGTGAAAATCCATTACATACTTTAGAGACGACTCATGAATGGAATAATTAGCACAGCATGCTTTCCGCCCGGCTGGAAGTCTCTCTCGATAATGAACAAAGGAAAGGAAATTAGCTTTTGTCTCATAAAGTCACAACTTCAAAGATCCCTGCCATTGCATTAATACAGCCATAGCCGGCGGCAGCATGGAAGAGAATAAAATAAGCACTCTCACTCAGACCCTATTCCTATCAAGGTCTTTCTCGGGACAAATAACGGGAGCTTGGCTCTTATAGACACCCCACACACACACACACACACACACACACACACACCTATACACACACCGGACTGAAAAAAGGTATGCAAATCCACCCCAAGCCAGCTCTCGTAAAGCAGTAAAATAGCCAGTGTTCCGACTTAGAACATGGTTTGCATTAGTGAAAAAAAAGAAGGAAAAGAATCATTCTCCAGGTGTAACACTATTTCCACACACTCTCCCTTCAATGCAGCTGGATGGATGTACACTTAATCACATCAGGTCAACACTTGGGCCCGGGGCTTCCCAGCTGTGGCCTGAGTGACCTGCAACCGTCGGCTCGCCTAACTGCCGTTCCAGTCAGCTCCCCCTCGGGAGCATGAGTGGTACAGTGATCTGGTGCTAGGTCATCCTGCCTGGCACCACAGCATTACAGCACAGTTAAAAAGAGGCCGAAACAGCACAGCGCTTGTGGTGGAGATGGCCCGATCAATGAAAAGTACGGTTTAGATTGCAAATTGAAACAATATGAGGGGTTTTCCCCAATTACTATGCAGTATGTGGACGAATTGTATTACAGATTTAGAGTTTAATTTAATTTTTATCATACGACTCAAAAACAATATGACTGGTGGCTTTAACTTCGAATGCTGTACCCGCAACCTCCTCCTGCTCCTCCTCCTCATCAGCGTGTTTTTCCCACCCCCATCAGCTGTTATCGCCATAGTCTCAGAGCTAAAGGATGAGGCAGCAGCGAGGTTTGTCCGAAGCACTCTCCCCGCGCTATCTGCTCCTTTATCTGCCAGGATCAGTTGTTAGTGCTGGCAGTTTCCCTCTCCTGTCCTCTGGAGAGAGGTGGCTCTCAGCTGGAGAGAGGCGCCGGAGGCTACGCGCCGTCTCCATTGTGTGGAGAGAGAGACACATGGAGGACTTGAGAGACTCGGTGCAGGTGCAGAGAGGAAGAGCGAGAAGGAACACACCTGAGGGGCCTGATTTTTATTTATTTTTTCGTTCTTCTTTTTTTTTCCCTCTCAAAAGTCAGCCTTGTTTTTTTTCGAGGGAGGGGGGGCTTTTAGGTAGAGGGACATTTGTTGTAAAGGGAGGACATATTTACTAGAGGCACACTACACTGGAGGGAGGGAAAGGGCCCTCGAGTAGAATGCTTCCCCTCTAACTGCCAGAGACATTTGGTTACAGACGCGAGCTGCCAGATGTAATACATTTTTCAGCGTTGAGGACAACAAGCAGGACAGCACCATCATTGCGATCAAAACGACGATTCCCAACAGCATTGAGCCGCCTGGACGTATAGTGTGTGGTACGATGAGGCGTGACGCAGTTAGGTGTGTGAGGTCATGATCCCCGTCTTCAATCAGGGCGGGCCTTCTTGTTCGGACAGGACGTAACAAGCCAAGTCTGGTAATCTCACCTCAGACTGGGAGCTTTCCTGGGAAAGTAATCCTTTTGCTAACTGTTTGTTTAAAAGCTGACAGGCTACAAGAGTCTCAGTGACAGCATCTATTCATCTCGGGGTGTCAGACAGAGAGAATAAAAAAATAGAGGCAACGAGGAAGGGATAAAGAAACACAGAGGGAGAGAGAGAGGAGGAGGCGGATGAAGAGCGATTGAGAGAAGAAGCCCAGAGTAAATGGGGAGATTGGTGTGCTCCAACAATAGGTTAGATTTACCTTCAGCTTTGAAACACCTTAAGATCATCTCAGCAGCAATTTCAGAAATTCATCTAACTTGGTGACAGAATGTGTACCGATGTTTTCATCACTTTGGTTTTAATTATATGTCTCACTCAGCACAGTCTTCCTTCTACTCGGCTAATTTAGATTGAGATCCTTCCAGGCTTTCCCCTATCTTTCATTTCCCTCCCCTCCGTCTCTCCTCTCTGCATCCCATCAGCCCCCTTTGTAGAAAAAAAAGAGGAAGGGAAAAAAAAAAACCTTCATGTCTGTGACTTTCTTGCCCTCCAGCATATGAAGCCCTCTTTTATTTTGATCATCGCAGCACAATGGATTCATGCCATTCTGGCAACTTTATTCAGTATCAGCCCAAATTTACATACTGCTTAACAAGTTTGTGCGTGACTGTTGATGCCTCTGATCAAAGTGCTTTTGGAAATCTTTCTCATCAGATTTTTTCCCTGTCCTTCATTTCAAATGCATGCCGCAGACAGGCATCTTTAACTCAGGGGCAAAGAAAGGTAACCTTAGTGCTGCACAAGCCCAAATGTCATCCAACAAGGAGGGCTCATGTCCTGGGGATAAAGATAATGTAATCTAAGCAGTATACAGTGTGAGACTGTGTGTCTTTGAGTGTGTGTGTATGTGTGTATCCATGCTAGCCTCAGTGTTTGTTGGAGGCTTGGGTTCCGGGGGGGAGGAGGGAGACAGGGGATGACAAAAGTCAAAGCAGTCATGTGTCATTTTGGATGCTGAAGGGCTGGGACCTGCCTGCAGGGCTGTCCTCTCTGTCAGACGCACTCACATATCTGCGCTCAACTCTCTCTCAGTCTCTTTTCTCTGCTCGCTCTCTCGCTCTCAATTTTGTCCATCCGTCCCTCCGTCTTCATCCAATGCACGTCGCATTTATTGCAGCTGCATGTTCGTGCACCGACACGCAGCGGTCCTGTGCATCCGAGCAGCATGCGACAACCAGGGGCGGGGGGATGGGGGGGCGACAGCATTTTGTGTCACAGAGATCATTTAAAGCAAAACATCTGCTTGGCATGCGGTGACTTATTTCACATTTCTTAATTATTGCGTCTTGATCACATATGCCACGAGAGTGAGACGTGATTGGTTCGTAACCAGTGAGACACTGTGAGAGTGGAGGAGGACGAGTGGGGCCTTTTGACAAAGATCAGGTTGTAAATCAAGATATCAGAGGTCGAGCCACAAACCAATGGCCCGTAACCTTCCCACGGGGATGTCAGAAGAGGCTGAACCCACTGCAGGGGCCACCATTTACAAGTGCATTCGTAAATAAACGTATAGCTACCAGAGCAAACAGACAGAATTGAAAACATTAAATAACTGAAAAGGAAAAAACGGATTCAAAAATACAATGAAAAGAGGGCGTGGGTGGAAAGAGAGGAATCGTGGGAATGCAAGATTGCACCTCCCTCAGGCAATCGAATTATCCTATGGGCTGATGGTTCCTCCTTATGCGTCGGCTGACATTTTCCTGTAACCCCATCCCGTGTAATGCTATGTGATGTGTGTGACTGGCTTCTGCCACGGCCCTGAAAGGCCACGGAGCCCCGGGGCTATTTGCTTTTGGCCCGCAGCATCCTGGGAATTGTTTATTTTTGCTCTGTCTGCTCCCTTTTTGCCTCTCTCTGTTTCATTTTTGCCTTCTCCTCCCTCGTCCTCCCTCTCCGACCCAGTGGTGTCCACTTTCAATTACGAGGAGGATGTACTCGTATTCTTCTGCGAGACAAAACTCCCTGACAGGTGACTCTCGAGGGGTAACTCAAAACCATACCTTTAGTCTCCTCGCACAAACTGTTAGTATTCCAGCACCTTGTCACTGGACACACACACACACACACACACACACACACACACACACACACAAAGAAGAAAAAAACAACAACAACCAAAGCTGCCGGTGGTATCTGTTACTCAACTGTATATGTTGCTCTGTGTGATGATGATAAGAGTCGAGGGTGTGTTCAAGAAAAAGAAAACAGTTGAAAATAAAAATGTGCTGTGTGTGGGAGAGAAAGAGAAAGGGAAAGAGAGCGAGAGAGAGAGAGAGAGAGAGAGAGAGAGAGAGAGAGAGAGAGGAGAAAAGAGATTTGAGGACAGAGAAGATGAGATGTGTGATATGAGATAATAGAATGATATTCAAAATATATCCCTAGGAGCTGGGAGTTAAAACAGAACATTAAAAGAGAACATATTTTTGATCGCTTATGGATATGTAAGCCAGCACACCAATATGCCCAGACCTTACTTCTGCTGCTGCAGAGCCCTAAAGGGCAAAAGAAGAGGAGGCGGGCCAACCCTGCATACACACAAATAGTGCATGTAGGGAGCTGTCGACATGTGACAAGCAGAAAAGGGACAGTGTTGAGAGCCGTAGCCTTTTATGACCCAACACTCTTTGACAGCTTGGCCATCGCTTGAGGTCACGAGCCATGTTGCTTTTTTCATCTGACAGTTTTTTAAGGAAAAACAACGCTCCCTCGATGGATCCAATTGTTCAGAGAGCTTTTGTGGCTGCGTGTCAAGGCGCCGAGACAATGACATGCCAAACGGCCCAGTAGATTCTGTTTGCTGTTAGCTAGAGGAGTCACACTGTCAATCTGCAGGACCAAAAGTGGGATGAAAGTGTAAACGATATGATGGCGAGGCTGCTTTTATGCAACACTGCACTCTGCTGGCGGAAGGCGATACCACCTCGGGTGATTCCGCAGCAGTCTTAACCGGAGACTAATGTAACCCTCAGTTCCACAGGGATGCTAATGTCTAATGCTTCTACCCTTGAAGCAGTTGCCTTATTTGGACCTAAGGACATTCAGCGCTGACAAATTTTAAACATCCCAGGAGGGGCACACTTTGAAATATGGCCACGGGGGTGGTGGCACATTAGAATGACAAAAAATGTAGATCCTCAAAGTGAAATCTGCCTGTGACTTGGAAATCAGCTAGATAGAGAGAGAGAGAGGAGTAATAGGTTTTGTTCGGAGAGGGTCACACTATTTGGTGTTGGTTGCATCCAAACACTACAATCATATGCAATGTTGTTTTCCCCGGTGCATGTTCTATATTAACCACAACATGAGAACACTTTTTGCCTAAAGTGTATGTGCATAGCGGATCAAGAGAAAAGGAGATGTGGGCACAAATTTAAAAAAAAAAAAAAGAAATCTGTTGTGTGCTCACATTAATACTGCTTGCTATGTGTATGTGCAATTGGCCTGTAAGCTGTGTGTGTGTGTGTGTGTGTGTGTGTGTGTGTGTGTGTGTGCGTGCGTGCGTGCATACAAACAATGCACTCAGTCGACAGCCCGCAGCACTGCTCATTCTTGCTTGGAGAGTACATGTCCCGAGGCCTCGTTCCTCCGTCGATGACCTCTGGTGAAGCCATTATTTTCTGCATTAATGATGAGCAGCAGCCAGCGATGAGAGAGATGGACTTTGTCCTGAGGCACAGAAGCACTGATTATGGGCAACAACAATGCCAGCAAAAAGAAAAGAAAAAAAAAGAAAACTCTTCCCAGAAGCAGTTCAAAAGACGAGGAGTCTTAGCAGCAGCACAAAAATAAGCTGCTCTTGCTCTATTGACAAGATGGATCAGATAACCTCTGTGGCTAGAGGATTATTCCCCCTCCACCCCGCCCCCCAACCAAGTTAACTTTATTATAGTTAACCTATAGCCTGTTTAGTCATCTGCTGGATTCAGCACCTGCACATTAATAAACCAGTGGCTGAGACAGCGCAGTAATCATATGTTTTGACCTGAATTGCATTAGCGAGGGGACAATTAGTATATGGACTGAAATGGCAGAGAGTCATCCAGGCCCTCTTTTCTTTTTTAGCACCCTCCGAGGATCTAATGACATTACATATGGGAAGTAATATCAGTGGCTTAATTGATCCTTTGACATCACCCAGAACAACCAACCTTTAAGACTCACAAACAAGACAAATTGCAGACAAAGTGCAATCGCTCTAGTCGAGGCAGCCAGGGCACCCACTCAGGAAATCCTGGCTTGGGGAGATGACTCTAAATGAAGGACTTTACCATTCACCATTATGTCTTTGGTGAGAGTCAGAGGGAACCCCCGGGGCTCTTCAGCACAGCACGGTACAACTTTTCAAAGGGCTCCAGATTAAAGTCACTGAAAGTTCCCACTGGGGTCTGAGGCCAGGATCCCATTAAGCAGCCCTACCACACCGCCGGCCATAATTGTGTCGTTGAGAATTCAGAGCAGCGGTTGCTTGATAAGCGAATTTAGGGTGAAATAAAAAAATGAAAAAAGAAAAAAGAGGCAAAAGGGGGTCTCGTTGGGCCACCATTAGACACTTCATTCGCTCATCCCTAATTTGTTTTAAATGACTGAGGGAGAGGTGAACACTTTATAAAGCAATCCAAGCTATACCTTTTTTCCCCCTCTTCATTTCCAGGTCTGTGCGACAGAATGCTGATAAATGAAAACAGCACCTTTACAGCCAAACGGTATACTGCCGCTGGTGGTGTTTTAAACTGTCGCTCTCTTTATCGTAGTACTTGCGTTTGCAGTGGGATAATCGATGAAGAGGGGAAACTCATTCTCCTGCTGTACTCTCCACTTGAAGAAACTGAGCACCACTAGTTAAGACAATATGACTCACTCGTCTGCATGGACACCATCTAGCAAGGGCATTTGCTTATTGCAGACCATTTGAAAATAGTCACATGAATAACATAAAAACATGCTACAAACAAGTCCGCTTTTATTGAGCATTTAGTTTCATTGGGTTGTTGAACGTTACAAACGGGTTTGTTGCATCAGGTTCATCCGCACTGTTTGCTGTATGATATAAAAACATGTTGTGAGCGTGGTTTAAAGTCTAAATCTTAGCTTGAGATCTATGTATGCACTTTTAAACTTCAGTCAACTGAATAGCTGAAGTATAGGAAGTTGATATTCTTTGTAGGTGGCACAGAAACATTTGAACAACATCAACAAATCTCAAGTTAAGATTTAGGTCTTTACAAAGAAACGAATGCGGGGGGGAAATACTTTGAAACTTACTAGTATTTGCAACCTAAATATGCTATTGTTATCGAAGTGCAATAATGAAAGAAAGGATAAATCTTGGTTCACTGCTTTAAGTGGATTTTTTCTGCTTCTTTTTCTCTGCCTCTTCTTCTTTCTCTTTCTCAATCTCAGCCACCAGGGTCTCAATTTCCTTGGATTCCAAAATCTGAAAAGTTGCCAAGAAAGGCAATTATTAGCCATTAAATAAAACAAGATTAAAAAAGCTAAACAGATATAATTTGCAGTGACTCACCTTCAGTGGCTGATTCCGTCTGATAACAGCAAGTTCAATATTTTTTCCTCCTGACTGGACAACCTGTGATAAAACAAATCCCAGCAAATCAGCATAGATCAACTACCGTAGCCTCAAACACATGTTCATGTTGAGGTTATGAGACAACGTTTTCAGTGTATTTAAATGGGAATAATCAAGTAATTGAATACTTTAACTAAAAAAATACCAACAAATGCAACAATACACATACAAGGCCAAATGTCTGGGCTTTTATTTGCTTTACTTTCTCCTCGTTTTGGCTGCAGGTTCAGACGAGCACAAGCAACTTCATTCATGAAAACCTAACAATTATGGCAGATCACTTCCTGGTTTATATCTGTAGGCAGTTGGTGCCGTCTGATAAAGTCAGGAAGAAAGTATTAAATTCAGGCTGGGGAAGATGAAAATACTTTTGATGGACAATTTCACAGTATTTCTTACATTCTCTATCAAAAAAGATCCCAAAGAAATATTTTTCTTTACAGTATATTGTATATTGAAACTAGAATGCTTTAGGATACGGTTGAAATCACTGCTATTCAAAGTGTGAAAATTCAAAACTAAATTTGGACTTACCTCAAGCAAAGCTTTGATAGCCAACTTGATTGTTTCATTGTCCCCAGCAATGGCTTCATCTGTGTAATTCTTCTCCAGGAACTCTCTCACGGTTTTTGCGCTACGGCCAATTGCATTTGCCTGCGTTTCCCCCCGCCCAAGAATGAGACAACAATGTATTATTAATTAAATTCATAGAGACGTGGTACAAAGTAATGTACAAAGAGCAGAGTCACTGACCTTCCAGGCATGGTAGGTTCCTGAAGGGTCTGTCTGATACAGCCTGGGAGTTCCATCGTCGTCAAAGCCAACAATTAACGCAGAGATGCCAAATGGCCTGCGCCCATTGCTTTGGGTGTAGCGCTACAAATAATATGACCAATGTAAAAACAGATGTTACTGGTCATTCTTAGAAACCTGTATATAAATAAGTCACCCTATGGTTTTTGTCGTTAGGAAGTATTCTAGTAGCGCACAGCAACTAAAAATATACATATTTTTTCATGTTTTTTGCCCAATGAATGTACAATCTCACAGATATTTTTTTAATGAATAGAAAACAATACATCAATAAATAAAGGTTGGGTACCTGTTTCAGTGTTGCTATGTAGCGTGTGATGTATTCCACAGTGACTGGGTCCTCAACAGTTAGCCTGTGGCTCTGGCACTCAACCCGAGCTCTGTTTATCACAATACGGGCATCTGCCGTCAGACCTTAAAAACATGTAAAAATGTTGAATGGTTAGACAAACATAAAAAAGGTAAAACATAAAAATAAATGTATGCACTACATACATAGATATGTGTAACGACGTAGTGTTTGTAACAGCTCGTCTTAGTCTATTACATCACGCTGCCATGATTCATCATAAATATACGATTGAGTTATCGAAAAAGGTTTTGTCGTTTGAGGTACCTGCAAATGCCATGCAGACGTGCTCGTCCAGGGCACATATCTTACGGACAGTCCTTTCCTCCTGCAACTTTGCCACAGATTTCTTCTCAACCCCAAGGACAACGATGTCTTTACCTCTGATTCCCACCTACAGAAAAAGAAAACATCAAAATTAATTTCAGAGCTGCATCACAGATCATTTCAATCCCAGTGATGGCCAAATTGCTGTCAGGAACTTAAACAGCCTCAACAATGACATCTACAACAAACAACAATTCAGGGTGAACCTTAAAAAAAAGTATGTTATTTTGATAGTATATATGCCCACCGAGCAAATGCATTACGTCCAGGTCTTACATCCAGACTACTCAATATCAATTACTCTTTCGAGAACAACTCTTCTATTCTTTGCTGTGTGTGAATGATTAACAACATATAACAGGTTACGTTGGACGGATAGCACACGACAGTTGTCGTTAAATGTAATTTTTTTCAAAACTTCCGATACAAAGCTAAACGAACTATCACTATATTATTGTTAAACACAAATATTACTTTGAAGACTGGAAACATATCTAATATTGTTTTGAGTGATCTAGCTGTAGTTGGAATCTCATTGAAACTGAAACTATTGTGAGAGTGACACAGCGACAAAATGCTTGCTAGTGATACGCTATAATTTCCAGTGTTAGCTGAACTGTTAATAGTTCTTGAAGTAGCAACATAAAACAAGTTACACCTTAATAACCCAGTAGTGATGTTGAGCACAGCAACACTTTGCAACAGATTGTGTTTTACAACCAAATTAGCTAGAGCCAAGAGTAATACGTGTGTCGGCTAGTTGCTAGCTTAGCTGGTTGGCTAACGTTATCTTCGGCATTAGTTTTATCTGAGGACTCACCGCTGTGGAGCCTTTCTTTACGGCTTCTTGGGCATACTCCACTTGGAAGAGATGACCATCGGGAGAAAAGACAGTGATAGCTCTGTCGTATCTTGCCGCCATTGAACTGCCAGACAAATGACGACGTTACAATCAAAAGAAAAAGGGAGACTTGCACCAAATGATTCAGCTAGTTAGCAATTTGAGAAACTGGAGTTGGCTGCCCTGTGTTGAAAACTGCGCCTGCGCGTAACCTCTGAACTGGGCGATACCAAAACTAATGCTCACGCGTCCGCCAGAGGAAATTTGTAATTCACGTTTCATTATAATCCTAGCTATTTGATTTGATCTGCGGAACGTTGAGTATTATTTTTTTGTATTTAGAAGGTACAATATACATATTTTTAGGTCTTCTTCGGCAACTTCATGACTAAGTCAATGTGGAATTAGAGTTAAATGTGGCTGAACTAAACCCCAAACCAGGTTATAACTAGTATTGCATAAGTGCAGCATAAACTGCATTATTAGTTTAACGTTACATAAATAGATAAACACTCTGACTGTGTTTCTCCCTTCTATTGAACATTCTATTTCCCGTGGCCTTTTGGACCAAATTTAGACCGTTCCACTATATGAAAGACATAGGTGAAATAGTGATTCAATTAAGCACATTTATTGTAGCTTTCAACTATATAAATATATATATTGAACTATTATATTCAATTTTTATTATTATTTAGTATTTATCGAACACCAGGTGTCCTCGTGTGTTAAAAATCTCAACTCCGTTTTTAAATGTGTTGTAAGACCACCCCCCAAACGGACCACTGCATTACGAAATTGAATCCGAGTCTAAACGGCTTGGTCTGAGTTGTGCCGATTTGTGAAGTGTTAGCCACTTTTCACTTTTATGCTCTCCTTCAATTTAATTTGATAGAGCATCACCATGTCAGTGGCGTTTGCGCCTCACAGGCAGCGCGGGAAGGGTGACATAACACCCGCCGGAATACAAAAGGTAATTCATTTTAGTGCGTCTCTGAATGGAGGCAGCGGCATCAGGCGGTGCTAGCGGCTGAGCTAATCTGTGTAGCGGTGCCCATCCACGTCCAACTGCGAAGAGGTCGGGAACCGTGTTGCAGGGCCAGAGCGCGGTGAATACGAACCTCTCTGGAGTCAGGGCGCCACGTGTGAACGAGGGGTCTTAGGTCGATTTGCCGGAGTAGCGCACAATTATATTTCTGATGAATGAGGGCCTGCCGTTTTGTTAGCGGAGGACAGCTAACGTTAGCTAGCGAGACGCATCTTTTGTTAGAAAGACTCGCACACTCATTTCTCTCAACGGCCCCCAATCCTCCCCGTTGTTCTCAAATTACGGTGGAATACCCCCCAGAAAGCAAAGGGGTATCCACACGAAATTACTCCGTGTCACTAATTGTAAATTGTGTGCATTCCCACGGAATAAAAACATGTGACGTGAATCTCTGCATTTGCTGTTGCAGTTACTTGACGAAAACAACCAGCTGATCCAGTGTATAATGGACTTCCAAAGTAAAGGCAAAACGGCAGAATGTTCACAGTAAGTTACGGACTCCCCCTCTCTCGGGTATGCACTGTTAGTCATTTTAAGTTCACTCAAAAACCTGTTTTGACCACTCTTTCTCACCTGCCCAGGTATCAGCAGATGCTGCACAGAAATTTAGTGTACCTGGCCACGATAGCAGACTCCAATCAGAACATGCAGTCTCTTCTCCCCGCTGTGAGTACTGGTCCTTCCTATGATTGTTGAGTGAATTGTATGAAACAGTGTGAATCATGAGGTAATGTAAGTCATTTTGATATTGAAAATTCACCTGATCAATACTCAAGAAACATTTTATGAAGTAAGCATTCTGATAAAAGAGTTCAATGCAATTTTACATTGACCAAAAAACAGTCATGTTAGAACTAACCAACAGTTTAAGTTAAAATGTATAATTACATGTTCATTTCTAATTTAATGTCACACCCAGTCTGACAAGAGGTTGAAAGGTGAAATGCACCAAAGTGCTCCTCTGGTTATCAGTGTGACCTATTGTAGATTTTCTTTATGGATGCAGAGCCAGTGTAAACTTGTTCCATGCCATTATGCTTGTAAAACAGTCTCGTAGTTTGCTTTAAAGCCCATTCATGTTTGGATGAATAACAATCTGGTATGTCAACATACAAAGAATTTTCTTTGGTGTATTGGTGCAGAACAATAAAAATATTAGGAGAAAATAAAAGCAAATATTACAAAAGTCAAGAAATGTTGATAAAGAATACCAAAAAGAAAATGCCATAATGTGGAGAAAAAATACTATGAGGAATATGTATAATGCATCTGTTTTAAACTGAAAGAGCGGAGCAGTTTTAGAAAGCTGCAGTACATTTGTTGGGTTACAATGAAATGGATAATAACGGAATTCATTTAACACTTTTTTAAGTCATTGCCGAGCCCTGGTATGACTTTATTGAGAACACTTAAATCAGTGATTGTGTGACTATGTATTGGACTGTTTGCCTAGTTATTCTTCCTTTTTTTTAATAAAGTATCGTTTTAAAACTGCTGGCATCTTTGATTAATTAAGGCACATCTGTTCAACTGTATTATAATATTTTGTTCAGAAATCTTGGCTTTTATCCGGCAGAAGTTTATCTTTTGAGTGGCTCTGGCTCAGATGTGTTTCTAGCGAGCTGATGTGTGTTTTTTTTGTCTGTCTTGCGCGCCTGCAGCCGCCCACTCAAAACATGCCCATGGGCCCTGGTGGGATGAACCAAAGTGGAGCCCCCCCTCAGCTTCCTCATGGTCACAACATGCCCTCTGAGGGTATGGTCAGCGGTGGCCCTCCAGCCCCACACATGCAGAACCAGATGAATGGACAGATGCCTGGTGAGTGACCCCCCCCCTCCAAACGCCTTTCCTCACCTTCCTTCCCTTCGTCTTTCTCTCTTTTTTCTTTCCCCTTCTTCTCTCTCAGTCCCTGTCTCACTTGGGTTGCCTAGCAACACCACAGAACTGTGAGGGCGGTCGCATTGCTGAAGGATGATGTCACCCATTTGCCTGCATTGGTGGTCTTGGACTTGACCTTCGTTTGATCATGGTTATTCCCTCAAGTATCAGGATTTGTCTCAGTTTGTGTTTTTCGCTTGCAAATTCATATATTTTATCATGTTTTTAAAAAAAACATTACAGTCACTAATTGCTGTACCTCGCAAGACATTCTGAAGGGTAAAAGTCTAGGACCATATTAGAAACCAGAACATGTTGCAACTTTTGGGTCACTTTTTAACTCTATTAAGCTGTGCCTTGATGTTTCCTGATATCCATTGGAAGTTTACAACAGTAATTATAAATGTATAACAATGGTATTACTTGTAAGCTTGAGGTGACTTTAGGATAGGCACCCTCTTTCAGACTGTTTGAAATGCCTTTGTAGCTAATGAGTTACACATGCACAGTGTTAACTTTGTCACTAGGGACAAATTGTAAATCTCGACGTGATGGAAATCTTTCTACATTTAAATATGAAAGATTCAGTGTCTTTTTTTTAATAATATACTGCAAGCGAGGAATGAAAATAAAATGCAAACACAAATTGACTGGTTGCACAGAGGTACAGGTAATACATTACAGTTGTTTACGCTTTGGATCAGATTTACTCAACACAGGAAAAACAATAACATGTGTCGCTCCCTATCCTGTCCCAAAAACAACACTGCACATGTGCAAACTAGTACTCCAGACCTTTGGTCAAACACTCTGATGCAACCTATTATTCTGTGATAATGGTACTTTGTGAACAACAAATCTTTGTTGAAATTGCCAGGAGGAGAGTTACAGAATTAATTGCAAACTTAATTCAGCGAATATGAGTCTTGGGCGTAGGTAAATTATAGCTTTTTATTAGCAACTGATGATGTATAATTAAAAATTGCTAATGCAAAGATTATTTAAAGGGAATGTTTAAATAAAAATACAACTTATTTTCTAAACGTATGAAAAATATGTAGTCTGCAGGGAAAAACAATTACAGAGCAAGTCACTCCTTAACATATTTCATAATGTGATGGAAATTACACACACTTTTGAGTTTTGAGTACTAGATATGATGGCGATGGTGTTTTTTTAAAGTCAAGTCATGAATCCTCTCTGCTATTGTTTTCCAGGGCCAAATCACATGCCCATGCAAGGCCCCGGTCCAGGCCCCAACCAGCCCCCAAACATGCCCAGTGGCTCTATGAATATGCCTCCCAGCAGCCATGGCTCGATGGGAGGTTACAATCACACCGTCCCACCTTCCCAGGGTATACCAGCTCAGAGCCAAATGAACATGACCCAGGGCCAGCCCATGGGAAACTATGGGCCTCGGCCAAACATGAACATGCAGCCCACTCAAGGTAAAGCAAATCATTTGTTAGTTTTCACTTTATCTGCCATATTGGTGCTTCATCATCAACCTGCATTTGATGAGCCAGATACCGCTTGTGTTTTTTTTGGTACCTGCTGCAGTTCAAGAGTTGACTCTTTTTGTTGGTGTACCACAGGTCCCATGATGCACCAGCAGCCTCCCTCTCAGCAGTATAACATGCCTCCTGGTGGTGGTGCACAGCACTACCAAGGACAACAGAACCCAATGGCCATGATGGGCCAGGTTAACCAAGGAAACCATGTTATGGGGCAGAGGCCAATGCCGCCTTACAGACCCCCACAGCAAGGTATACCCCTCAGTGTGTGTGTGTGTGTGTGCGACGTGTGCAAGTTGTGAGCGTTGGCCTTTCTTCTTCCTAACACGCCCCCTCGCATTTCTTACTCTTGTTCTTCTCAATTTCCCCCATTTCTGCTTTCGCAGCTCACAGACATCTTGATGACTAAACATGTAATCTGGAGACTCCAATCACACAACTAGTCAAGTGACAAAAAAAAAAAAAGGATTCTAACGAGAACTAGCGGCAAGGAAATCCATCCTCTCCACTCTTCCCCCCACACAACCAATCCAACAACACCTTGAATCTACTTGTGTGTATGTTGTGTGTATGTGTATGTAGGACCCCCTCAGCAGTACCCAGGGCAGGAAGACTACTATGGCGACCAGTACAGTCACGCAGGACAGGGAACCTCAGAAGGTAGGAGAACTCTCCAGTCACTTGGAGAAGAAAAAAACCCCAACGGAAATTAAGCCCAGGAGTTGTGTCAAAACACAAATGATGCAAAGAGACTGTGACCAAAATAATGTCAGTTTCTTCATTATTTACTGGGAAATCAAAGTGACTGGGCTCTATCAAAGACAAAACATGTGGCCTATAATTTTTAGGAAACGTCCACATGCGAGAGTGCACCCTGTCCAAAAAAGTGCTGCAGTCCATGAACAAGTTAGCATCACAAGACTATCCAGTCTAGTGATGCCATTTCCTCCGCGGCCCCGCCCCTCCCCCCAATCGTGGCAGATGCTCCACCTGTTGGTGTGAAAGAAAGGTCAGGGACAGTCTTGTGTCAGTCTTAATGGCCAAAGTTGTCTTCAGTTAAATATTAATCCTTCAGATTCTCACAATATAATGCCAGAAGATACTTTGGTAACTCCCTGGCATGCTACATGTTTGCGTGTTTGGAGTAGTAATAACCAGAGCATACATATTGGCAATTTGCAAGCGCTTGCAACGGATTGCCATTATTTGGCAATACACTGATAAGTCACAAAGATAACATTCATTATGAACAGCTCCTTCTCTTTCTTTGTCTAATTAACATTTACTTATTTGTTGTTTTCCTCTGTTATCTACACTATTTTCCCTTTTGACCCTTTTCAAACACAAGTGCTTTCATTTTTCTTTTCTTTTCCTTTTTGAAGTAAAGACCGTCCAGCCATTTTGATAAAAACAAAAAACAAAACCAAGAGTTCTTCAAATATGGCTGGCTCAAAAACTGCTCTCTGCTGTTGTTGTGCACATGTTGCTTACGTTGCCTGCTGTTGCCCCTTAAAGGTAATGCCCAGTATGGCCAACAGCAGGAAGCATACCAGCAAGGCCCTCCCCAGCAACAGGGCTACCCTCCTCAACAGCAGTATCCAGGTCAACAGGGCTACCCACCACAGCAGCAGGGCTACGGTGAGTGGCACACATTTGTCCTGTAGGAGGCACTCTCCGCTCTCTTTCGCTCGCCTTTTTTTAATTTTTTAATTTTTTTTTACTGTTGACTAATAATTCCTCCTAGGTGAGTTGGTAGTTTCTGCCCCTTGAAAATGTAACTGTGCCAAAGGCATGTCAAGGCATCATCAAGAGCAAGGAATTAAAGAAGCACCTTAATGAACAGTTGGGGGATTGAAGGGAAATTTAATCAGTACAGTGGTTGGCTGGCACCACATTAGCATTTCTCCTGGTGCTACAGTTTGATATGACACACTGTTCTGAGGGAGTAGGAGGGGAGGTTTGGCTGATGGGTACAGACATTGGGCAAAGTGTGTGTGCTGACTGCCAGCCAAACATTTTGAACTCCTAGTTTTTGAATAGTATATGTTTATTTTATACGTACATATTAAAGAATAGATTGAAGTTATTAAAATGTTCTAACTTAAGGACCTTCACAATTAGAGTGTGGCCTCTACTTTATTTGAGTTTAAAAAAAACAAAGTACAAAAATAAAAATGTCACATGTGCTATGTAAGTATGTCAGCTTCTGTAGCTCTGTGGTCTTTTGATTCTTCATCCCATTTCTCACCGGAACTTTCCATCACTCACCCATCTTGTCTGCGCCAGAGCTTGTGTTAGTAATGAGCTCGCGGGAGAGGCAGAGGCTGTGAGGTGAGATCCATCTGGCACACAGGCATGCCTTCTCTCGCCGGCCCTCGCAAGGTTATGCTCAACAGCATCAGGCATTATGAGCTCCTAACGATGCTGCGTGGGCCTCATTTGACTTCAGCCACAGTCGAGCGTTGCGTGGTGCTCTGCAGCACCTGCATAGATGGCTACAGTGTACGGGGGCTGATGAAGTGATTTTTGTGTTTTGTCCTCCTTTTTTTATAATGAAGCCGGCTCCTCTAATGAAGACCTACAGAATCTCCTTGATGTCGCCTTACATTAGGAAACCACCGCCCAGCTCCAACCCGACTCACTCATTCCCATTCATTACCGAGTCAGACATGGAGGCAGCCTTGAACAAATGGGTCTGACATATCCACCATCCTGTCTTTTGTCATCCATCAGCCTTTTTTATTTATTTTTTATTGCAGCCCATTAGTGATAGTAAACCAACAGGGATTCCCCTGGAGTTCTCAGAGTAACAAGTAGGAAACGGGAATATAGTTAATGAGCAAAACACCGTCCGTTTTCGCATAGGGTTTCCTTTGCTTCAGTCCAAACCTGAGTTCCAGTGTCTCATCTCCTTATACAAGCATGGCAATAAGACCGAAACATTGCACTGTGTCAAAAGACAAAATGTGCAATGGGGGCACTCTTAATTGTGAGAGTTAGAGTTGACACTGCCCAAAGGCATTTTCAAACTGGTTAAAGTTGACTCTGTCTAACATTCAACGTTTTAATTTGAGTTGTCAACGTTCTGCCGTAGGTCCGACCCAAAGTGCCCCAGGACAGTATCCCAACTATCCTCAGGGGCAGGGGCAGCAGTACGGGGGCTATCGTGCGCCCCAACCTGGACCCCCACAGGGCCAGCAGCAACGCCCTTACGGCTATGACCAGGTGAGTATATCTACAACACCGGACAGTCACAACGACCAGTCCATGCATCGGTCTTAGTTTGTCCCTTAATCAGTTTATGACTAAGTTGTATATTTTGTGTAGTGACACCAATAGGAGTGAAGTTAGAACGTAAATATTAAAAGGGAGTATGTTTTGCATGCTGACATCAAATGAGGGGTGGGGGAGGGTTAATCTGTTCTTTCCAAAAGAGTGTATGTGTTACTATTGTCTTTCACTTGTTTAGCTACTAAAGTAAAATAATAAGGAATTCAGTTAAATGTGAGGGCTTTACGAGGATTCTTCCCGAAACGTGATGCTGCAGTGTTTAAAAGGGAGATCTATTTGTTGCCCTGCATTGCCTGTGGTCTTATGTGGGGACCACAGCTACACTTTGATATCTTTATCTTTGAATATTCAGGGGCACATCAGGAAATAAAGACCCGGGGATTTGAACCCCTGACTAGCTCTGTAAGAAGCAAAGGTAATGGTTGCTGTGAAGACCTCAACGTCCAATCTAGACGTTTGACCACCTAGCCTTAATTTGCATTTGTTTTGATTCTTCTGTCTCTTTTGCCTTTATTCTTTCTTCCATCTTTCTCTTTTTTGTTCTGTAATGATTTAAAAAATATATATATTTCCTTGGTACTATTTCTTTGATTTTGTTATTAACCAGGGGTCGAATTGTAAGTTATGAGGTCCAGAAACACAGCATGCTTAGTCTGCAGTGAGGCAGCCAAAAGCTTTGTACCTTGGCTTCCATTAATCTCTTCAATTTCCTCTACTGGTTTTGATAATTTGACTATTGTGCTTATGGTAACGCCATATATATTTGAATTGAGATGTTTTGTATATCGGACTGTCAGAGCCAAGTTTGTGTATCAAAATGTGTGTCCATTGTATTTTGCCTCCATGCGAAACACATACTTCGACCCCTGTCTAGAACTGCATCAACTGCTTTTGTTGCACTTGAAACAAGTGTCTGCTATTTAATATGAAAAATCGTGTCCTCAGCCATGTTCCTGAGATAAAAAGTTAGAATTTAAGAGCTCTCAAGTTGTGAGGCCATGCTGCCACCTGCTGGTCAATACCAGTAAATGCAGCCATAAATCATGGTTGGCATTATGATGCGGCACAAACCCCAGATGTTTGTTTGCACCCTATCGAGATTGTGTGAATAAAAGCTTTGACTGTGCGTTCTTCGAGAAGCTTCGAGTAACACCGAGCATGTCATATTTCTCCCCACAGGGCCAGTATGGGAATTACCAGCAATGAGAGATGGTCACAGCAACCCACAAAGCTCCGCTCTGATCTGTCTGAGCTTCGACCTCTGGTCGAATGCTAAGCAGACCTAAAATGATGGTTGTAGCTCACTGAGATTCTCAGACAAGAACATGCAACACTCAAAAATACAAGATACGTTCCCCCCCTTTCTCTTTGGGCTCAGATCCTCGCCTATAAAATGTTTTCTGTTTATCATGTACATTGGCCCTCACCCTCTGGTCCAGTAGGTCTCAAAGCAGCAATGCCTTAAAAGTGGAACTGCCTTATCCTCTAGCATTGCAGATTGTGAAGCAGGCTAACATAACTTTGGATATCGGAGATGATTAAAATGTACAGTTTCAATCTACTGCGGTGCATTGTTTCTCAGTCCTTCAGCTCCTTGTTCATAAGAAGCAATAATGCCAGCACTAGGGAAATGTGTGGGGGCTTGGAGATGAAATAATGCACCAGACGAACATCCGGCTAGGCCATGGTACGTGTCTTGATGTATGTGATGATGTAAAAATATATTTTACGCTTTTTAGATCAAGCTAACTTTGTATAAGACATTGGGAACTAGTACTATAGCTGTGTTGTTTATTTCATGAAGTGTATGTGTCAATGTTTTTTGTTTTTTTTATTTTAATTTTTTATAATGATCCCATCCAGCACATTCTGTTTTTGTTTTTTTCTGTGTTCAATTGTACTTTTGAACAATTCAATTGGATATGCTACATCAGTGACTGTATTCTCTGTGTAAAAATGCAACATGAATTGACATGCATGGGAACTCCTTGATGGACAAATGCAAACATCATGTCAAGCGCATTCTGTGTAAAGCTGTGTATTTAAGTCTGTGAAAAAAACAACCTGTTATAACTTTTTTAATCATGAATACCACAACTTTTTTTTTTTGAGCGACGTGCCCGAAGAGGTGATGTGTAGCAGATGCCACTGCCAATTACAAGTCAATGCTCTCTGGAGCCTTTTCCCCTCTATACAGGCACCATGGTCTTGTCCGTTGACTATAAATTGGTGAATGGGAAAGATCAAACTGTAAAAAAAAGATGTTTCTGACATGAACTTTTGTTTTGTTAGTCTTGACTGCTGGAATCCCCCTCCCTCATTTGAATAAACGTCGACGTTGATGTCATTCAAAAAGTGTTTGTGTGTGTGTGTGAGAATAATAAAGGTTGTTACTGTCAAATATGTAACATAAGATGTGAAAATAATGTTCTCAAATGGATTCCTTTGGTTTCACAGTAAAGACCGGTTGTGCAGTTTTATATCACTGGCTTGATATTTGTTTTTATGGTGCATACTTTATTGATCCCCATATGTACAGCAGCGTAAAGAAGAGGATTTCATTTGTCCTCTGATATTGTTTATATGGCTGTGTTTTAATATTTGGCGTTCTGCACCCTCATCCAAGTGGTCACATGTGTCATGGCAATGTATAACTGTACATTACAATAAATCAAAAGAATCTTTATATTTTATGGCTTGTTTTATTTATAGCTTTTGACCGTTCATTGAGATGCTGCGAATGACCACAAAAGTGCAAAATTATTCATATAGGTATGATACATAGGTGTGCGTGTCGTCGAAACGGGACCGCGTGATCTAATTGTTGTGTCTCCGCCCGCTTCCTGGTAATCAGTTTCCAACCGATAATGACCCTGCACCGCTCAGCAGCATGTCTGCTCTGTCCAGATGCATCCAGAGAGGTCCAGAGCACATTTACACCCAAAATTACCTTCCGCGTCCCTCTCTGCTCCCTCCAGAGAGGGAGAGGGACTACCTGTCACATTGGGGGGAGTGATACAGATGGTGCACCAGATGTGTGGCCGAAGCACGTGATGGGAGAGTGGGTGTTGGAGTTAAGAGGGCCACGGGCTGCTTTGGTTGCCTTGGTGGAGATGATGATGATGGTGATGAGAGGATGTGTGTTTGTGTGTGTGTGTGTGTGTGTGTGTAGACCAGAAGTGGTTTTTGGAAAAGGAGGACATGTCAACTTTTTGAGTGCCTATACATATAATACAATAAATAAAAAAAAAACTTGTTTGTGCTCAGGTTTAGTGGCATCTCCTAGTCAGCCCTCCGTCCTGCTGCTCCACAGCTGGCCGCCCCACCCTTCCCAGCTGCCACTGGGGCTCCCCCCGGCCCCTTTGCTTGGCAGAGCTGGCGTTTTGGGCGCTCCCCCACCAGTCCTCCCTGGCAGCTGCTGCCCTCAGCTGCGCTCTCGCAGACGGTATTGGGGTCGGACAAAGTCACTCCTCCTGTGACTGTGTCTGGGGCCGTTGGGGGAGGATGAAGAGGTGGCAAGGAGACTCTTACCCTCCTATGAAAGATCTCCTCTAAACGCTCGTGAATTTAAATTGATGGGACGCGGGGCTAAAGCGAGGCGGCGGAGGAATCCTGCAGCAGTGTGAATTCCTGCATTACATATGAGACGCAGTAGATGTCTTTGGCTGTGTTTGTCTGAGTATGAAAAGCGTTCAGGAAGACCATTGATCCACGCTTGTTTGAAGACGGCATATAGTGAAGTGGCAGCATCATTTAATGGGATGATTGTCTTGTTCAATATTTTGATAATTATAATTCCGGGCACCTTTCAAAGGAGGCTCCTAACCACTGAGGGGAAAATGACATTGTGATCATAGCTGGCAGGCAAGATATGATCTCTCTCTCTCTCTCTCTCTCTCTCTCTCTCTCTCTCTCTCTCTCTCTCTCTCTCTCTCTCTCTCCCCCATACCCACACTCTCAGTGTGACAGAAAGTCTATGGGGAGGTATAAGAGGTAGTTATGGGGGGGAATGCAGCAGCCTCCACAGTTTAATTGGAGATGTGTCACACTAAATAAATGGTGCAAAAACAAGCGCTGACTGGAGGCTTGAGGGAGGGGCCCTGGGGACGCAGCCTGTTTTATTGGGCAGGAGCTTTGCACCGCTCCAGGGTGAAACGGGGCTATGCACCGCTGAGGTAGCCTCCAACCACCAAACCACCAGGCCTCCAGGAGACTACTGTGGAGGAGTGAAGACAAAGGCAGTCATTCCTCTCTGCAGAGAAAAAAAAAGAAGCATCTCATTGGTGCTGAGGAGGGAGAAGGTGTGGGTGAACCCCGGCGACCCGGTTGTTCATTCCTCCAATGAGGGAGCGCATCATTGTCCTCATCTGCAATTTCAATTTCTGCACGGCGGCGAGCGAATCCATAATTGTGAAATCCCGGGGCAAGCACTCGTCTGCCGCACTTGCTCCCAGATCTTATGTGTGTCAATTTATGTTTTGAAAAGACGGCCAAAAACGGCCTGCAGCCTATCCCATTTCCCTGTGTAATCCATACATGACCTCCAAGTTACCAGCAGAATGTGTTTTCCAATATTCAAGCAATGTTGCTGTAACTGTTGTCTGGCTTTGCTCATGCAGTGTGTGTGTGTGTGTGTGTGTTTGTGTGTACTTCAGATTCCAGAGTTCATGGCACGAGTTATGATTTACCTCTACAGTGTGCCGCAGTAATTGGATGTGACACCATTCTCTCTGCTCTCCCTGGGGGATATAACAAGAATCTGACTATTATGGCCCCAGTCATGAATATGTCACGACAGCTGCAAACAAAGGCCGGTGATTTGGATAAGACTCTCTGTATGTTGTCTCTGTCCGGATATGGGATGAATGCTGCGAGGGCAAATTAGTTTTCTGTGAAGCAATTTGCAGTGTTTACGAAGAGTGATTAATTGCCATTGTTTGGAAAAGAAAACTACGGCCAAGTCGATGTTCAATATTACATGTGCATCGTTTTGCCTGCCAGAGACGGTATACTTGCCGAACTGATATTTGTGTAAACTGTCACGGCAAAGTGAAAATATTTTTTGGACCTGACATGCACGAAAAGCGTGATCCCTGGACACACTTTGCTTTGCATGCATCCGATGCGCAGCGCTTTGTTTAAATCCCGTCGTTTGTCGAGGGCTTAGCCATCAAATCAAATTGAGTGTGCGGTTTTGTATGTGTTCTGGTCCCATAAAAGTAGTCTCTGAGTGAAATAGCAGGTATGCTGATATCAGTATTCCCACAGCCTGCATAATTGCTGTAATTTGCTTTCCCTTTGGGTAATCTGTAAACATGGCTGTTTTGATGTTTTTGGCATCCTCCATTGGCTGAGCTCTCCACTCCTCCAGCGGAGCCGCCATCCCAGCCCAGGGTGACACAAATAGATCCTTCCCCAGAAGGCGCACGTAGTTCCACATGGGCGCAATCAATACGGCCCAGTCGTCACTGGAACTATGGCGGTATTAAAAGCACCCCGTGAGCTGGTTCTCCCCGTGCCGGCGTTTTAGGGAAATAAAGCTATTGATCCTCGGGGGCCTCTGGCGGAGCATTAACCTGGACCCACAAATTAGAACGTGCTCATCTGGACACATATGCCCGCCATGATCCCACAAAGCCGGTACCAGAGAGAGAAAAGGAGGGCTGTGAGGCCCGCTGCTTCCAATGATGAGTAGAGCGCTACTTGACGCCCATGTCGGAACGGGGGAGGTGTCTGGATGCCCAGGACTTCCATTAGAGGCCCAGGATGGTGGCATGGGTCGATGTGGTAAGGTTTGGTTGGGGGTACTCCATCTCAGATCCGTGTGGTTCTTTCCCCCCCGATGCCGAGAGAGAGGGGGCTGACCCACACGAAACCTAAGCTCCTGACTGGAAGGACAATGAGGGAAAGAGCTGCTGCTTGTTCCAGCAGTGTCAAAGACTTTGCCTCTTTACTCTGTACAATATATGTAGAAAAAGAAAAACAGATTTCTGTTGTTATTTTGCGGAAATATCCAGAAGAGTCCACTGCAAACAGTCAATATCACCTCGTTTGAAATGCTAGAAGTCTTGGATTTAGCGCAACAGTTTACATTACATTTGTATTCGTCTGCAAAACCTAGAATTACACTTCCCTCCATGAACACCACGAGGCTCTCTGAGCCATTGATTCACATGTATCAGTTGCTGGGGTGTCGTACAAGGTCAGTAATTATATTTGACTAGGAGATCAGAGTCTGCATACACAGAGATAGAAACACAAACACAGATATGTGCATCGACAGAGCTTCTAGATTTGGTATTCCTTTATTTGAGCTATATCTCCGATGCGATAACCCACCTGTGACTCGTGACCCCGGCCTGACCCCATTTCCTTTGACACAAAAATAGGATTTTAAGTGTGAATCAGCCGGTTTGGCTTCACCCGTAGAACACTTTGAAACGTTCTTTACCGAACAAACATTTGCATAGTTGGCGTTTACTGACCAAGAGAATGAACATGTGCCTTCAAACGACGTATTTCACACTGACATAGACACTTTGGAAACTTTCCCTCAATTTTTTATTTTTTTTTCTCAGCCTGCCCTACCAGTGGGAGGCCTGGAAGTTCTCTGCCCCAGTTCTGCATGTCCTTGAGAGTTGTGCCTTCGGGCCGGGGCTGGTGGGGTCCCGCGGTGCACAATGTGTGCTTCTCACTCAGGCTCCCGCTGTACTCCGCCGCCCCTGCATGGCTCTGGAGAGTTGCCAAACTCTGAGGGGTTGTCCGTGCGAGTGGGGGGAGCGTGCGCGTTGCCACAGAAAGAACCCGCTCCAAACATCTCACTTCCTTCCCCAATGACAGTCGACCGGATATAAATCACTTCCCTGGATTGGCTGACTACTACAATGGGATGCTTGGGAAGATGTTATGAATAATCAGACTAATGGCAACAAACAGTGTGAAGCGGTGTGCACATGACTGAGGAGCTTTCCAACTCCTGCTTTCACAAAGGTTAAACCAAAGGGTGGAGCGTGTGATGCCAGCTTAAGGGAGGCAACAAACGCCGATGCAAGATTTGAAAGAAAAAAATAGATTATTTAAGTTGTTTGATGAACAAATTAACACAAGAAAATGAACGTATAGTGGGGTGGTCCAAATATGTGGCTGCGTGTGTTCAGCAAATGTCTTTGTATTTTATTCAGCACAAATGCAATGTGTTTTAAAAAAAATAAATTAATATGGATATTGGCCGACAGCAAAGATAAAGATCCATTTTCTATATTTTGTCCTTGGACTGTGCACCTTGGGAATTCACTCCCCTTTTTATTTTCCGTTTCCCTGGCTTAGGCATGGGGAATTGGTGGGATAAGAGGCTATTCCCTAAATAGCCCATGGCAAGAGGTATCCTGATTAGCATGCTGCCTGCTCTCTGGCAGCAGTCCTCCAGGCCACCAGCGCTATCACTTACGTGCTGTTTGTATTTGTAGTTGATAGTGTGTGCTGTTATAATTGGAATGAGCTCAGGAACCTCGTTTGCTTTTGATCCGCTGCCAGCCACTCAGAGTGCTAGTGGGCCACAGCTCTCACCTCAACACTCCCGGTGGATTATGGGAAACTGCAACACTTATGTTCTAAAAAAAACGCCTGACAGCATCTCACTCAAGGTCGAACAATACAATGGTAAGAGTGGGGAGCAGAAAACAAAAAAAAAAGATTGCGGAAAAAAAAAGTTGAACAGATATTTGATGTAACGCTGGATATTGAGCTGGGAGGTGGAATTAAGCCTTGTGAAACAAAGAGGTTAATGTCAAAGGACCCTTCTGATTTTTTTTGTGGGTATAGGTTCAATAACGCACAAGAATATATAGAATTATAACTTTCAGAAAGCCTTTGCGTCAACGGGAACTTATATGGCCAGCAACCTGAACTAGTGACGTGGTAAACCTGGACAACCAAACCAACAGCAGTGCTTTTCTCAGCTGACATTCACATGTACTAGTACATGTGTTGCAAAAACATTGATGTTCTAATCCTGAAGATTTCCCCAGATTTGACGAATGGTTACCAGCGGTATCAGCATTAATACTCCAGCATACACTCCTGGGACAGAAAAGTAACTGCAACAAAACAACAGTAACTGTTGTACAATCATTTTTAGTGGCAAAAACATTGTGTTTCCTGTCACTGCTTCACAATAAAGGCTTCCCTTCTGTTTTCACCAGTGGGCTGCTTTTAATGTGAAGCAGCCCAAATAGGAATTGCTCTACTCGCATTGACAGCAACTTTACGTGGGTGACGCGGCTGTGGGAGAGTGAGCAACATGAGATCAGTGAGATACAATTGCAAACAGGAAACTTTTCAAATCCCCTGCGCGGTGATTTGAACCCAGTGCGAATGCGACAGAGGTCACTATGAAAACTACTATGATGGAGAACACAAATTCAGAGTGTAACGCATCATCATTTCATGAAAATTGCACCATATTATTACAATTTAAACAATATCTCTGTTCTAATCTAGTGTTCTAATCTAGTGCCCCATGGAAGGAAAAAGACACTGGGACCCTGAGACTGAGGCAGCTAAATGGAATTCAGCCATCATCCATTTTATTTTGCACACCTGTGCGTTTGCTCTACTGTGACGTGTCAAAAAATGATGAATGCTGCTTTATAACTTGCACTGACTTAATGCATCATAATTCTGCGATTCAACAGCATCACTCACCTGACCTCATCAAGAACCAACGCGTCAGATGCCAAGGAGACGCTCAATTGATGCATGCTGGAGGTTCATCTGCTCTCACTCAGTGTGGCGTTTCTCCTGTTTGATTTGCTGGCTCAGCACTTTTTTCAGAGTGGACCAACTCCTGAGACTTATGGGAGTTTGATGCTCCCTCGCTGCCAGATGTCAGCAGGCCAGTGTAAAAGGATATCTAACTTTCCTAAGCTCAATATTTAATCAAGCGCTGGGTTACATTTGCTGTTTGATTAGGTAAGAGAATTCCACCTCCCAGAGTCTCTGATTGCTTTGAAAATATTTGGTCAAAAAAATTAATACTCCGCTTTGAACTGTGTGCTCTCAGCACTGGTGAAAGTTTATAATTGTCACAGTAAGATTTGTACTGTATTCTCATTTCCCTTTTCCTCTCCTTCATCTCCTGCTTTCTTCCCCTTCCTGGGATATTATAATTATTACTAACATTATTGTTTGTATTAGCATGCTTATTATTGATGCTACTGTGTTTTGTTGTCCTATACGGCAGCCTCGTTATTATCCATGGTTTTTTTTTGGACCATGAGTCCGTCTTGTCGCATCCTAATCATCCAGGACTGCAGGAATACACCTGAGAATAACCCTGATGAGCTTGTTCCAGGAGGGCATTACCACTGGTTAAGTACAAGCACCTGCTAAAATATTGGCAATTAGGACATAATTAGCGGCTAATGTATTTCTAATCCGAAGCGGGCCATAGATTTGTCTTTTTTTGCGTAGACTCCCTTTTTTTTAATGTTCTCCGTTGTTATTGTTTTCCTCGGGTATTTGTATCCCGAGAACATTGACTAAGTGCCCTAGTTCATCATATGCAAATGGCTTATTAATTACACATGCATTATGCCCGTATTCAGAAGACATCAAAGGGCCTGCGAGTCTTCAGATGGTCCCCCTCTGTAACACACTCAGGTTACAAATGCCTGCGTGTGCACTTTCCTGCATGCCTTTTCGGGGCAGAATAACTACATCCTCAATTAAAAAATGTTTTCACAGGAACCTCTTTCTCCTCGCCTCCTAATATTTGAGAAACACCTCCGGTGGTCTGCGGTTGTTTGGTAACTGCAAATTACAAAGAATCATTTGAGCCTAGATTACATGCACACTATTAGAAAGCAGTGTGACTGTGAGTGTATCTATTGCAGCGAAGCAAAACCAACATTTGCTTTATTAAGCGAGGGATGCCTACAGTGCTTCAGTGTGTGCGGCCTCGCGAAGTCGCGCCAGATCTTTCCATCGATCGGCTCCCTGATCACCACAATACTGTTTGTGTATCAATGCCTTCGCCCGCGCTTCAGACATTTCTGTTCTGTGTCTGCAAGTTCGCTCTGTCTATCCCTCCCCGGTGAGTTCTCTGTTAACGACCCATACAGCAGGTGTCAGAGTGTGATTTATACAACCTATAATGTCTCACATTGATTAGCAATATAGCTCTAATGGGATGCCAGCTCTCAAACTCAGGTTAAAAAGGGGAGAAAGAAAAAAAAAAAAAAAGAAGCATTGCGCGCCACACCTTCTGAGTGCTGCTCTGTGTCATGGTGCAGCCTTCTTTTGCATGAACACCAGCAACCCGAGCTGCCCAATGAAATGCGTGGAGGGAGTTTTGCGGCGTGCAATCACTGTAACCCTGGGCAGTCCTCTGTTATCTGTCTCCAGTGGGCGGCTCCGACTGGGTGCTGCTAGCATAATTAGCACAGCACTCACTTTGATGATAGAATGGGTAATAGAGCATTCCTTGCCTCCCCTGCCTACCTGATTTTACCAGCGTTTATTGATCTAATTAAAAATAATTCTGCTGTTGTGAAGAAGAAAGTTTTGATTACAGGCACTGAGAAAAAAAAATGACACGCGTGAGCAGAGACATTTGATATCAAGGCAGATTTCATGTCTCTTTTTAGGATTTGTTTGATGAATCCTATCAGTGCTTGGTGCTGACAATAAATCTCTTCTGATTTAAGCGCCCTAAAAAAAGAGAAATCTCCCCGTGACGAGACTGCAAATATACAAGCGCTGTGGATTGCTGATATTAGAACGTTTCTTTTCTCCTCATGTATAGGAGCATATAGTGTACATCAAAGCCACCAGGTGGGGCTGATTCTTTCACAAATGAATCCCACTTTAGACATTTTTGTCAGAATCAGAGTAGAAAATGCTTAAACGAGGTGTTATTCTATGGCATTTTTGTACGGCACTTCCAAAACTATCATTTCTCATTAGGAGAGCAAACTGTTTGTGGTTGTCCTCATTACTAAAAAGATAGAGCTCTACCCCCAAAGGTAACTTCATCAACACCAGAGACAAATCTATCTTAGGTGCTCTATTTATATTTCTGACTCACTGCCACAAAGATTTATTCTGCACTCCTGTCAATCCATCTCTCTAATGGGCAATGGCATCCTTTTTAGTTTGGATGGCTGGTATGTGTGCATGTGTGTGTGCGTGCGTGTGTGTGTGTGTGTGTATGTGTGTGTGTCTGTACACACATGCATGCGTGCACATTTTTTTAGCACCAGGATTATTAGTTTTTTGTCAGACGTGCACACAAAAACAAGTACCTCGAAGTCACAGAGCCTGTCTCGTCTCTAAAGAGAGTCATCTTTAGATAGAGAGCTCAGATGTCATGTAATTAAGATGATACAAAAAAAGCCCATTTGCCATTCCATGGGTTATTAATGTGGACTAATGACGCTCAGATCAACTATGAGATGTCTGCTTGTTATGGGGTTAATCTCCTCATTCTCGCAAAAGCCATAAAGATAAACATCTTTACACAGAGATGGGCTCATGAAAATCCTCTAGAGAACTGTATCCCAACTTCATAAGAAAGTTTTGAAGGACCAAAAATAAAACTGCTGCGCAGACTTGCATGGTCATTTCTGCAAAAATGTTCAGACAAGCCAAAGCTTTGAATCTTAGATTTCTTTGCGATGAAGCATCCATGAACAAATTCATACATTTGTACGAGAAAAATTACATGTTAACTGATGAATATTTGTAGTTTTTAACCTTGTAAACACACTAAAATGCATATTAAATACAGTCAAAATATAATAGGACTTGCAATATATCACAATAGAGCTATAAAGACTATTTGTAATAGAGCTTAATGTATATAATTTGCTTTCTCAGAGTGTTTTCAGAAGGTCTCAGCTGTGCAAGAGGAATAATTATTATTAATCACCTTTAGGGGAGCTTGTCATCCGAACTTAAGACTCATCCAAACTAAAGATGCAAAGTTTCTGCCTCAGAAATGAAAATGCGATAAGTTGTTTGTTGTCACTGAAGGTCACTGTTGTAAACTCCAAATGCAAAAAAAAAAGTTAATCGCTTCTGTTTCTCAAATGAGCAAATTCATGAGGAGTAACCTCGGGTTCACCAGAGTGTATGGGTGGGAGACGCCCTCCTAATATATCGAATGTGTAAATGTCATGCCTTCTGATGGCTCTATCATGAATGCTGTGATCATTACATTGTCATTAGGCAGCAGACTTGGTTGCACCTCGTTAATGCACACCAGCAATCTGAGGAGCGGCAGATAATGTTGTGTGGTTGTGGTGTTTAATGAGGGGCCATATTTGCATACTGGCCTCCACCCCCACTTGCATTCCCACCCCACTCTCATTTATAAAAATAAATCACATTAGAACATCACCAGCTAATAAAGTCGTCTCCGGCCCGCATCCCACGTCCCAGAGATAGCCAAATCTCAGTGCAGGAAATACAACAAAGCAGTCTCCCAGGATTAGAGAAAACCTATTATAGAAGATTCTCATATGGCACGGCAACATTCTTCATATTAAGACCGTGCTGCCGAAGTAAATTACGCCAGCATGCTACAATCAAATGATTTATCAAGAAATCTCTGATGGAAGTTGGAGCAAATGTTGAAAGTCAGCCTATCAAATAATGCAACCACTTAGAGAAGTCAGATTTAATTACATATCCCATCACTGCAAATAGAAGTAAAATAGGAGCGTGTTTGATTTTGAAGTAGTTTGTAATCTTGATTGCACATAATTGTACAGGATACCACCTGAGGCGAGCTAGTTTCACTGCCATTTCTGCATTATTGAAAAGCTTTGATTTTTGCGAAGACAAGATTGTGGCTTTGATTGTGAAAGAAACACAATTAATAGCAACTGGATTTTAAAGTCAAATGGCGCAGCCTGTTTTATATGCTTCCCTGATACCATGCAGTGCTGACTATGAACATCACTGCCCAAACTAGCGGGGTCAAGAGCTACAACCTTATGAGAGAGCGCTTTGTCTGGTGTCGGTGTGTCTGTCCAAGTGTGCACACGCTTGTGCCCCCAAGTCAAAGCCCGCTAAATAAACAGTGTGTTTCTTGATGCCTAACGGTGTGCACGGCCCATGCACCGCCGATATCAATCCACCCAGGACCACCAGTGGCCCCACTTCGCGCACTTACTTACTCTTTGCCTCACTCCATCCTTCCTCCATGCTCAAATTGACACTTGGTGCAGAGGCAGACAGACAGGGGGCCTCTCCGCCCCTGCGCCTCCAGAGATGTGGCCCAGCTGTCAGCCGTCTAATCCAGTCCAACCTCCCCCTGAGCCAGGCAGGAACTCCGGGCTTCTCCCCCCTCATCCCCACGCTCAGAGGCACAGCAAACACCTCTCCCCCCGTCAACACTAACACACCGCAGGCCGGGAGGGGACCACTTTGCTAAGTCAAATCAGTCTTGACCATTCGTCATAAATCAAGTACAACCGTGTGGCGGCACACCCCAAAACCCCTTTGTGCATAAGGGACAACAGGTTATTGACATTATGCTAACATCGTGCAGGACAAAAGCTTTTTTTTTTATTTTTTAGAGTTGATAATGTCGTTCAACTACTGATGTGCTGCAGACAATTGTAATTATTTTTTGGTTTCCAATCAGCTCTCACAATCTGAACAAAGCATCCCCTGGCCGTACCGTCTCCTTTTACATCATGGGTGCTACTGTTGGCATTGTTACCATGGAAACGACTGTACAGAGAAAATGGCATATTGGCAAATAGATACATTAGTGTGGGCATGAGTGAGACTATCTAATACACTGCTGTCTTTTACAGATTTAGTCATCTGATCTGATTTGGCAACCATGCATCTATGTAAATATGTGTATTACAATAATAGGCATTTTGATAAAACATCAGAACAGCATGACAAAAAAAGTATTTATTTTTGGGTGGTTCGTGAGTGCTCGTGGCACAGTCGTGGGCATGTGTGTTTTATATGTCTGTAGTCTGACTCCCCATGGTATTCCCAATATCAGTATTCCTGTAGATGTGTTTGATGTGTTTGAAGCCACGTAGCATACCTTGGAACATGACAGTAAACATGGCAGAGGCTCTCCCTCAGTGGAGCAGTGATGCAAGTCACCCCTCAGAAGTGTGTGACGGGTGTACAAACCAAACCCACCGGGCCACGTCGTCCCCTGGGATTCTCCCCTTACTATGCTGCGCTGGCTGGCTGCATGTTGCTCAATGCCGCTCTGTTCAGAATAATTCCACCCACAGGCTGGGAAAAAAAAAAGAGCAAACTAAAACGAGGGAGAAACAAAGAGAAAGAAATGCAAATGGACTTGTGACAAGTTATGGAACCCACTTAACTTGTTATCTGACCCAGCCGCAGCAGATGTCATGATATATCCCGCTTTAATGTTTTCCCGGTGTTTCATCGCTGAAAAAATCACTAGTGTATGCCTCCTGCATGCATCCCTGGGGAAATTAAGAGGCACACTATGTATCTCGTGAGGATTCCTCCAAGAATGAGAATAAAGCAGGCAGCATGAAAGAGTAGTGTTGGTGTGAGGGAGTTATTGGTCTGGCAAAGGGATTGCCAACACATCAAAATAGCATGGGTGTTGAACAAGACAGAAACTTGCACCATTTACACCTGCCAGAGAGAGAGAGAGAGAGAGAGAGAGAGAGAGAGAGAGGGGGGGGGGGGGGTGGGGGGGAGAAGGTGCATCCTGACATGGAACATTTCCATAGCCACATACGCACAGCAGGATGTGAAGTGCGAGAGTTGACGCTTCGTGTCAGACGGAATTTCATGAAGTGACACGTACAACATGTTCACATGACAGAGGCGCTTTGAATGTTGTTTTTGGGGTTGATAAGATAAGCCATTTGTATACAGCAGCAGTTTGATAATGTCACACAAGGCATCGCTTTGAAAAGAGGAGTCTATGATCTGGGACAGAACATTTAGACTGCGTCAACAATTTGACAAAATAGTCAATAGTGTACGGTGTTATCAAGCTTCTTTTTTTTTCTCAGCGTGGTTGGCACTGAATGCCAAGAGGGATGTTACAGCATAACGAGACTCACGTGGGGTACTGTAACAGCAGACATGCAGCATTGATTAGTAAACATGCATTTATATCATTTTTCTTTTTTTTCAAACAGAAATATTTTCTTTCAAGAGGCAAATCATGTCTTCATAACTCATAGGAAGGTTTTAGAAAATCAGCTTAACTCAAGGAGGAGGGCAGCGGTCCAGAGAGGTGACACACATCACCCAGGTGACAACTCAGAAGAAATATAGACGGGTGAGGTCGCGTGAGGACCCTGGCCATCGGGCATAGCACTCAATACAAGTGAAGGCAAACAATTCAATCAGATAAATTATTGTTTTTATTATGGGGTATTGTTGGCATTATTGATATAGTAATAAATGGAAAAATATCACCAATTTAATGCACCACCTGGCAGCTAAAGTGACCCAAACACACCCATAATGCTGAGTCACGTTGAGTTTAGCTAACGTGGGTCCAGACATTTGTGTTCACCTTGTAATTCTTTTTTTCAGTGAGGTGTGTGAGGCCTTTCTGGTGTTTGTGACAGTGTGACTGCAGGACCTCCTTCAGTCAGAAAACATTGAGAATTTATTGGCGGAGCGCAATGGGACCAGAGAGGCTGAGTGGACTGGTTATACTGGGATAGAGTGGGACTGGTCGTATCATGCTTTGCAAATGAACAAGCAGTAGAGCAGAACCTAGAGCAGACCATGGAAGACTTTGCTGTGCTCAAGATGTTCAGACAGACAAGCTCAATGTTCATTCTCGCGCTCAAGAAACTTAGTTTGTGAGTTTATAGCCTACTGTTGAGGCTCTGCCTCTTATTCTGCTGTTGGTTTTAAAAGAAGCATCAGGCTATTCAATTTATGTGGCTTAATAATACTTGTTGCACTCCTGGTGGTCCTTAGACTTTTTATTGACTGTCGGTCAATTCTGTTTAAGCGTCTGAGGTTTGTCCTCTTTTCTTGTTAATTATAAAAAGGTTGCACTGAGGAAGGCAGTTCTATTTAGAATTAGTAATCAGTTGTACGCACAGGCTGAAAAGTGCTATTTACAGAAAAGGAATACTGTTGGTTTGGACATATGGGCTCAGTGGTTTGAAGTTGTTCCAGTAGCTATGATGACATTTAATGCATTTTATTTTAAAGCTTAAAAATAGCACGCTCGGTGACACACTCAAGACGTCTGGGATTTGAACAGTTGGGGCACAATGGGCCCAAAGATAATATAAATCCATATATTCTGTAGATATTCTTCATATTCTTCACGTCTTTGCTGTGATAGTTGGTAGCTGCAGCTGCAGCTGCAGTGGAGTCTACATTGTTTATACACGTCCACATTGCCCGTGTTATATTTATTGTCAATTATTGCAATCAGTGTGTCTAAGTTTGGCCCCTCTCCGGTTAATTCTAGAAAGGCATTTGTGCATTTTTAATTGATAATCAGTTGCATGCTCAGCCTGCAGAGTGCTTTCCATCTGTTGGTTTGGACATAAGGAGTCGTGTTGCTGATTCATTGATGTATAAATTGACATTCATTGCGAACTATCTTGTATCCCCATCCCCCTCCCCCCCCTTTTTTTTACGTAACAGTTATTCAGAGTACATTTCAATCTACCTTCTGTTACTATTACTGAAGTTGATTTTAACACAAGTACTTTTCCTTGAGCTTAACGTTCTCCACATTGTACCTTGAGTACAATATAGTACTCTATCCACCCCGAATTGTATGGACCCAGAGAGACAAAGCAGTCCACGACCTTGATGTTCTTGTTTACAGTAGGACAAACTATTTTGACATGACTTTTAACATTTCAAATATTAACGGGATTGCCAAGCAAAGGTGAATGCAAGAAAGAAAGAAAGAATGATGGGCCGAAGTGGAGGGATGGAAACTGAGTTGTTGGAGGAGGAGGAGGGCAGTTCATTGAGGTCAGGTTGACAGTAAAGAACAGATGAGACGGGGCGGCTGAGGAATGTTTTGGAGGTGGGATGTTGTAGGCAGAAGGGGAGGGTGGGTTGAGTGGGAGTAAGAGGGGGGAAACTAGGCCATTGTCCATACTCAGAGCACCAAAGGCCCCACGTCCCTGGATGCCTCGTGTCAGCCCTCTGACAGGAGGGATGGGACTTTAACACAGAGTTTTTCACCACCAGACGCTCGCCGTCTCCTCTGAAGAATACCCCTCCTCCTCGACGCACTCACCAGTCAGAGTTTGAGGAGAGAAATGCACTCGTTACAATAAGGAGGGCACATGGCTTGGGACCTGAGGCTTTGAGTGCCGCCTCCTCCACACTCTCAGTAGAATAAGGATCTTTCCTGCAAGTTCGGTGCATTTTCCGAAGTTGACGCGCAGTAAATAGAATTTCTGAGGCGAGTTCACACAGCTGAGGTGCATGACAATACAATGTGTGTCCGCTCTTGTTGGCCGCACAAAAAATAACAACCTTATTGCGCATGGACACATGGCTCGCCGATAATCAAATTTGAATATTCCCCCTCACCCCTGCAGTCTATTCTGCGCGCTCCGAGCCCACAGATAAAGCCGACTTATTGTCAGGCTTAATCAGGTGGTCTGTTACCTTGGCAATTAAGGCCTTGTTAAAGATATAAAACCTTGAGACTCAAATGGAGAGTCCCTGGCGAGTCAAACCACTGAGCAAATCCTTAAACCAAACAACCTTCCAGTGGGAACACTTCTTCTCTGAGGATAGATGTTTAATTATCTCCGCTTGTTTGGGGGGGGAGGGACTGTTTCACTCCCTCTTGTTTGTCTTAAAAGCTCATGTGTATTTATTGGAATGAATTAAAGTGGCAATCAGTGTGCTATGTTTGATTGTCACAATGCATTGACCTAATATTGTGAACCATTTGTGAGACAATTTACAAAGACGGGCCAATCTTGCATTGTGGAGTAAACCATGAAAAGAAAGAATCAAAATACACGGTATGAACCATTTAGTCTTTCTAAAGGAGTATGAACGTGATTTAGTGTTCTTAATTTGCTATAATTAATTAATCTTTGTAATATTGTAAGTAAGTGTGATCATTTATCATTTATTCCCAATTGATGCAAAACACCTATCCCAGTGTTAGCTTTCCTTAACTAGGCCAACTATTCCCCCAAATGGATGTTCTTTTTTTGAAAATAATGCAGCACATTTGAGCAATATGAAGTGATAATTTATCATTATTTAATGATCTCCCACAGACAGTACATCACACGCGGTGCAGTCAGTGACAACAGCTGTGCAGGATCTTGATGCGCTCATGCTCCGAGACTCGACTTCTCTTCCTGTTCGGTCCCGCTTAACCCTTTGACCCCTTCATTTGATGATCAGCTTGACTGTTTCCTCACCGAAAGACCGGTCCAGTTCTTCACCTTGTCTCCTTTTCGTCCCACACTTTGTCTGTTTCTCCTTACCTCCGTGACACACTCCTCTAAATGGGCCTGGCATGCATCCCATTGTCTAGCGAAGGTATGTGTGTGTGTGTGTGTGTGTGTGTGTGTGGGCAGTGTTTAGGGAGGTGAGACCTTCTCTGGGACACACTAATCAGCTCCAATCCGAGGCCCGAGCGGGGAGGCGCCGGACAGGTGAGCGGAACCGCTCGCTACACCTCCTGGCTGCTCCTTAGCGTGAGGGTCAGATCAGCTCCATCCTTTATGGCCCAGTCACTCCTTCATCCCGGTGTCCCCGATCGCCTGGCTTCCATCCCCGGTTGCGGGCCTCTGTGGGAGGAAACAGTGAGCAGCTGCTCTACCAAGGGAGCCTCCTGAACGCGCCTTCTGCCCAGCCCCGCGTGTGTTAACCTTTTCTTTTAATTAACGCCGTCCCAACTCCCAACTCTCGCCACGGCGGTCTGGAGAGAGGTTCTGGGGGCTTATGCAACTGTCAGGGAAGTGGGAGAGTCATCGGGGAGCGAGAGCGGTGGTGGGCGGGTGGGAGTGATGAAGGTGAGAGGGGTGAGGATGAGGACGAGGAGGAGGAGGAGGTGGGATGAATAATGCGCACATGGCCTGGGAGTGAGGGTTCTTCTAATCCTTCAGAGCCTCTTTTTTTTTCATCCACATGCCTTCACACAACTACAACACACCAGTCATTCCACACAGCTGCCTCTTTCCCGGGCACGATCCCGAAGTAAATTAGACACACTGATGAGAAGATGGCTGCTCTTCAGTTGCACTTAAGCGCATTGCTCTTCAAGCGGAAAACTTTCATTTAAACTCATTGGCCATGTTATTGTCCACTGGGTCAAAAGCTAAAAAAAAATTGTCATCTTACCTATAGAACTTTCCCTCCAACAAGGGACTAAATGGCATTTGGCTTTTGTATCTCTATCCCACATCGTTAAAGTATTTGAATGCTCAACACAGCAATGTCTCTATCCATTAATCATCAATAAACAGTGGGAGCAGTTTCATACAAGAACTACGGTTGATAGAAAATAGATCCCATTTGAAAAATGCTCTCAACAAGGCCTTTTGGTCGTGGCATATAGTCCCATTATATTGGAGTGGAGGCGGACAGCTCTACGACCGATATCTCCGAAACCAGTCACCTCAGGCCTAAAACAATCCAGATTGATGAATAGCTCAACAGGTAAGAGGAAAAATATGTATTTTTAATTTTGGGGAGATCTGTCCCTGTAAGTTAAGAGCCCAAGAGAACAATTGTGTTGGTCCATTTTGATGGAGTTTAACCATCAATACAACCCACCACTGTAGCTACTTAGCTTTAGTCATCCTCTGTATCCATGTTTCATGTCTTAATTCTGGAAAATATGTTTAACTTAATTATTAAATTCCATGTGAGATCCATTGAACCTGGTAATCAGACATCGGTCGCACTTAGAGGTGAGTCTGGCTGATTATGTGAAATGCTCTGTATGATAAGGGGCTCTGTAGCACACTTACATGCTGCAGCTTAGTTATAGAGGGGTGAGTAGGCTTGATCTCATCTTGCAGTGGAGATCTCCTAATGAGAGAGTGGTAATGAGCAAGAAAAAAAATCACTCTCATTCCAGTAAAAAAAAAAAAAAAAAAAAGTGTTGAAAGGTTTGCTATCTTTCCCTTTCATCTTGTGTGGCGGTGCCAAGTGGAAAATGTCCATCTTTCAGCACGAGATTTTTATGTTCGTCTTGGCTCATGGTAATGCCCCCAGGGGGTCCTCTTTCTTGGCATGGTCGTAGTGGTCACCATTTGCTGGAGACGGGCTGTGGAGGTCAAAGCCATTTGAGAAGGACATAAAACCCCAAGAATGATTTTGATCACACTATGAAACCGTCCCATTGTGGTTAAATGCTATTCTTCATGCCAACAACACATCTTTGTGGAGGTTATTGTCGTGCCGAGCACTTTTAAAGTTGGTCCGAGAGCATAATTCCACGGCCCGTTCAGTCGTTGCATATTCCAGACATTACAGTAAAGCAGCCAGCTGTTGTGTTGAGCGGAGAAGTTCCAGCCCGTCTCGGAATTTTGTCACAAGCTAGCTGGGTGACGAGAAATAACTTTCAGTGCTGGATCTGGAATATTGTCACCAAAGCCAAGATAACCCCCTCCAGCTCGGGTCGTGATGCTGCAAGTCGGGCCTGTGTCGAACATCTCGTGACCTCAGTTTTATGATGGAGTAAGTAAGGGGAAAGCTGCCAGGACCTTCTCCTCGTGAAGACCCAGAGCAAGGACACTGTCTCCCCAGCCCCATAGATCAGCCAGCCCTGAATGTCAAACCGCACAGCAGCCGCCGCGGTGCCAGGAGTCCCCCTCTTGCTCCCTCTCTGGCCCGTGATCGGCTGTCTGGTGACACCACTGCGCTAATGACCCGGTTTGGGAGTTGCTCCGCGGGGCTCCTTGGCTTGGGAAGACGGAAGCCGTGGATATCCAGCTGGAAGGTCACTGTTGAAACGACGACCACTCACTCAACATTCCCCTTTACTTTGTAGACATCCTTCAGTTTGTTAAAAGCATGTCGAGACATGGCGGCCACCGCTGACTTTATAAACAAAACGGGTTGGCTAGGCCGCAAATTAGGAATAATCTGATGTGATTTCCATGCTGTTTTTGTCATTATATGCACTATTTCTTGGTACAGAAAAGTCCAACGTTTACGTGAACTGCATACATATGATACTTTTTTATGCCTCAATGTTTAATTGGATAGCAATTTGGATAATGATGAAGTTGGAAAGCAAGCGCTCACCTTTTTCTTGCCAACTCTAAAGCCATCTGATTGTTAGCGCTGTGTGTTGTTTTTGTTCTTTCTTTTTTTCCTTCAGTTTAATGTGAAAGTATGTCTCCATGCTCAGAGAGGGCAATGTTTTTAGTCACTCGCTATCTGGACTTTTTTTTTTTTTTGTTTCCTTTCTCTCAGCCTCAGGAGTTTGGCTTGTTGGAGCAGAGTTAAAGTCCCAGGGGGGCACTCCTCTGGTGATGGGGGCGCTGCCTCGACCTCACTCATGCTTGGTGTGGGTGGCATCCAACCAGGGAGACGCACAATGGAGAGCAAGACTGAAGATGGTGATGCTTCTGGTGCACTCTCTCAGGACTCAGCCTTATTCTCAGGGTCATGCATTCCAGCAATCTCTGTAATTATAAGCAAGTAAGAAAAAAGTTGAATCTTCTGCCTTTCTCGAAAATGAACGTGCCCCACTCCTCAAGGGAAACATTCACATCTCTGAGTTCTAGTAGCTGGATGGGTTTTAATGAGGCAAGTCAAGTGTGTGTGTGTGTGTGTGTGTGTGTGTGTGTGTGTGTGTGTACGTGTGTGTGTGTGTGTGTACGTGCATGTGCGTGTGCACATGCATGTCTGTGTATCGGCCCCCGTTCTAACGAGCGTAATTGACCGACTGTGCTTTTAAGCCGCCGTTTTTCACCATTTGCGGGAGAATTCTACTAAATAGCCTTCAGTGATTATTATTTTTACAGGAGACACTTCATTTGGATTAAAACTTTCTCTGGGTTTTAAAGTTCAGTTACTACTTCTTCTTATTTTTGGACAATGTGCTGCATTTGAGGCCAAACAGACAGAGGGCGAGCGGGCCACAGGTCAGGGAACTGCTGAAGGGTCCCGCCACCCGAGGGCCACGGATTCCACAGGGGAACATCTCGCCCCGGGGAGAGGCGGAGTGAAATCTCTAATGCTGCGGCACGCACACTTGCTGCGGCGTCTCGATGTCTAACTAAAAGCTACGGGTGGTGAACCAAAAAAAAGAAACTCCACCTAACTGCTCAGTTTTACTCCAGATGCAGCGGTAAGAAGTGGAGGTGATCTGAAAACAGACTGTGCCTTTGTGCGCTGGAAAGAATTTCAAAGGCATTTTTCTTAGCAGCGTAGAATTTCTAAAGGACAGAACAATTAGCGAGTCGATTAAGTCATTTGTGTGAATGACTAAATACGAAGATGCACCATGTCAGCCTGCACAAGCCTCTTGCTTCATTTTCATAAAAGCACAGGCTAAATAGAAATTTCCTGGCTGGCATGGTTTTTATGATAAACATGTCACGTTATTTTATTTTTCCTCTTCCTCTTTGTGTGATTCCCTTTTCCCCCACGCTCAGAGGTGAGACTTGAAACGAAAGCATTTTTGTTGATTTTCATTGTGCCTATTTGCTCCCAAAAATGTATATTTGATTCTCCTTTCCATATTTATAAAGTCATCCCCGAGGGACCAGCCGTGTCAGACAGTTTGTGAAGCATCATGAGCAACATTCCTCACATGAGGTTTCTTCACTTGAAGAAGGGGAGAGAAAGAAAAAAAAAAACAACAACTTCAGAGCAAGTGTGTACTGTAAGTTAGAGACTGAACTGTGCAAGCACTGAGTCAAGTCAAGCCTTTTCCCAGTTACTTTGTCACTAATGAAAGTAGCAAAGAGCCCTGGAGGACTGAGGAGCACTGTTTGTTTGTGTTTGGGAGAGCATTCGAGAGGTAGGGGAGGGTGGGGGGAGGCAAGGTGGTAAAACTTTGGGAGAGCCGCCTGACAGAGCGCTGAGGGGAGAACTTTGGAGCATTGTTAAGATTGAAGTTTTAAGGCAGCTGGGATCTCCTGACAGATTCCACGCACCTACAAATAGATGTTTCATATGTGTGTGTTTACCAACTTTACTGTAGCTTGTGAGGGCTTTGAATTTACCAAAGCCCATCACGTCAATCTGTGTCATACTTTGTTTCATTGATCTTTGGCACGCATTTTATGGCAGCGTGTGGGTGGGGGAAATTATTTGAAAAGCAAAGGGTGCGGGTGAAATTGCACGATCCAAATTGAGCAAACCGAATGGAAGCCTTGACATCATATGTAGGTCATAAGTCCCCATTTATTATGTTTTAGTCTCACATCTGCCGCCCATTAGGGATATAAGAGGCGAAATAACAAGGCCTCTTTAAAATAGGAGGCTAATAATGACTGTCAGCTAATAGATAAGTCTGTTCTTCAGCCCTGAATTTTCTATTACATTTATTACTTTGTGCGGCTGTAGGTGATTACCTTAGATGTCTATAACAGCATAAGGCCTCATTATGAACTCCAAAGTAAAAGGTGGGAACACCCTATAGAATAAGAGCAGCCTTATTATGTACTCACATCATTAACTTTTATAGTTTTGGTTAACTTTCGCGGAGAATTGCCTTTAACAGAGTTAAATTCAGCCGCGGTAAAGGCTATCAAAGGTTGTTGTTAATTTTCTTCCTCCACTGCAGCCCGTGTTTGGGAGTTGCCCTATCGACTGTTTCCCTTCTTCCCTAAAGGTGTGCAGCGAAAAGCTCGCACTCCTCTCACGGTCTGTGTCTGTGACTCAGTCGGAGTGGAAATGCCACTGGAAGTGGGAAAAGCGAGTTGCGTGCCTGTGATTTTTAGATGGGGCCCCTGGCGGAAGCTGCCCACAGGCTGCAGCGGGGCAGAGTGCAGAGTGAGAAGCCCGCTGCAGGACACCTCTCTGGATCTCATTTCCACATAGCAGGGGTAGTGTGGGGGCCCGCATGTCCTCATGCAGGTGAGGGTGTATTCCAACACGCCATTGTAAAACACACAGAGCGGGAAAGAAAGAGGTTGTGTGCATTTTATATTGTATTTATTTATTATTTCTTTTACACAATAATATGCTTTCTAATTAAATCACGACGGAGTTTGAATGCTAAAATTACTGGAGTTCATTTGACTGGAACTCATCCTGGAATGATATGTATTGAAATATTATAAATTAGGATTTTAAAAGAAAAGGAATAAATACAATAAAACAAATACTATAATAAAAGTAAAGTGGAGGAGGTTACATTGTGTGACTCAACCTTATAATAATCAATGTATTATTGTTAATATTATTTATTTGGATATCCATGAATAGTATTCAAACAGGGATACAATATTGCCTGTAACTTAATTCCGAGTGAACAATGATAGGAAAGAACAAAAAGCTCTGTCAGTAAATAAAGCCATCATCCCAAAATTCTATGCGTGCCATCGCATGTCATATATGTCAACAGTCTCACAGAAAATATATTTCTGCTGAACCATTTCCACCAGAAGGGGGACCAGTCCGTCTGCCGTAGACGGAGAGTGGCCGACGGCGAGCTGAGGCGGAGGAGACGCCAGGGTGAGCAAGCCGACTTTGGGTTTAGAGTTCGACTCCGGATCCGGGGACCAGCAGATCCAGCAATCCGCATCTTGCCGTGATCCCTAGGATTTTAATCATGCCTCTCTGTCTGTGTGTGAGTGCAGGCAGGCTGACAATGATTTCCTCAGTGATTACGTACAGAGCGAGTCCCTGCGGGGTAGGGGCCCCCTCTGGAGCCATCCTGATGGCTTTGGGGGCCTTGCTTCCATTTTCCATTATTATGTGGACTACCGGAGCGACAGCGCAGTCCAAGACCTTGCAGGTTTGTGATGAGGAGGGAGCTTCCATCTTCTCTCTGCTTCTTCATCCTCTTTTAAGAGCAATTTAGACGTAGACTTAGATCAGATTCCGAACCTAATTCATGGTTAGCTGACTGGAGTGAGGAAAGGAAGAGTCTATAATAGTTGTGACGCTGTTAGGTGGATATGAAGTGAAAAGTGTTATTATCATTTTTCCTTCTTTTTTTTTTTGGTGGTTTTGTTGCATTTTTTATTTATTTTTTGCACTCTCACAGGAGGCGTTTTGGCTGATGTTTTTCTCACGCGGACGCATTTGAGATGCGAAAAGCAAAATATTGCGCTTTTATTTCTAAACGAACATCATGCCTGCACGCGTGTGTGTTTTCCCGGAGAATGGAAGCGCATGACGGGGATTACTATATTCTCACACTTTCCCAGATACCCTGCTCAACTAAATAGAGTCGCCTATACCGATCGGGGTAATTGGATTTTATAACATCCACCTACTCATCACAAAAAAAAAAAAACATAACGGCAAAACTCGTGTTCAGACCGCACGGCGAGGGGCTAAGTTGCATCTTTCGGTAATGGTAAAAAGGCTGCCGCGATTTTGGCCAGTGGAATTTAGAAAGACTCTGCCTTTAGACAATCCCGTTTTACACAAATTGTCTGACTGAAACTGAGCAACTTCAGCGTTTTCTATAGGATGTCGCGCCGCAAGCAAGCTAAGCCAAGATCACTGAAAGGTAAGTGATAAGCCTTGTTTGGTGGCTCTCCGCACATTTTATTTGAAGCTGATGACAAGTCTACACGAGCATGAACTTATCACTCACTGAAATGTAACTGTCTCCTCCTTTTATTATCATTATGGGGATCTTTGCTCTACGCATTTCCAAGTGTTCTTCCTGTTTGTGCTGCGCTCGGGATCGACTGCATGTACGTAACGTTTACTTGGCACCGGGTGAAAAAAAACAAAGCTGGCCGGTTACACTTCAGGTTTATGGATTGTGATGGTAGTTAAAAGTGCAAGGGCATGGGCACGGCGAGGCTCGAGATGCAACAGTGCAGCGCGACGCTGGCGAACATCTGGATGTGTTAAAAGACGCTCCAGGTCGGAACTTAAGCCGTCTGATGGAATGGGGTGCAGAGTCACGTGATCTCCACCACCACACCCCCTCCTCCCCCAGTCTGAGAAACTAAGGAGGAAACATTTTATATGTTGAGGAAAGGGAGGGCTATGATATGTGTGCGTGTGTGTGTGCTCGTGTATTACGTGTGTGTGTGTGTGCAATAGTTAAGAGATGTATCAATTAGAGGTAGTGTTTAGTGCTAATTGGGCGTTAAAAAAAGAAGTTGTAAACATCTGGATTCATCAGGCAAAGCAGGAAAACAACTGAACTTTATTGTGTTTTTTGTGTGTGTAAATTCCATATACAATCTCAGAGCAGCACGTCAGGATATGCACAGCGGACATTGTGTGTGATTTTGATTGTTTCTTCTTTTTCTGTGTGTGTGTGTGTGTGTGTGTGTGTGTGTGCCTGTGTTACTTTTTCTGTCTGTTTCTTTTCACACAGTTGGACTGGTGGTAATTCGACCATGCATTTGTGTCTGAGTGTACATGTGAGTGAGAGTTGGGGGTGGGTGGTGGGGTGAGAATAGAGACAGAGCCACATGCATGAGCGCACACACATATTCACACACTACTTTTCTCTGTAGCATTTTGGTGGGGGAGCTGCTGGGTTCTTTGGAGGTTGAGCTCCAGTTCATCTGGCAGGCATTGTATTTTGCTCAGCAAATAATTGTCCACAATTTCACATTCCCAGCTTGTGGTCTGTGGACCCCTTTTCTCTCTCCCCTTTCGTTCTCGGAAGTCTTCATCTCAAAGGAAGATTACATGGTCTGCGGTAGTACATTCATGCAGCCACCATTTTAAATCAATACCCAGGAGAGGGTGGAAATGTGAGTGCATGCACGTCTTGAAATTGTCACATTCTGTTTCCGGACCTGCACTGTTCTTTTCACAGTAAACAGCTCCATACATAGATTCCATAATTTCCCAGCCCAGATTGGCGTTGACTCCTTTTTCTTGTTTTTTTGTTTTTTGTTACATGGTGTTGACAATTGCTATTCTCAAAAGACACGTCACTTAGATATAATAGTCCCCTGCAAGTGTGCCTACATGCTACAAGTGTGTGTGTGTGTGTGTGTGTGTGTGTGTGTGTGTGTGTGTGTGTGTGTGTGTGTGTGTGTGTGTGTGTGAATTCTGAAGAACATCTGTCAAGATTTGTGGACATCCATGTGTGCGAGACAGAGCGAGGGATAGAGAGTGAGCAAATCAGTATGCAAATGAAGTCAGAGTGATGACATTGTTTGTTGTGTTATTGTCAGTAAAATTTAAATTGGAAAAATGTGGCGCACGAAACATCGCGACTTTTATGTCCTCGTAGCGACTGCTGAAGCGGAGCAGAAATGCAGATACGTCATAGATATTTCCCTGCTTTGGATCAGACCCAAAGAAGGCCAGGCAGATGTTATTTATTGTTCTTTGTCTATCTCTTTCCTCGGGGACAGAGATACACTTATACAGATGTCCACAATAACTTTCCTTTGTCGTTTCTAAAAAATAAAAAGTAGGTGCTTGACACTGTATTCTCCACTATTGTTTTGCCGAAGACAAGAATTGTCGCTTTACTTGCAGGCTTTTAAAAAAAATATTTTGTTGTCACAAAAGCAGCATCTCTAAATGTGCAGTGTTTAAAAAGAAAAAAAGAGAAGAAATGTCCTCATGCGCATGCACGTGCTGCATGTTTTCACCGAACAGAATGCAGTCGCAGAGTTCAGATTTCACTCGTGTAGGTTGTGTTCCACTAACTTGAGGCAGTGGTCAACGTGGACGCTGCCTTTTTTTCCTCTTTTTTTTTCCTTTTTCTGGCGCAGAAGGAACACTTTGTTCTGCGGAAGGTAAAATAAACAGAGGCGGCGGTGGAACATGGAGGCAAGGCGGAGAACGGGCATCGTGTGCGGCGTTTAAGGGACTGCCGTGGATAGTGCAGACGTGGAGTGTGTGCGGAGGAGATGAGAAAATAATGCTGTGACAGTTGGCACTCTTTTCTTCCCTTGTGTAGCCCAACACACCCACTTCCTTAGTATTGGCTGCTTGTGGGAGTCAGAGGTTATGTTTTTGGTCCCATTGAGGAAAAGGGCAACATTACAAGTCCCGTTTCAATTAAGTCTGAGAGACAGATCCGGCTACGTTATTGCTTGGGGGAATAAATGGCACAGGACGAGACCATACATCATTCGCTTATATGCAAACACTTCACCCTAGCCACTGACATTTACTCAATCCTGAGCCGTCTACATTTCTCAACTGTAGGCACATTGTAATTTTGTTTTGATGTGCAGAGGCTTTGGGTCAGCACATTGCCTCAGTCAGTGGTGAGCAGAGAGAAAGGAGGATCTCACTCCAAAGCCTGCATGTAGCGCATGATGACTGCCACGTTGCCCGTCCTCCAGCACTTCCTGAATAATACGAGGCTGGGTTGATATTTTTATCTGGAGCGCAAATGACAGTCTCAAGCCTGACGTGTTTATTGGCTGAGGAGCAAGTTTCCAGGCCTGTCGTCCGCATATATAAATATATTTTCTGCGCCATTTACTTTAAGTATAGAGGTTGTCATGAAATCGGCACTGTGTCATGTACACCTTAAATATTTGATGTTTTCGAGGAGCTGGAATTTGTCGCCACATGAGTGAGTTTAGCTTGTTATGAAGGGGGATATTACTTTGCTCTTAACATAGAAAGGTTGATTTGCAAAATCTGCAATGGGCCGACTGAAAATAAAGTTAATTTGATTTCACGTTACAATTCCTCTGCTCAAACACAAGGAGATTAGAGTTGAAGCTGAATTGTATTTCACTTCATAACAGGTGAAATAAAACTGCGATTAAAATTAGACCATCAAGAAAAACAAAAATAGATATGTATTTTTTTTTTTAAACCTACAATTGTCATAATTTGAAGCTGGAAAAAAAAACGGTGTCCGTGATGAGATGCGTAACCACTCCCCCTTTCCTTTCCTATAAGCAGAGGCATAAGTCACTAAAAAGTGTGGCCTTTTAAGCGCAAGTATTTTTGCCTCCAGAACTCCTCAAAAACTCATTTGACTCTTTTATTTTGAAAGCACTCTGTATTCAGTATGTTTTAATGACAAATCCACCGAAGGCCTCTCCTCAAAGACATACTTCCCCAGCTCCATTTTTCTTCCCCTGTTATAACAGTTGCGTCAGTCTTAGTTTATAGGAAGCTGCAGTATTCCAGACTGTTCACAATTAATGATCTGTGGCATAACACCCATTAACACTTTTCTAATGTGACAAAAAAATATGGTTAGTATTATCATTAAGGAAATTATGATGGAGCCGTGGAAAAATCCCATTAGCACGGCTGTCAGTGCTCTTGACATGCGGCTCCGTGTGTTGGACTGGGTGTCACGGGAGCTGGCCGATATCTCTTCCTCCTCCATGGCATGTGTCTCGCTTGTTGTCATGGATTGTCTGCCACATGGAGAAAGAGTCCTGATTCAGAGACGATGATTGATTTGCACCACTGCTGTAAACCCCCCAAAAAACTGTTGCGAGGCATATTTGCATCCGTCTCGTTTCCCCCTGTATGAATAACATTAATCATTTTTTGGAAGCTAAATTTTCAGTAATTGCCTAACGGGATCATTGACTCGTGACATTTTTTTGCTTCGCTACTAGTGGAGTTCTTTTTTTAAATTATTCTTTTTTTTGTTTTGCTCTTATAATTTGCTTACAGTACATGGCAATGTATCAAGAATTACAAATATTACACAATGTGATTAACATGCTCCTCTATTGCAAATTATTTGTGACACTAATCACCAGTTCAAATAATGCTCATTAAGAAAGTTATTCATGTGCAGTGTCTGTCCTCCTCCCTCCCTTCCCCGGCCCTAATTGAGGAGGGTTGACCTCTTGACCCCAGCTAAATTGAGTTGTAGTCCCTGTGGCGAGCGTCTCCTTCCCGGTCAGTCAGGGCGGATTACACAGCCATTGTGTTCGGCACTGTATCGTCCAAGCTGGCTGTAACCAAGCAGATGAGTCACGCATATCCAGGAACACACTCTGGGCTTTTTTCCCCCCCTTCTCTCTCCTTCTGATGTCTGAGAAGTGCTTCGAGATGCATACGCGCACAAATACGTGGCAATCCACAAACAAAAGCACAAAAAGTGTACAAAAATTATACACACGTGCATGCGTGCACACACTCTTCACTCTCTTCTCCCACACAGCAGGAATTCATTTGATAGATTAGGAAAGGTCCAAGCCGCTGAGAGTTTGTCATGTTTTGCTTATTCACGTCTATTAAATCATCAGTTTTATGCAGGCGGTGCATGTGGTGATCAATCTGTTTTTTTTTCTTCTCTCTTTTTGTTTTTTTTATTTTGCGTTTTGTTGTCTGCTTCTCGTTCTGCTCTGTAGAAAATTAATTCATCCCTAAAAAGGAAATGTCCTGCCTTGGGGATTGTCCCTCTCAATGTGACGACGGTTACTCAGCGTTCATTTTTGTGTGTGGCCAGTGTGTTAATTAGTGGCCTTTAATGCTGTGCCACTTGTTGTGGGATTATGTCTTTCCTGCTCCGCGTTGTGGAAATCAAAAGGAGCAGTGCTGAAACGGTCCCATGTGTGTGTGGTATTGTATCAACAAAACCTAGCAGCACGATTACAGGTTGTCACCAACAGAGTGATACACTGTACCTTGTCAAGCGTTAATTAACTGATAGCGCCGAGACGCGTTCAACAATGTGGACTGAGCTTTATTCCGTTGTCATTACTGAAGCGATCGCGAGCGTTTTCAAGCGTTTTTAATTAAAACTGTCCGGCTATTTGTTTTAGTTCTGTGTCACAATTGTTGATCAAATGTCCAGCCGGTATGAAACATCACGGGGGGTCGGGCCTTACCTGACAGCTCACCCTCCATTATCGCTCCTAGCTGGCTGTTAATTATACGGGCGACAGGTGTAAATGAGCGTAGCGCGTGCGCTGTTGACGGAACGCCGTTCACTTTAAATGACAAAACTTTTAATAAGTTCACAGTAGTGATAGAGTGATCGCGAACCGCCGTAATGTTTCGGGTTCTCGTGGCATCTTGTGAAATAAGCGTTTTCTGCCTGAACTCCCTCATCTCACCAACAGGGACGGTAATCAAAACAAAAACTCCAATCTCTGAGAGAACTGTGGGGGATTTATTAGGACCCCCCATCCCTCGCCTATTTAAACGATCGTAGATGCAAGGCGCTCAACAGTGCTGGAGAAACTCATTAAACTCTCAGGGCGTCAGTCGCTAAGGCCTGCTTTAACAGGACGTGGCTTCAGTGTTGGCTGGTACAGTCCTCTTTGGTGGCTCCGAGGGACACACCTCCATGGGGCCCAGCGATGTCTGTTCCATCACTTTTAATTGATTTCACTAATTAATTGCCAGACCCATGGACGTTTGTTTTGCATATTTTCCGTGTGCATCAATACTAATAGTTATTAAGGGAAACATTTCCGATCAGAGACTTACATGGAGGTTTGTACTGAGTGGATAGTGTCATTTCTTGACAAAGGTTTTTTTGAATGAAAACGCCTCAGAAGAATTCCTCTGGAATTCAGCGTAGGCTGGACAAGGCCAGACATCGAAACGCCGTCGTACCGTCGTCGTTTGCCATCTTCACAAGAAACAACTCGACACTTTCCTCTTCATTTTTCACTGAGGTTTGACACCCTGCTTGACACCGACTCTTGCTCCCCTGAGGGGGCTACTGCCACCATAGGATCCTGCCTTAATTATGCAAAGTACAGGATATTTTGTGCGATTTTAAAAGTGCGCCAGTTTCTGCTTTGGCAGTCACTGCCACACTCCCCTACTGGGAGGTCCTGTCAGACTCCCCCTTTCTCTTTGCCCACGAAAATGAAAGGCTAGAAAGAAAAGACATAATGGAGAATGCATTTCAACTGCAGGGGTGGAACGCAGAGGCGTAAGAAGTCCTCGGTGAGACCCTCATTTTACATGGAACAGGTGGGAGACTCTTCCCGCTGTTAAAATCCATTTCATTTCTTGTACTTGACATGCCACGAGGAACTCTCACCAGTTCCAAAAAAGACTCTAATGTAAAAGGTTCCTGCCTTTTACTAAACAGAAGTTGGGTTTTTCAAGGCCATGCTGTTATCAAAAAGTCAAAAGTGGTTTCGTTGCCATGCGCCTAATGAGAGCGTTTCAGCGTGCCGATCGAGCTGTCACTACTTTGTCAGCCGTCCTTTTTTCAAGAGAAAAAGCACTTTGCAGCCGCTTTGGTTGTTATGACACGTACCGTGACTATATGTTTTATGCATTTATGTTTTCTTTGCATTTAAGTTTGGATCACAGTCAGCTTGAAGAAGATCCACCTTTTCGCTGGGATCTAAGAATCGTGTTTTTTTTCTTTCTTTTTCTTCCAGTTTAGCAAGGCACTCCACAACCTTCATCAAGGTGTTTTTCACTTGGTCACTGTTGATGTTGGGAGGACGTTTCATGGGAGACGTTCATAATTCATCACGTCATTACCCAGTCCAATATGTTATTTACGTGGGTGGCTGTTTGCCTTGTTGCCAAACCTCATATATATGAAAGGCTTGTGTGGATTCCCAAACCACAGGTTGAGCTGTCGAAAGCTGTTGAAATCTCTTGGAGTTTCCATGCAGAAAAATCTCAATAGTAAATAATAAAAAAGAAAGAAATCTCAATGTGTCTAACTTGTTTTTCACCGTTAACTGTTTCTTCCCCTCTTTTTCTCCCCCTTCTCTGTTTCTGGCAGTAGAAGACAATGTGACGGAGGACCAGCACAGTCCCGGGCAGACTGCCATTCCAAGCGGTAATGCTCCATTTCATATTTCATCATTTTCGGCTGGAAAGTGGATCATGCGTCTGCTTGTGTGTGTGCGTGTGTGTGTGTGTGTGTGTCTGTAAAATCTTTGGTGGGTTCAGATTGTTCAGAAAAAGTGTGCCTTCTCTGTCTTTGAGCTTGTCCTGTAAACTGCACGGTTGCATGTGTCTGTGTACAAGAGGGGCAGAGCGGTGGCGCTCTTCTTCTGTGTTTGTGTGCATGCATACGTGCAGGTGTGCTTATAGCTGTGTTTCTGTGTGTTCCTGCCTTTTTTCCCCCCCCCCACTCTTTGTTTCCCAACCCTCTGTATGATGTAGAATAGAGCTACCCAGATGAATGTGTCCTGTCTCCACGCGTGCCATTCACAGTGGCCCTCCAGGAACGGAGCGGTAATTCAGGTCAGGCTAGCAGAAAGCCCCCTATGAATGAAGCCTGCTCCTGATGCTCCACACTGTATATTTTCATTTCATTTGTCTCTGGTAAAGGTTAAGTCTCAGGCGTGGTTATTTTAAACCCGATATGGATGGTTTTGCCCAGCAGGCTGGGGACCCTCGGTACTCCTAGGCTGCTGCATTAGTCCAGCATTTACCCAGAGCTTTCTGAGTGCAAAATACGGAGGCGAGCGCCACCTCAATAGGTCCAGTTTATTCCCAGCTGGTTTTCACTTCAGTCTTATTGTTTCAAAACATAGGCGTTTGGCATCCATACTGTATTTACAGGTAAACGTCAGTTAAAGGTTTCTGACCTTTGGTTTTACCCATCAGTACACCTCGAATGCGTTTCCCTTTGAGTGACCCTTTAGTGCGTAATTGATCGGAAACATTTATGCCGCATTTTTTGTGTGTTCATCTCTGGAAAAAGCAGACGTGTGTCTGCCGCTGAGTTAATGCGTATTGATAGGTATCGGTGGGCAATGCCGGGGAGAGAGGCCGTCTCCTCAGCCCGCTCTAACCCCTGCTCAAGGGATGAAGGACTGGGCATAAAAGGCAGACTTGCCTCAGAGACCTCCCGTCATCCAGAGCCAAAGTAGAGCTAATGAGTCTGCCTGATTACAACGACCCCCTCAGACACACGAATCTCCTCTCTCCCCATCCCTCTACCGCATCTATCTCCAGAGTGAGGGGAGACAGCCGCCACATGATCGATGTCTGCCTGTGGAGAAATCAGGAGGGCGCACAAATTAATTTCTCACTTTACTCCTTTGACTTCGTCTGACTGATTTTTTTTCCAAAACCCCCTCTCAGGATGGTCAATGGGAAAAGTGTTGTTTGTTGTCCTCTTTAACTTAAAAAAAAAAAGTTTCCTTGTCGCTTGCGTGTCTTGACGGTGGCAGCAGCGATTCATCCTCGCGGTTAAACTGCTGCCCAAGCAGGCACTTTGTAACTTCCAATTGAAAAGCAGCGGAAAAGCTTACCTGCTCGTCGTGCATTTGCCACTTTGACGGACACGGCCACAATGGCCATTAAAGCTCTGACAAGCCGAGGGCTTAATCAGACATGGTGTCAAGATCTGCCTCATAAGTAGACCCCCAGCCGTGCTCTTCTATGACTCTGCAAGCGTTCCACAGGCCCCGCATCCTGTTTCTCATTCATGTTTGATATGTAGCAACGGCAAAGGAGAAATGCTAACAAAAGAGGTCCTCTCAAAGCAGACAGTATTATGCATAGTATAGAGGGGCAGGAACAGTGTGATATCTGAGATTTAATGAGGCAGTGCGCTTTTTTACCCAGAGAGTGTCGAGCAGGCTTAAGATCTGCAGCTTGGCTTTACCACTGCGCTGCCTGTGTGTAATTATAACCACATGCTCCGTGCTTTTTCTTCTCTCTTATATATACATCCCTTTTTCTCTTTCTCTTTCTCTCTCCCTCTCTCTCTTCTCTCTCTCTCTCTCTCTTTCTCTCTGGCTCTCGGCTGTGTCAGACTGAGGCTGCTTTTTTGGAAGAGGGTGTCAGCTCTGTCAAAGCGGAGTGGACTGAGACAAATGGTAGTGTTGTTACAGAGATCTGAAGGGGCGTCTGGGTGGCAAGGTGCCGGAGAGTGTGTAGAGTGGCGTAGCGTAGTGGTGCGGCGTCTGAGTCTCCGGCTCGAGCTGAGGCTGCCCACAGATCAATGTACTGCGGGGCTCACTACAGCAGGAAGAGGAAAGGACTCTTTCACTCCACCACTTCAGAAAATCATATTCTCTATTATTCATTTCCTTTGATGTTTTACTGCACTAATGGCATAGCAAGGCGCTCCGTTCAATATTATCACTCCGTGTGAGAGAGCGAGTAAGACAGGGCGAGAGAGGGAGAGAGCATTTGGTATGATCAAATGTTGTTTCTCGTTCAGCTGCTTTGATTTCCCGACCTGTTTGTACGCTTGTATCTTTTTTTAGAGATTCTAATGGCGGATGATGCTGTCTGTGTACCTGAGCTCGCGTGTGCCGCTTCCTTCACGGCTGTTTGTTCTTACAAGGGTCCTGTAATTGTTTCAGCATCTTTTTCTTTAATACGGCACGAATTAAACGTCATCATAAATGTACTGCATGTTTTATTTATTTATTTTTTTTTACGTACAACATTTGTCTGTCACTTTGTGCTCGTAATGTACTCAGCGTTTTAGAGGAAGGGCTGTAGACAAACTACCTTTGCTAATCTATTTTAAAAAGTACAATGCATCAAAACGTTAAACAGCAATTAGTCCTTATATGAATCCGGGGGACTTGAAGCTGAGAACTCAAATCGCATGAGCCGACCATATGAACACAGATCCCCCACCCCATGCAAATTGTTGAGGATCGTTAACAATCTGGCAAGTGTCAAGCGCACAGCCACGTCGTCGGATCATGACATTCTTTAATGATGGGGGATCAGTGGATGTGACGGTCTAAGTGGAGAGCCCCAAATCCCATCCACACAGAGGAGGATACACTCGGAGGCACATGTGGCATTAGAATGTGGCGTGACCTATATATGGCGGGTGCTCGGCAAAAGTTTTAGATTTTTAAATAATGAGGTGCCGGCAACCGTGTGAAGGTTATTCAATCTTAATGTCCTCCTATTTCTGACAGCCTCCCTCACTCTGATAAAGGAGCTCGCTCACCTTTGATCAGGCCCGCCGACATGTGTCGACAGAAGCTGCTCGCTGGTTGAAATAAATTCTTAATTCGAACTTGGGGGTGGGTGGTTGTAGGGTGGGTTGCCGAGGAGAAGGAGTAGGAGGGTGGGAGGGGGGGGGGGATCATAGAATCAGGATCTCTGGGAAATGATGGGGAAATGAGGTGATGGGTGAGCTGGTAATGATGTTTCCGACACCGAGGTCTTTCATAGCACAAAGAAAGACTCGGGCTGAACCCTGATGCAGCGAGACGTACTGTATCCACAGGCAAGTTAGCAGCCCTCAGTGGTTTCACGCTTTTCCTGCTTTCGGGGCTGGACTTGAATGAATTTAAGTTTAAAACACTGACATTCATAACATGTTGCTTCCAAAAATGGCTTTATACCCAACAACAACTCTTTCCTTGTTTCAGGCTCTAAATATTTAAATCTTAGACAAATCTAAGGCTGAAGGCAGGGTTCATGGTGAGCGATAACTCTCGATCATAATTCCATTTTCAGGCTGTGCAGCACCAGACCAAACGCTTTCTTTGAATATTCCTCTACACAGTCATGCCCTTCCTACTTTCCCCATGGTCAGAGTCTCCACCTAGCTCAGTGTGTGGGCCCAGGCGGTGGGGCCACAGGCGGAGGCTCCCCTCCTCGGGACCACGGGTCCCTGGTGGGACCCGGGGAGCAGAGAAAAGAATATCAATTAAAAAGTTATAAATATTTAAGAGCAGAAATATTCAATAATATAAGGGTGGGGGGTCTAGGGGACTCTTCAACTCACAGGATGAAAGTTGTGGCATGATAAATGTCACGAGGTGCCATAAGAGACAAGAGTGTGCCTGATGGATGGACTCGCTCTCAGACAGATATTACACGGCTGTAAAGACGTCAATCACCTTCCAGATATCCATATTTTATTAGTGCAAAACTACCGTGGATTTAGTATCATAAAGATTAAAAATGTCTCCTTTCAGTCAGATCTTCTTCGTATATTCCCCCTGTTAATAATTCCTCACTCCGAGCTACAAGCATCTAACTTCGAGCTGACCTTTTTCACAATATGGATCAGCAGTCAATGTGGCTTCCCTCTTGTCCTTCCCGGCCATGCCAACTTGGTCAAGCTGATTAACGGAATTAACAAGGGCATTAGGCATGGGAAGAAATTCTCAATATGCCACACGTCTTCCCCACCATATTCCACATGTGATTGTCAGCCATTCCAAGCATGCTGGTATCGATCCGCCGTCCAGCCTGTAGAGACTGGTCGAGGAGGATGTCCTGATCTGATGGATTACTGTATGAGGCCCAGAGGCACTGGAACCTCAGTATTGACGTGACTCTTTAATCCCAGGGTTGGACGTGACCTTGCCGTGTCAAGCCCCCCACTCTCACTCGCTGCCCCCCCCCCCCACACACACACACACAAACGTGTAGTAGTTTACACTTCCAGCGCCGCATCGCAGTGGTGCACCGGGGGTCACCGGGCTCGACCGAGAGCACTGACCCAGCTTGGATTCACTCGAAGCTGCAGCGGAAAATTGTCACTCGAAATGAAAGAAAACAAGCACGCGGGGACTAAACTCACACATGCTTGAATCTCTTTAGGTTTTAATCTCATAAAGTTTCCTGAAACTATGTGATAATAATGATAAAAAACAGAATAAAATGCATCTTTCTTCTGCAGTGAGAAATGTTTTTTTTTTTATTGCGGCTAAAACATAAAAATGCTTTAAATGTAGCCATCCGTGGTTTTCTCTGGCGGGACGGAGCTGTAATATTAGACAAATTAATGATTCATAAAGGCCGTCGGAAAAAAATAATCTCAGCCTTAACCTCCTCCACAGGCACCCAGTAAAAAAAAAAGTGCATATTGTGAATTCTGTGTCTGTGCATGAATCATTAGTCTATATTGTGTGGCTTTTGGACTCAGTCAGAAGTGTTTCCCCCCCAGAGCCAGAAAGGCCTGCATCTGTGAGGATTGGGTTGGGATTTTCATTTTCTTGAAACACCTTCTGTTCTGTTCTGCATGGTCCCACTGGGGACCACAGTGCTGATATTTTTAGAGGGCATGTTCCGAGCGCCTCAGTCGCCAAGAGGGAAGGACAATGGAGGGTGTGATGTTACATCAATACTTGGCGCAAGTGGGGTGCGGGGGGGGGGAGGAAAAAAAAAATCCTGGGTGGCCTTGATGAGCCCTGGAACGCCTTTCCTCAAGGAATTTCACAGTTTAAGAGCACCCTGCAGAAGGAGGACTTAAAATGGCCGCCCATGTGTGTAGACACCTGGTGTATGTACAGCTACACCTGCGCGTGTCCGTGCCACACACGCCTTTGTCCTCGAGCACTGTTAACCACGTGCTAGGCGTAGAAAAAAAAAATACAGGCTTCTTTCTCGTGTTCTCCTTCGGAGTTTCAGGACAAGTCGAGGAACACTCGCATCAGTGGGGCTTAAAATGGCTGCCGGTGGAGTGCAAGGGCTCTCTTCTCCCACAAAGCCTTAACCGGGGGTGACATGATTGTTTGATTGTAAGTATGTCTTTTTAATCAGTCTTATTGTGAATTGTAATGGTCACAGCAGGGGAGAAAGAGGGCTTCAGGCCATGCTGCCTATTTATAAGACGCTGTCGCGGCCAGATTTACCGCGCTTCCGAGGGAGGCTGTCGACGGCGGGCCGTGAGTGAACAACGGCAGGTTTGATTTGTCGTCCGAAATGTTTAAGCGCCACACGAAGATCTCCACATTAGACTGCTACCTTGAAAGATGATTCCTAGTCCTGGTTCAGTCAGTCGCCCACCCCTGGCACTGCTGCAGCACAAAGCCAACAAGAGACAAAACTGCAGATGGATTGAAGAATATTGATGTATGCGACCCGCGGCTGCCTGCGAGCAAAGCTGAATAATTTAGGGAAGTGTGTCGTGACGACAGCCTAACGCACACCAACCTCAATTTTGTGTGTCTTACTGTGTTCCATACATCCACAGTTCTGGCCGAGATGTCTGGGTAATATGGCCAGGTCTGCCTCCTCCGATCGACACCGACTGATGCAACTCAGCACTCACTGGCGGCATTTCATATTTCTTTGGTCGAGCCAAAACTGCAATCCAGGATTTATTAACTACACATATTCCCATCAGTCTAGTTTCATATACTGAAGTTTTGCTTGGGTGAAGCAGGGCAAACACAACGTAAAACCATTTCTAATAACAGAGGCGTGTGCATGTGCATGTGTGTCTCAAACCTGCGTGTGTTTGTGAGTGTGTGTGTGTGTGTGTGTGTGAGCGCCGTGCCACCTTGTCTGTGCGTGCCTGTATATCTCTCACCCTCACCTGCCCAACCGTTCTGTTATGGTATGAGTGGTTGAGTTACAGAGGCCCAAATTGAACCTGCATTTTTATTACAGCTTTTATTATTGTTTTTATTAAATCCAGAGTCTAGAAATCCATTTTATTGTCACCCAGAGGAAGCTGTAGTGCCTCGCCGTGCGGGTCACCCCTTCTGAGTTTGTGGTGCTGTCATTTCCTGTGGCTCGGCAGATCCAGAGTGCGCCCTCGAGAGGGCGGCGGAGGATGGTGAGACCGGGCGTCTGAGGAAGAGGCTGCTCTCTCCAGAGGAAGCAGAGGAGGGAGAAGAGGACGACGAGGAGCCCGCGCTGCACAGCTGCGACAGCTGCCGGCAGGTGTTCGAGTCGCTGAGCGATCTCACCGAACACAAGATTAATCAATGCCAGCTGACAGGTAAACAACGTTCAGCCCACCGAGCCTCCCCTCCACTCTGCCACTCAGCTCTTCTCCCACTCTCGCTCTATGCCTTCACCAGAGAATATGCCACAATATGTGTGTTAGTATGCCGCACCGAGGGAAGCACAACACTAGACTACCACTTTGGTAGATCTCCAACAATGCAGACACACACACACACACACACACACACACACACACACACACACACACACACACACACACACACACACAGACATACAGTCCTCACTCACGCACATAGCGCATTATTTATATGTGTTGCACATCAATAGCTACAGGCGTGACACACAAATAGGCCTTCATGTGTCCTTATAGTAGATCACTGTAGGCTGCGGCACATGTATTTATAGCATGTGCTTTGTGTCCTTGCCTGTTTCAGTGTAACATTTTCACCCAGCACTACACCAATCCTAACCTTTTACCAGAGTGTAACATGCAGCTACGAGGTGCCACCGTAACCAGACCACCAACTGGAAGTAGATCCTTGCTTTCAGGAAAGTCCCTCATTCAGGCCCGATGTTAGCTAGCTGCGGTAGTAATATGTAATGGCAGTGAAGAGAAGGATGCCATTGGCAGACTGTGTCATTGACCTGTTGATGGATGAATAGGACTATAAATACCCTGACAAGGTGGCAGACAGAACTAATGATGTGAACTGAAGGTTTCCATGTGCTTCTCCTGGACTTGCTGTCCTCCTTTTACGCGTCCTGACGGGCTCGCGTCGAGAAACACCAGCCGACACACATTTTGACCAATGTTTTGACATTTGCCCCGTCTCTTGTTATCTGGTTCAGCAACCGAACACGAGGAGAGGGTCACATGGAGCAATACTGTTTTTGATGCACAGAAGCCATCGTTTATCATCTAAAAGTAAAGCCAATGCCCCGTTAATGAGAAAGCTAGTGGAGTCTCTTTTCTGTTTACATTCAAGCACAGTTTGATTTCATATTTTACAACCCGCAATCAAAAAGCCACAAATCATAGGCTGTGGATAACCCACGAGTTACACGAAGACTTTCCACCAACTGTAGAACAGTCTCACGAATCTAGTCCTATGTATGTGTGTGTGTGTGTGTATCTGTGTTTGTGTGTCTGTGTGTGTATATAAGCATGCACGTGTGCATTCTGTCATGCCCCCAATTTGTGCTAATTTATCAGAAATGCATGCATGCTCATTGCAAGAGTGACTTCATATGTGCAGGGCGCGCTTATTTACACGTATGTGAGCCCGGGGTGTGCTCATGTGTGCAGATTCAAAGTGACGCTCGGTCGACTAAAGGTGTGAAAATCAATAGGCTGTTCACTTTCACATTACTGTCCTCCAACAAAAGCATGCGCGGGTTTGTCGGAAACTAAGTGCAGCACCTCTTGTCACCTTTTTGCATTCAATGTAACACCTAATCCCATCAAGCCAGCAATGTGAACACTTCGTTTGGAGAAGCCAGGGTATAAACATATAAGGGAATGCGTCGTAGGTGTGTGTGTGGGAGTGGAGGTGTGGGGAGGGGGGGGGGGGGGGCATGCTGCATACACTGCATGAATTTAAATCATCTTCAAATGATACTTATTTGGATGTACTGGACACAGTCATTTGTGTTCATGCAAGTTGTGTATTTGATTCCAGGGCAGGCCTTCTATCTTCAGCACCGTTGCAATGTGGCCGTGACTGACTCAGCCATATTCTTTTCAATAAATAAGCCTGGCTTTTATAAATGTCAATCTTACGGACAAATAACTCTTAATTGCTCAATGGCGAAAAAAAAACACAGTTTGGATAAGAGCCCCCGTGGAAACCAAACAAAAGAATCTAATTGCCATTAGGGTATTGTGATTGCGCAGAAACACGCTATTAGTATTCAAACACAGTGGGAGAAAAGAAACTTCTAGATGGCATACTAAGTACTTTGAATGTGTGTGTGAGTGTGTGTTTGTGTATTCTCTGGAATATGGGAGGAGATTTCCTATGTGGCATTATGTAGACATCCATGACCAATTAATCTGCCTTACATCAAGTCTCTACTCACAGATGGATCCTTTATTAGAACCATTTTCTAATCAACCACCAGCACCTGCTAAACCTTCCATTTTTACAATTTCAAATGTTTTATTTTTGGTAAACAAATTGCAGAGCTTGACTGGAACCAATCCACATATGGAAATTTGCTTGCTGTTCCCTGACAGAACTCAGCTCTTTTTCCCCCAGCTGATATCCCATAAGCGTATGCAGTGTATTACCACAACCAGACATGCCCATATAAACCCACTACCTCACATGTTTATTCTGGGCCTCATTCTCTGCGTTTGTGATCTACGGTAAAACACGAGTTTCACCACAGGAGTGAGACAAAACAGACGAAATAAAGTCTAAACAGATGCTAGCTGCATGTCGACCACGCCCGGTGGACAGAGGGAAAAGAGAAAGATGTTACATGTCACCGCGATCAATGGCGGCCATTGTCTCCCCCCCGTCTGGCAGAGGTATAACACCTTTGCATGCACTTAAGCCGTGACCACTGCAGTGCGCTAAGGGAGCGCATGGGTATGGATTGCCTCGTGTCCCTGATGCGATCGGTGCTATTGATCGCACTAATGCTGGACTGCGGAGGAAGGCGAGAGTCTTGAGGAAGGGAAGGAGGGAGATGGGGAGAGAGAAAGAGAGAGGGAGAGAGTGCTGCAGGAATGCGTCCCCAGGGAGCCCGTCTTGGGCTGGGGCAGGGCTTCAGGAATGCTCCCCAGGAGATCCCAGTGAAGGCTAGGGCAGGGCTGGAAGAATGCTCCTCTAGAGAGTTGAGAGTGGAGGCTGGCTGGGGCAGGGCTGGAGGAATGTTCCCCCAGAGCACCCCTTTAACTCTGGAGCAGAAGTGGAGGGGCTCCGCGGGGGGAGAGCGCCCCCCCCCTCCTACCTTCCCATCCCCCCGGTCCTCCCCCCCTCCGGCTCCAGGATGGCTGCGGATCAGGTTTCCGTGTGGGGATCAGCATCCTGCCGACAGGGCTTTAGGCTGCCCTGGGGAGGAGACAGGAGGCTGGAGGCACTGCTATTCCATAGGCCTTTCCAAAAACACTTCAGAAACGCTCTGTCTCACTGTATTGTCTGTGCACCCCTGTATTGTTACCGATCCTTCGTGGAGAAAGAGGCACAGTGTCTGCAGTTTGACTTTTGTTCTCAGTTGGCACAAGACATGTTCATCTGGTGGAAATGAGATTGCGGTGGTAGGCAAGGAACCGTGCCCTCAGACCTCTACTCGCCAAAGAAAGTCCCTGCTCCTCAGCTCATTTCAACTTGTTTACTAGCTAGCCCACACTGTAAATACAAATAACACATCCAGCTCAGAGTTTAATTCAAAAGAATTGCATTTTCACAAAGCCTCTCACTGTCAGCTCGCCACTTCCGCGTCTCTGAAGGTATTTGAATAGTCCAGTGCACACATGGGCTGGCAGCCTGGTGGCCATTCTTTCATTACGGGTCCAGCTCCCTTGAGCAACACCTTTTCTCGTGTCCTTCACTAGAGGAGGGGCATGGCTACTCCCACCCCCACCCCCTGAGAGATCTGTGCCCTGCTATTTTAACCCTCTGTGAGATGACCTTTTTAATAAGTGTCTTTCTCTGTTTTCCTGCCGGCCACTGCGCGAGCAAACAGAGCATGTCTTCTGCTTCCCTCAGATAAAGGAATCAATCAGAGAGGGTGCAACAGAGAAAGAGAGGGAGATAACTGGGCCATATATGGATTTATGTTATGTAGATTTCCTCTTTCTTCTTCCCCGTAGACATTGCAAAATGCACTCAGCTTCAATAAAATACGTTTCAGATTTATGAGAAAAATACAAATGAAATATTAATACTCTGAGAAAAACAATAAGATCCCCCCACAATGAAGAGGGTGGTAATCTGATAGAAATAGTTAAAACAATTTTTTAAATATGAAGTCTCTGTTTGCAACGAGGATCTAGACACATTTTTTTGAAACCCACTGATATATGTTTTCCCCTTCTCCGTTCCCAACCACGACATGTTTGTTTGAAGTGTTTGAATTCATTTACATCAAGTCGTTGGGTCAGCAGCATGGAAACATTCAGTAATACCCTCGACTATGAACAGGCTCCTGGCAGTCAATGTTTTCTACTAACTGTTTCCAACAGGCTCCTATTGGTTATACTGGGGTTGTCTCTTTTTTTCAACTAACTTTGTGTATTGATCCAACAGCTGCTTTGTGGCTGCCAAGAAGAATGTGCCAAACTGCAAAGACTTTATTTGCTTCAAAAGGGCTCACATAAGAGGAAAGCGACACGAGCAAGACCTGATTAGCCAAACTCTGAGCCACTGCCGTTCATCAGAAATTCTGCTGTGTTTTTTGCCGGGGCGTCTTGCGACATCCTGGTACAAAGAGCAGCACACTGATTACAAGGCTTTGAAAGGAGGAGAGGCGGTCAGGGGAGAATAGCTACTTCTGGCACAACGCAGCCACTGAAAAGAGACCTCATGCTAGAGTGAGCTCTCAGAATTGGGCTTGAATCTTTCCTGTATGCGTGTGTGTGTGTGTGTGTGTGTCTGTGTGTGTGGTGGGGGCATAGTCTATCTGAGTGTGGAGAAAGAGGAATAGGTAAGGAGAGAAAGAGAGGCTGAGAAGGAAAGGGAGTATTAAAGTAGATGTTTGACTCCGCGGCGCACCATCCCTGCGCGTTTCCTTGCTGTGCGACCGTGCCAGTAACGTTAACAGGAATGTCATTAGGAATTCAAAGCATATGCCCTCGTGAGGACGCCCTCGTTCTCTCTCCCCAGTGCTTCACACCGCACACATTATGCACTGTATAAAGTATTTATTGGTCTTTGTCAGACGAAGGCTGCGTTTTCTGCAGAAAAAAACAATCAAAAATACGAAAAGAGGAGCCTGCGTTTTATGCGTGCGTCTGTGTGTTCATGGCAGGGATGGTGATGGCCAGCACTATTCATATTCACATCCTCCTCCATCCCCAAAAACACGCTCTGTCTCTTTTGCTTGCTCAATCAGTCATCCGCTTAGGCATGCAAACACACACACACAGACACGTGTTATTGCGCACGCGCGCACACACGCTCCTTTCCGCAGCACCTGCGCGCTTGCACTTTGCATTTCAGACGACACATAATTCATCGCCCGAGAGGGTAAACACATGCTGGGACTTCATCCAGCTGACCTCTTTCTTAAGTAGGTAGCCACAATAGCAGGGGTGGCGTGTGGACACAACCTCATGTTCTCACCTAGAAGTACGCGCACAGAAATAAAACAGCAAATCAGCCAGACTGCTGTTATTTCCCCCCCGTTCACTGTGTAGCATCCCTTTGAAACTACTGACTCCGGCGGAGTGACAAAGACGTGGCCATGGAGCGGTTGTCTCGGTTTCTCTTGCTCTCTTCATCTCTCTCTGGCCCTGGCTCTGCTTGCTCTTTGTTCGCTCTCCTCCTCAGCCTGCAAGTCTTTTTCAGCGGCACAAGCAGAAGAATGGCACATTAAATCTTAATAGGACTGCGTCTGGCCGTGTTGAATTGCAGAGCGTGTTAAGCCGGCGCTTTCCTCCCCCTTGGCACACGCTCGTGGAAGTGGAAAACAATTGAATAAAAGAAACCGCTCCCTCCCTCTGTAACACAAGTGACTTCGGCTGCCCTGCTGAAGCTATGAGACTGAACTGACTCCGGCTCACGAATGGCATAAGCCCTCGCTGAGAAACTGTAACATAAATGGCATTAGTCCTTTTCTAAAATGCACAGCCACACTCTGGAAGGTAGACGCAGGATTTACCTGGCCACCCACAATGTAGCTGTTGCATATATTCCCTTCTCAGTCGGCACAAAACAGCATACAACTCAGCCCTTAAATCCTAGTTGCCTGTTGGTTGAGACGAACGCAGAACGCAATAGGGTAGAAGAGGGACACAACTAGCCAGGAGAGACAGGTGAAATAAATTGAGACATGGGAAGGACAGAGATAGAAAAGGGGGATGGGTAGAGAGAGAGACACACAGTCAAGGTAGGAGAGAGCCAATCTTTGCAGCAGCAGCCGCGATGTGAGTCCAGGCCTGCTTTGTAAGGCAGTCAGAGGTGGTAATTAGTCAGTGATGAGTTGACTGGTTGTGTGTCCAGTGCACGGCACTGCTGGGTGGGGCTGTGGGAGGTAGATAAGGCCAGCAAGGCTTATCTCTGAGAAGGACAGGCACCAGGCCTGCCAGGCAAATCCACCCACAGACCAGCCGCATTTTTATTAACAACATCATTAATGCCAGACAGGTTATGTGCAGTGGCTCAGAGCAGAGACAGCTAAAAGTAAAAAAAAACACACACACAAAAAAACAAATAGTCTCAATTCCTGCTTGGCCGGCCAGTCTAAAGTACATAGGCACCGGTTGACGTGTTTTGAAAGCAAGGAGCTTGTGGAGATGTTTACCAGGTAGGCAGCCAACGGAAGGGCACGGAGAGCGAGCTTGGATCTTACCTCTGGGTTTTGCTCACTCTCCTCCGGGTCCCCAGAATTCAAATGATTTTCTTTTTTTTCTCTTTCAAACGTGGGACTGCTCACCAGAATAATGATGAAGCAGATACTGAGAAACATAGGAATGGAAAAAAAACAAAACTTTACGGACATCCTAGGCTCGCTTTGTGAATTGTTGGTTTGGGTTTTATTCCTCTCTTTTCTGAATCTGCAAAGGAAAATCAGGTGTGCGTGGTACAGTTTATTTGTACCTTTTTAAGTAATAAAATACAATGTTAAGCTAAAAATGAAACTACCTTAAGGTGGTTACAAAAACAAAAAGTAAAAAAAACAACCTTGTGGTGTTTTGTTTTTTTAACTTTTATTTTTGTGAGCAGTAATCTGATTTCCTTTCATCAGATGGCACCTTAACAGATGTCTGGCGTCTTACGTGGCAAATGAGCGTTGGCTCGCTCTGTATTGATTTTTATAAGCAATCGTGTGAAGTGCCTATCGTGAACAAACACTCGGTTTGTAATCAACACTCTCCTTTCAGTTTTTCAACAACATGTTTCCCTTGAAAAACTTACACCAGGAGTAGACAGGATGTAACATGGCTCTGGCACAAAGAAAAGTTCACCAATCGAGACGTTCCTCATCCACAGGCACCTTTTAGAAACATCCACGGGCTTTTGAATCCCGTCAATACTCCCTAATGAAAAGGTCATAGGATTTAGTTTGTGTCTGCATGGAAGTGTTCTGCACATTGATCCCCATAAGGTCTTTTCCCTTAGATGACTCTTGCCAAACTCACCAGTAATGGGAGGAGAGGAAGGAGGGAGATGGAGGGCGGTGGAAAGAGTGACCAGTCCGACAGGTTTATGTCTCCCCGCAGGCTGAGCTCCATGGAGCGGGCCCGCAGGAAGGAGCGGAGCCAGCTGTGACGGCATCCTGCTCGCCACTGTGGTTTCGGAACTTTGGGGCTACACCATCCCGACTCAACATTTCTCCTTGTCCTCTACCCCTCCCAGGGGCTGTTTTTGTTGGCCAGGGGGTAGTGTTTGGGTGGGGGCTGCTCTAGGGCCCTGTGGAACAGCCCCTCCTATGCTTCAGGATATGGCGAGTTCAGCCACCCACAAGGACAGGGATTCTCAAATATCATGTGAAGTAACACACTTGTTCCTTAGTGCTAATTGCCATTTTCGGACTGGAAGGTGGGTTCATAAATTGAGTTTTATGGGCAGGATGGGTGTCGTTTAAGGTCTCCAAGGCCACCAGCTGGACTATGCTTTGGCAGAGGGAACATTGTGTGTCGGTACAGAATGTAATGGTTTAACAGTAAAGCCATGCTGTCAGGTAATACAGAGATGTCCTCTTAATGTTAAGAGCAGTGGACAGTGGGGGGTCCAACACCGCTGAGAATGTAAAGGTCATCTAATCTAGTCCACCTCCAACCTGCCTGGCTCATCGATCATCCTGGAGGAGTCAATCGATTTGATCAGAGAGCCTCTCGGAAGAGATGGCCTCCCATTCGACTGGGATTCTGTGGAAGGCTGCAGAGTGTGCCAGCTTGGTACATGTCTCCCTGATAAACCAAGACATTAAAATCCCTAATCAAATAGTAACTCGCCACCTGCGGTAGCCATTCTCTAAATAAGCTGCTGATTTAAGACAGCAAAGAACATGCAACTGTTACTTTTACTTCATCATGTTATCAGGCTCATTCTATATGCAACGCATGTACACTGAAATCAGATAAACAAAAAAAAAAACCCAGCAGGACTGACTGATAGCTGTGGTAAACAGAGTGGTAATCTGTATATTGGGACATTATGTGCCCCCAGTCAAAGCATGATGCATCTTTCTCATCATGAACTTGGTTTGTAGAACATACCCCACAAACAAAGTCAACAGACAAAACCATCGTGTGATTGGATTTTAATCCAATTGCATTATTATTCAGGCCTCCCATTGGCCATTCATTACTCTCACATGGAGCTTGTGTGGGTTGTTATCACCCAATCAGGCTCAAGACTGTATTCTGGAGAGCATGCTTTCGTTTGCATCCTCTAAACCCTGTGAGCCTTCCCTCTCTCCGGGCCCCGCCAACGGAATACCTAATTCCAAAGTAAACTGATTGCTCTCTCCAACAAGATTACGCTGTGATGATGTTAGCCAAATGAGACCGCTATTCGGATGCAACCAGGGCAGGCAAGGATGCTTACCGCAAGATGACTGATCAGCATGTTAAGAGAAACGAGGTTGGGATGAAAAAAAAAGGAGGCAAAACCGACGGATAGAAATCGAAAAAAGAGTGTGAGAGAGTTGTGAGCGTGGGGGTAAGCAGAAATGTAATTTGCTTCTCACCTCAGGCGACTGGGCTCTGAGGCCAGTAAATATGCAAACAAGCTGAGCCTGGCCATCAATATGAAGACCCTAGATGATTACTAATCTCCACCACAGAAGTAGATTGAGGTCTGTTCAGCAGCGCCATGCAACATGAGGGGAAAAAAAAGAGGGAGGTTAGAGTCCAAACCACATCTCCATATTGGCCGCAACATTATGCGCAACTCAGAGTTAAGGGTATATCTGACCTTCAGTTTGAGATATACTAGGCCATTCCTGATGCATACCAATCAGCTATAACACACCATTGCAAATATAGGCGTTTTAAACCTAAGGATTTAATCTTAAAATCAGAATGTAAATAGAATTCAGAAACTAATGCCATAACTTCTCAGTAACTTCAAACCTTGTTCTCAACTCGCCCGGCCTTTTCATCTTGGAGAACTCCTTGTCTGATATGAGCTCCTCGACGCGAGGCACAGTAGTTTACCAGCCCATTGTCATTCCCCATCCGTAATCCGGGATAAAAAAACCTATGGGACATGGACCGGGCTGGAGTTATTAGGTGTGTGCGTGGCTTACCCAGACAGCTAGATAAACCAGATGCCTCGGGATGGCCAGGGGTCATCTCTCTGTGAGAACAAGTTGTTGATGTCCTTGTTTCTCTCCACCGCTTCTTCGCCCGCACTCCTGCTCTCGCCCCTCTTCATCGTTCCTTCTCTTGCCTTCTTTCTTTCTTTCTGTCTGTCTGTCTGTCTGTCTCTCCCTTGATTGTTGTGCACAGTCATCTCAAACACAGAGGTCCGTGTTGGAGCTTAGCAGTTGAAGAACCTGTCAGCTAAAGGGAAGGAGGAAAGACAGACAGGGGAGCTGTCTTTGGCCCTAGGTTGAATGCCTGAGGGTGTACTACGTGTGGAGGATAGTTAGTGCAGTACGACGCACCGCAGTCTGCAGGTGAATCCTCTCATTTTTCAGGAGACTTAATGCATTCAAATCATTACCTCTAGGGGGGAGTGCTATGACTTTCTGTTCCAGGGGAACCTTGATATGAAATGCAGCAAAAGTTGTCTTTTTTTATTTTTTTTATTTTATTTCTAAATACAGCAGGAGGGCCATGTAAGAGGAATATATATTCTAAGAATGGCTTCCCAGTCCTAAACATAATTGACTATTCCTTGTATTTTAGAGTGTGTTTCCAGCATTGAGCTTTACCCTCTGCAGTGAGTGCACAAGGCTTGAGGATGTTTACCTGGCATGGTGCCTGTTGTAGCTGCCCTCCTGTTGAGGAATACCAGGTCAGGCTATAGCTTTGTGTTTGTTTGTTTATTTGTGCATGTGAGCATTTTTTTGCGGGTGTGTATGAGTTTGAGAATTGTGTGTGCTTCTCTCTGTGTGTGTGTGTGTGTGTGTGTGTGTGTGTGTGTGTGTGTATGTGTGGAGGAGGCAGAGATCATTAGGATGGAAAGGGTCAGAGAGCTTGTTGCATTCAGCCAGGAAAAAAAAGCAAAGATGAATCTCCAATGTAAGCATTTATTTTTCAGGAGCGGGTGGGATGGGTGGGTATGTGGGTGGTGTGTAACTGGACTTTCAATCCAACTGAACTATCTATCTGCTCAGCCATCAATCTTCCTCTCTCTCTACACCTATTCATTTACCCATCCAGCCATTTACCCATCCTTGCCCGTGGTCAAAGGGCCATGTCTCTTCGTGGCCCTGATAATCTGGACCAATTTCCTCTGCAATTTATTTCCCAGCCAACCACCCACCTGGTCAAGCAGCATCAGGCTTCTCAAGGTAGAGCCACTCAACCCAGCAAGCCCTTTTCCCACCAATCACATCCTGTTTTTTTCCTCCTCATACCTCAGATCTTTTGTGTTTTTGAAGTTTGAATTCACAACCGGAGCGATGCAACCTTTCCTCATCCCTTTACTGTAAACTCTGACACTCTCGGCTGCCATTGTTTACGTCTAATGTCTTTACCCTTCTCCGTCTTTGTTTTCTATTATCACCTTCCTTTTCTATCCGGATGGCTCTCTCTGCTGCCTCCCCTCTTTCTCTTTCTTTCTCTCTCTCTCCCTTCCTCCCTCCCTCCATCCTGTCATGGCTCCTCAGTATTCTGCTGCTGTCTTGTGTGGAGTGATTTTGCCCAGACACGTCTGGCTCTGGGTAAAGTGCGGTCCCCAGAGAGCGCGCTCCGCAGCCCCCAGGTCGCCGGCACCATGAATACATTATGATCCCCATTTCCATCCTGTTGCCACGGCAGCACTTTTTGAGCCGCAGGGCGATTAAGACGTGTGCTGTCGATACCCTGATAGGAGCGAAAGTTGGATCTGGAAGCTGGCCTTTGATCAGATTCCATCCTCCTGCCCGCTATTGGTGGCTTCGACACGGGAAGACGAAGGGGAGGTCTTTTGGGCTTCTTATTAGTTCGACAGGCTCACCTGCTGTACATAAGCACACCATACATCCTCAAGCTCATTTCCCCCACCTCTCTGCTTTATCTCCTTTCCTGCCTGAAACCATTTCCCTCCCTGATTCTCACTTCCGTTGCTCCTCCCCATCGCCGCAGTTCAGCTAAGGCAGCATTATACGCAGTCTCTCCCTGCTCTCTGATATTCTGCTTTCCTCACAAAGGAAGCAACTCCCTTACCTTTTATTGTTTCCTTTTTTTCTTTGGGGGATGATGTATAAAACATGGTGCCTCAGGTAGAGGATGTTGGGTAGGAAGCCATGTCCCCCTAAATGGCCAGCCGTGTGCATGCGCCTAACACTTCACTGAGCAATCTGTCAACATGTCAGCAACACATGTTTTGTAAAAAGCCTCTGGTGGGAGCCAGGGGAAAAAAGGCACTCCTGCCAGACCAGAGAGGAAATGCTTTTTTCTCCTCCATGCAGTGGATTTTCTATTGCTGGTGCGCGGTCCCACGGGCCCCCCACACCATCACCCTCCCCTCCCCCACACATACACCCGTTGTCTGCACTTCAGAAATTTGAACTGGGGACCCTCGAGGGGGTATACTTGGAGGGTGGGGGAAGGCTGGGAGGGAGGGGCTCCCTCTTTTTCAGTGCGTATGAAATTGTGAAGGTATATTGTGGCAGGTCCCCAAGCGGTCTTTTCTAATACCTGAGTTTCTGCCGAAGCTGGAAATTACCAGCGGCTCCCCCGAGGGACGGCTTTATCCACACCAGGAAGGGGAGCAGAACTCAGTGGGGAGGTTACTTAATGCATGGCTGAAATAAAAGAATTTCTGAGACAGAGGCTGAAAAGCAAGCTTTTTTCTTTTTTTAACTCCCACCTCCCCCCCATCCCTCACTCCCATTCCCTCTCCCTCTCTCTTTTCCTCCCCAGTAGTATAGTTTACTACTCTCTGCCTTCTCTTGAAGGGTTCTAGTTTAATAAACTTTCAGAGGATCCTGCTGGTGTAGACAGCTAGACAAATACCCTTGTGTGTTCTCTTTTGTCGGAGATACAGCTTTTTGTTATGTTCTTGCAAATTTGATTTCTCCCTCTGTCTTTCGTTTTTCTCTGCCGCCCTCTGTCTCTCTCCCTTTCTGCATTTGTCTTCATCTCCCTCGTCCTACTCTCCCTTTCTGTCTCCCTCCTCGACGCACATACACACACACACACACACACACACACACACACACACACACACACGCACACACACACACACACACACACAGTCAAACTATGTCTCTTGTGGTTGAGTTTATTGTTTGGTCTGTCTCTCCGTTCTCCCCCTCTGTGCTCCCTTTTGTTTTCTGTATGTTTTGTTGTATTGTGCAAAGGCAGAGATGCAGATAGAATGCAGACAGTTTGCCCTGGGTGAAGAGTGCGCACAAGCACCCTTGGTATCCATTTACCAAGACACATTCATCTATTTACACATGACCAAATGTATAAAACTCCACCGTCTTTTTCAGACACAGGGTGTTCATCATCAAAGAGAATCAATGCATAATGTTCTGAGGGCAATTTACTCACCCCATGGCCTTATTTCCCACCCATTGTATGCAAGGATGCCCTTTTACTTAGTAATCAGCACCTGTATTTATGTCCATGGATCATTAATCTTGTCCATAACATTAAAAATAAAACAACATTAAAATCTCATTGTATGTATGAAGCACCTCTCTCTCTCTCTCTCTCTCTCTCTCTCTCTCTCTCTCTCTCTCTCTCTCTCTCTCTCTTCCCCCCCCCCCCCCCCCTCTATTCCTCACGCTGTTGGTAAATAATTCAACCTTTTCCCTGTAACAAGTGCTGGCCTTAATAGGGAGCAGTACCTGTAGTTGGGATAAACAAGGCAGCCGGCCTCACCAGTGAAACAGAGGGATTTGAGCTCCATGAGGGCAGAGAAATAAGTTGTTTCCTTCTGAAAGGCAGAGCAGACTGGCTGACATTAATTAAACCCTATAGGATAAAGGTTATCTGAGGCCTAGCAAAGCAGAGTGCATGCGGGATGTTGTGTCTGCCGCATCCTAATCAAGACTTCTTCTTAAAGCGACATTTGTGGGCTTGGGCATGTGCAAGATGTTGTGCTGTTACGTTCCTAAATGCATCTAAGAGAACATTTGATGTAACAACGTTTCATCTTCAGTTACGGAAGTTAAATAAACTACAGAAAAATATGAGGAACAATCTAGCTACCACCTCTGCTGCATTTTCAGTGTTCTGCACATTCCTAAAAATAAAGACCGAGGCAACTTCCTAGAGAGTTCCATGTTCGAAAAACATTGTGTTGCCCACCATGCGCCGTTGTGGGAGGTGTGCCTCCTCACCAGAGATCCTCCCATGGTGCACCTGTGACTGAGTCACCTGACCCGAACATCAGCATGGCGCTCGGGTGCCATTGCTCATGTTTTACAAATTACCCAGGGGGTCGTGCACCACCTCTGTGCCCATATTTCCTCCCTGCTGTAGGCATAGTGCGTGGGATTATATTCCCCAAATTCAAATCCTCCTTCAGACAATGAACAGCCGCAGAGACGACAGTCACCTCACTAACCCAAGAACGCGAAGGAAAATACAAATTAAGGCAGGGAGAAAGCACTGCTCTGACCTATTGGCCTCCTCTGTTTGTGCTGGATATATGCTGGTAAAAGAGAAAAGCATGGATCCTGTTTCCAGGCGAGTAGAGCTCTTTTGTGGTGTGTCATCAGGACTCCAATGGTAATCTTAGAACATCTATTCGTCTGCTCTCTCTTCGTCATTCGTCAACCTATTTGCATGCCAAATGTAATTAAAGGTCACCATATTGGTAATATTCTTTTAATATTAAATATAGTCTTGTAAAACAGCCACTGGAGGCAGCGGGGGGTTTATTACCCCCTCACTGTATGGCCTTTCTATATTAGTGGTACAGTAACACCAGCTCTTTCACAGTAATAGCATAATAGTAATGGCTTCTCCTTTCATATACAGATAAAGGCTGATGTCCTCTCGTCGACAAGCCCAATGAAAAGTAATTAGCTGATATGGATGTTGCTGTCAGTGATAACTGATATTGGGGGACTATTACATTCACTCTCTGGAATGATGATCCTTGAAATGGGTTCATCACAGTGAGCTGCATATTCAGATGCAAGATTACCGCATACAAGAAGGAAAAATACGTATTTCTGCAGGAAAGTCGCATATGAAAGGTATCATAGTATCCACAAAAAAGCAAACAAAAAACCTGAATATTTAATATCCCGCAATCTTTTCATTTTTATTAACACAATATTTAATTGATGTACTTAAAATTGCTCAATTTGGTATTCAGAGTACTGGTATAACAGCAAACAGCTATTTGCGATGTGAAGATAGAGTGAAGTAATGTCTTCCTGAGCACAGAATGAAGCTGCTCTCCCTTTGCGTGTGCTGTAATCCGGCGCCTCCTTGCTTTGTTTACATAGCCAGGCCAGCCATGCGGGCCTTTTTTTGCATGTTAGTGCACGTGAGCATGCCACACTGGTTTCATGGTTGTATGACGGTGACAGCTGAGAACGTCGTCGTGGCGTGGCCCACCCTCCGGTTCCCCCTCAGTCAAACACTGTGAGCTCCGTCGCCACTTGTGCCATGAATTGCATTGTTGGCGTTGCGAGCCGTCGCCATTTTGAAAGCAGTTGCAAGACAATCTTAACATTCCCAATTTTGTATAAGGCCCATTTGATATCATATAAGCAGAGTCCAAATCTCAAGTTATACTGAGCATCTGAGGGCTTTCCTCAATTTAACTTGTATTGAATGGATGATAATAATTCACATTGGGGTGTTGGTTGGCAAGTTCCTCTCCAGAGACAGACATATAAATAGCCTCCCAGGTGGTGTGTAGCTAAGTAAATAGTTACCAAGCCAAGGAGGGTTGGTCCCATGCAAGTAGGGAGAGGATTGGTAACCATTGGGGTGTCGGAGTGAGAGGAGGTATTTGATGGGAAGATACACCTCAATTATCTCTTTTAGCGGTCTCTCTACAGTGACCCTAAAAGTTTTCCACAAAGTACTTCACCATCAAAAACAATTGGGGGGAAAGTTTGTTTTGCAGCTGATAAATAGATAAACAGGAATAAATCAATGTGAAATGATGAATGAATAAGTAAAATGCCCTGTAGTCATTTGTCTGGATGTATTCAGGCTTCATATTCAAGCCCTGTTCTGCTAATGAAGATGAGGGTGATGAACGAAGAAGCCGCCTCATACATTCAGGCGCGTGCACGTCGGTGTGCACGTGTCAGTGTGTGCGTGTGTTTTCATAATACTTAAGATAATATGATGAGCTGCCTGGATACCAGCAAAAAAACAATGGAAGGGGAAACAAAGCAAACCCCTAAATCTGTCTGCCATTTGTGCTCACATACTGTACACACATGTCATGAGTATTCTGGCACAGTTACTGGGCCAGCGAAGTGCTGGTCTGGGGCCTGGCCCATTCTCCAGAGACAAACCCCCCGCCTCCTCCCCCTACCTCCACCCTCTCTTCCCCCTTCCTGTGCAGTCTGTGGACACAGTCTGAGGCGACAAGGTTGCACAACAGCTCGCAAAACCTCGACTTTACAAACATGATTTCAAAAAAACACGGCCCGCCATTAGAAATCTGTTAAAGAAGAAAAAATAATTAGGAGGACTGTGATAATTGTGTCAAGGGGGAAATAGATCAGAGGAATTATGGGAAGAAGCAGAAAATCTTGCCGTGGCTTTGTTACTTTGCTGTTGGTTCATTTCGACATTGATCCACCCTTCCATCTGTCATCCTTTTTCTCGTGCTCCTTCTTCAACTCTCCGTTTCTTTCTTTCTCCCTTTCTTGGATTCGAGAGTGGTGGAGCCTTCTGGCTTTAACGGAGAGGGGATGAAGATGTTTATTCATCTGGAGGGTATTAGAGCCATGATTAAGGAGAGGAGGGAGTAGTGAGGCTGATGCGACGTCTGCATCGCTCGTTCATGGGCCGCCTGCGGGACTCAGGCCAACACACCAGGAAAACAAGAAATGAGGAAGAATGAAAAAAAAAAAACTTGTGGTGAAATTTGATTCTCTCGGGAAAGAACAGAAGTTTACATTTTTTGCCATCTCGCCGGCTCTTTCATTCTCCGTCTCACTCCGTTCTCACAGCTAAGCTAATTATTAATGAATGCGGTTTCTGTTGAACCTTGGAGAGGTGTCAGCGCTGCAGCCACTGAGGGTTAAGAAATCTTGACATTTAAGACAGGGATGCATGAAAATACATCGTCTTGCTTGAGTTGATGCTTGTTTTTCTTCCCCTCCCGCTCTCCTCTTCAAGATGCGTGTTTTCTTCTCCCTCCTGGGCTGTCTCCAGTTGTTTTACCACTGACAAGCTGGGATGGCGTTGAGGAGATATCAAATAGAGCCACAGTATATTAATAAGGGGAACCAAAGGTCGTAGATCAAGAGGCAGGGTCCGGCTTTTCTGATAAATGCTAAAGCTAACACATGCATCTCGGGTTGCTTGTCTATATGCATGGGATATTCGGCATTCTCTGCAAGAAAAGAAATTGGTGTTGATTCAGACTTTTTTAAGGTCATTTGGCAGACTATGTACTGTAACATAGATCCAAGTGTCTGAAGTTATCCTCAAAAAGTGAAATAATTGTGAGCACTCTAGCTGAAGTTTTATGGGTCACTACGAGGGGGTTTGATGAAAATGAATTAGACCCTATTTTCTAAATTCAGTGTGTGCTGTGCGTGGTTTTAAGTAATGGATAGCGCCCCTTGAAACTTGCAGAGCAAACCCTATTTTAATGAAGCAACCATACAGTAACTCAGCATATTTCTGTACGCACAACAATTTTTTCTTCTCCAAGCTGATGGCATAAATCATATTTGCCACGGGTAACTAAGAGTGGGGAAAAATAAAAGAGCATCTAAGTAAACTCTTGTGCAGTGAGGAAATATGAATAGAGTTGTAGCCTAGCATAGCACAGTGCTGCAGCATCCCTCACGGTGACTGACTGACTGGCTAGCTGACTGTCCACTGGGTCGTGCGCCTGGTCTGCCGCAGTGTTGAGGGAGCAGCACACACACACACACACACACACACACACACACACACACACACATACTCACGCACACATATGCACAGAGAGGCTCCCCTGCCGATTGAAGCCCAGCCCAGCCCGGTCCCGCCTGGCCCAGCACTCCCTTAGAGCCAGTGCAGTGAGGCAGGCGGTGAAGGGACATGCTGGGGGACAGATTGCCATCCTCCTTTCTCCCCCTGGGAGGCTCACTGTGGCTGCTGGTCCAGCCAAGGCCTGGGGAACAGCCTCCTTCCTGTTTGTGCTTTAGCCTACCTGAAGTGGTCAACTGTCCTTCCTTTCCACACCACCTGCAGCTCTGTTCCACAGGAGATGACACCATAACCACCACCGCTCTCCCACACACAAACTGCTCCACCTCGATCCAAAGCACATCCTCTGACCATCTTGCATTGCAGCAAAGCTTTAGGTCTTATCACTCGTCGCCAAAGCTTAATCCGGCTGCCTGTATAAATACTGTTTAGTGTACTAGCTATTTAAATGATTCCACTTTAAAGAGATGTGCCACAGTGATAGTCACTTAATATACATGTGTTTGAAATGTAAAAACACAATATCAGGCATTACAGAGATAATAAGATGCATGCTGGGAAGTGTATTGTGGTTCTGGTTTGATTCCATTTTAATATTTCAAACACTTCAAATCAAGTCAAATGCGACTGAAACAAAAAGACATCAACATTAGCTCTCGAGCCCACCGACTGCACTTTGAAAAGGAACCCATTATGAGCCCCAAATTCACCTTTCTTGAATAATTGTATAAATAAATGTCTCCCTTTTCTTCTCTGTCTTTTTTTTTTTTGTTGAAAAAAATATTAGATTTTGAAAGCAGCAATTTGAGCACTCTTGGCAATTGAGTTTCTTATTAACCCTGTCGCTGGGACTTTGCTCTGCCCTGATTTAGCATTTGTTAAACACAGCAAGCAGAGCCAAATGTATTGATAAAATACAACCTCCGTATTCAATTTTAATATACTTAAAAAACAAGCAAACAAACTAATCTACTGCTCCATGCTGCAGTACAGTAGTTGATGGTAAAATACTGTGAAATTGCTTTGTAAACTGCCAATGAACTCTGGAGATGAAGAAAAATGAGAATCAAAATGTTTCAGGAGGACGATTTTGCCTTCAGGGCCGTCTGCCAAACCATGATCTTTTCCTTAACCTAACCAAGTAGGTTGTTGCCTAAACCTAAGGAGCTTTCTGGTAGAAAGCCCTGAAGGCAAACTTGTGTGCAGAAGAAAAAGAAAAAGAAGAAGTAGTCAAAGTCGCAGTAGTGGTATTATTATGACTAGTAGTGCAGCCTGCGAATGATACATGGCTTTGGATAACATTACAAGGATACTTTTTGTCACTTCCCTGGAGTCAACGAGCCAGGCAGAATGCAGACGTGTTGTGTGGCATAAGCACTGCACTAGTATTTAAAGCAGTCCAATACTACTAACAGCATCTTTAAAGGTCATCTGGAATTCATGTTGTGCTTAAGTGTGTTGCTGACCTCAGTGACCTCAAAGTTATAGTATGCAGTTGTTCTGCAGGATAAGAAATATGTTGTCTTCTCTGCTTTCAGAGTTTGAACACTGCGTCTATGCAGAATTTCACAGGGAAAAAATGAGGCGGATCCTGCCCAAAGCATAAACATCATCTGTCATTTCAGAGGCATTACCTCAAGAAACATTATTATTGATTGTCACCATTAGTATTGATTTTAGTTGGTCCGTGTTGGTGGAGAGACATCATTTCAGAAGGTACACATCTCTGCGATAAGTAATGGAATTCCACTTGTCACTGTGTCTCACTATCAAGGAGAGAAAAAGCCTGGTAAAGGATGACTGGCCGCCCTACTTTTCCTCCTCTGGCCTTCCATTTGTCTAACTTTCCTGGGACGCCACTGGGGCACTGTGATTTCTGGGACAGTGACCAAGTGCTGCTGTCTGAGCTGGGGGACGTGGGTAATGTGGACAAAGTAGTTGACAGTTTGCCGCTTCCCCATGGTTGAGAGACGGAGCCATGAGGGCCAGAATAATGGACACCCAGACCACAGAGTCGGGACAGCATTTGATGTTCCAGCTCTTTGTGTCAGGCCCTGTGTGAAAAAAATCCCCATTGACTGCTAGTTTTTGGGGGCGGGTGTGCAAGTGTGTGTGTGGAAATTGCGTTGTGTACATGATGTTTGGCCAGAGCCGCTACGGCACTGATGAAATCCCAGGAAGTGAATCCTTATTTCATCTCGTATTTTTCCACCCTGTTCGGTAAAAGATAGCATCCTTGTTCGCTGCTCCTCGCAGTCGTCTCACACAACCCCACCTTCTCATCCTGTAGCACCGTGGATTTGATTGATCCGTAGCAAGAAGGTGGGTGTGGGGGGGGGGACCTGACATTTCTCAGTGATGTGTAAAAAACATATTGTGTTTGCTAAGGAAAAAAAAAAAAAAGAGGAAAAGAGGGAGACACACGTACACACACACACACACACACACACACACACACACACACACACACACACACACACACACACACACACACACACACACACACACACATACACGTAGTCCACACTCTATCTGAGGCTGACTGTGTAATAGTGAATAGCTGCTCATTTTCAATACCTCTACTTGTGCGTATTCGTGTGAGTTGATCAGCTGTATGGTGCAAAAAGCCGCGCCGAGCCACCTGCCACTTTCGTCGACAGCTACTAGGAATTCACAGTGTTTCATTTTGACTGGATTTGATGTCTTAAAACAGGACTACTGTGAGTCAAGCCCAGCCCTGGGCCCCTTCCAAAAGCTCTATGTCCTCTGAGCTCTCGGTCCAGAGTCAACAGAGTGATTTGTTCACCTGACTGGAGTTTGTCCCAAAAAAAAAAAAAATCAACCACCCGTCTCTCTCTCAGTCAGGGAGATTGGGGGCTTAGCTAATGTAAAAGAAAATAGAAAAAAAAAATCTCTCACCACCTCCTCTATTAGATCTTAAGTGGTTGTGTCACAGACAAGGCCGTACATGATAGTGTGTTGTTCAGACACACATTGCTATTTGGGCATCAGAACAGGAAAAGCGTCGAGATGACACATGCATTGTCTCAGGGGAAAGACTCACTACTTTTCCCAGTAACTGTAAAAAAGATTCCCTCTCTGAATATGAAGTGGGGTCATGGTGTTACATCAGACAAGTTGTCAGCTTTTTGTTTATTCATTGAATCCCCAATCCCCAATGTGCCACAAATACACTCACACAAACACATCTCTTATGACAACCACTACGTACAGATCTCTGGTACAACACACGGGAAGATAAGGTTTGGCGGCTGAAAACATGACCATGCTTTGCTTCACTAGAATGGCTTTTGAACAAAGTCTGGTTTGCTATAGAAGTGGCAGATGAGTGATAGCAAAAACACTTTTCTGATAAGATAAGGTCCTGGACCTGGATAAGAGTTTGGCTTCCTAAATAGGAGAGGTACTCTGTTGCTGTCAGGCAGTGATAAGCCATCTTGAACTGCTTCCAAGACCTCAGACGCGAAGGTCCGGGTGCCAGCAGTAAGTTATTCCCAAACCATGGTCCCTGAAAGGTTTCAGGAGGGTGTACTGGATAAAACAACAATAGAAACACAAATGTCTATTTTACATTAAAGAGTGGCATTGAGGCCTGCTAGCAAAAGGCAAATTCTTTGATTAAAAAAGTCAATAAGTAATGATGTAAATAAATCTTTATTCATTAATGTTATGATTGTACTCAATGCGTTTCAAAGTCCTTCAGGATACAGAGAAAGACAGGACGTCTCGGGACGGCCATCGTTATTTTCATCCAAGTGAAATAATAACTTCACAGAACATCTTAGAAATCTATAGTTTTACCCCTCATCAACTACAAGGACAATTCTGAAAAGACATCAATCAGTGTGTAGCGCGGGCGGTTTTAGAAAAGAATTGCGACATTTTAAAACGGCAAGACAAGTGTGTCTGGGTTTAGGAGTAGCAGAATACCTTTGCTTTGCACTGTGCAAATAGATTGTTAATGTTGTTTAGACAAAGGCCTTTTCTGTCAAAATAGTTCATTGATGATTTTCTCCAAATCTAAAACCAAACATCCTCACTGCAGCCCAAATAATTTTTTTTCCAAGATTCGAAATCTCAATGGGATTATCCTGACTAAATAAAGGTTAAATAGATATGGATATAAATAGATCTAACATGATGATTAATTAGACTTTTTTTTTGTCTGTTTCTTTTATTTCTGGCATTGATACATAATAAGCTTTTTAGGGTTAGGGTTTTCTCTAATTCCATTACCAAACTCTCTTTTGTCTGCAAAGAATTAAATTGTAATCATTCTTTTCGAATTAATCATAATATTTAGCATTTCAAATTTAGAGACAGTATTTTCCGCCATATTTATTATAGTCCAAAGGGAAACAATGTCATCAGGAAAATTAATGACTTACTCTCTTAAAAATATATTCATATATCTTGCTAATTCTCAAATATATTAATTGCATAAATCAAAACATTCTTTGGGGGTTTTGAAAGCTGTGCCGCGGTGTACAAAAATGGCCTGTTCCCAGCATTAACGATCTTATTTGAACAGGAGTATGTACTCTGGGAAAGGGTGCTATAAATGAACATAGAGGAAGTGGTGCACAAAGAGTAGTTCAGACTGGCGGAGAGGAAACGGAGACCTGCGTGTGAAAGGGGGAATTTTTAGTGGTTACATTTACAGTTAAAGAAAAAAAGAAACACTAATTTGTATGGAGCTGTTTCAAATGTCTTTTTGTACTGTATATTTCCTTGATGCATTGACATTATCAGGCAACACTTTTTTCACTTTATTCTTAAAAAATTGTATTGTACTGCAGCTTAAGGCTGAATGTATATCTTACTCGTAAATATGGCCATGGCACTTTTTTTTTTTTTTGCCATCGCCTATAGGAGCTCTCCAAATGAGGTTGTTTTGTTCCATATAGGAGGCATTTAAAAAAATAAAAAAAAGAGCAAGACGGAGGGGGTAGGGACAGAACTCCCAGAGAGGGACAGGCCTTAAGATGGAGGTCTTCCTCCCAGGACGTGACAGGCTGTTGGCTGGAGGATGCTCAGGAAGGCCTTGGCAGACCAACAAAGACAGCCCTTCAGCTGCAGGGTGTAGTTTTTCAGGCCCCAGCATCCCCTTTGGCAGCAGCACAGAGAGTGCTGGCGTGCACAGGCCCCCGGCCCGAGAGACAGGGAAGTAAGGCCCGCTCTTTTATTTACTCAGGCTGCTGCTGAGGCCTGGGCATTTCTTGTCTGGGTGAAGAAGGGAAAAAAACAAGTCTCCCTCTCTCTGTTTCCTCTTGGGGTCTCCTGAGGAAGATTGCTCTTTCATCTACAGTTGTTCACACACTTGTTTCGGCCATTGCGCCTGTACCAGTGTATTCTATGTGTTCATGTATGTCTGCACACAGTTTGTTACTGTGAGTGAGTGTGCAGCCTGTGCACCCTTGCTTTTGTGTGTGTGTGTGTCTGTGTGTGTGTCTGTGTGTGTGTGTGTGTGTGTGTGTGTGTGTGTGTGTGTGTGTGTGTGTGTGTGTGTGTGTGTGTGTCTGTGTGTCTGTGTGTCTGCGTGTTACTGAGTTTGTGTGTGTCTGTTTGTGAGAGAGAGAGTGGAAAAAGTCTAGTATGTCTCACTATGAAGGTCAATTGTACAGTTTCAGCTTTGAATGCACTAAAACAGATGTCATCTTTTTTTTTTAATCAGGCATTTTCATAGCCATAATAGTAAGACTTAACGACTGCTGACAGCAGAAACATATGCAGCATATTTTAGTATGATGTTTGGATGCAACAATATTAAATATCGGGCCGTCAAATAGCTGGATTGGATATCGGTGACAATGGGGACAATCTATTCAATTAAATTCATATTTATATACTATATACATAATAAACTAGAATTGTAATTCCTGTTCTGGTTCTGACCAGTTGCATTAAAAATATTAGTATTTAAATGTTTGTATTTTAATCAAGTTACTGCTGCACAAAGAAGTTTTTAAATAATTAATAATGATTCATTTCATTTATATCTATCTATTTATTTGTTACATTTTGTTTAGCAAAGTTAGGAAAGCAATGTTCACGTCAGGCAAAGGATGTTGCCTGACACATAAAAGAATGATCCCACTCACATCCACACAGTGTCATACTGCTTTAATTAAACACATCCGATCTGTACTCAAAGGCCAGGTATCCGCATTAAAAGTGGAAAATCAGGATCGGTGCGTCCCTCGTAAGATGATACTTGAATAGTGCAATAGGCGTAACTTAGAAACCAATTGCTTACATCATTAATTTGATGATGTTATTTTAGTTGACAGCAGCCTCTGTAATATCTCACAAATCTACTATTATCATAGCTATTTGCCTATCTAACCATGTTAGCTGCTAGTTGAACTCAAGCAATATTTTCGACTCCCACATGTCCCCTACAGACATGGCTTTATGTATGTATGTTATTGGAGCTACGGCACTACATAAATAATCTAAATCCAGTAAACAAACTAAAATAAATGCAAGGAGGTTGTCCTGACAGCTTAGTAATGTCTCAAGGCAAAGACATTCTCATTTAAGACAGTAGAATTTAATTTAGCCTTCTATACGGCCCCATTTATTTGTTTGTTTTATACTATTGTCTCCCAGCCAATATGTTTGACTGTAAGGCATTGGCTGGGGTCATTCTTCTTGCACTGTCTTCTCCTTCTATACCCTGGGAGGCAGTATGAGTGAGGGCAGATCCGCCCCCTCTGTGGAGGAGGGCATAGCACTGAGTCACCCATCCTCCCTCACACCAGGGAGAGAGAGAGGGAGAGAGAGAGAGGGAGAGAAAGAGAGAGAGAGAGAGAGAGAGAGAGAGAGAGAGAGAGAGAGAGAGAGAGAGAGAGAGAGAGAGAGAAAACATTGAGACATGTATGAGAGATAAAGCAAGTAAATCAGGCACGGTTCGCTCCTTGAGTGTAAGATGTGTGTGCAGAGTGGGCGCCTTGCCAGGGGCGGGAGGTTTCCGGGAGGGCCACGATGTGGAGGTGGGCTCTCAATGTGCTGCTTTCAGCAGTTTGGAGGGGCAAGGGAATGGCCTCCGACCCCATCTGTTTCCTGAAGATAGGCCCTGATGGGGGTAAGTGCTCAAAGAGGGCATGATATCCTGACAAAGGGCAGATCTCCCAACAAAAACAACAGTGGAGAGAGAGAGAGAGAGAGAGAGAGAGAGAGAGAGAGAGAGAGAGAGAGAGAGAGAGAGAGAGAGAGACTTAGAGTTGTCAGCTGAAGGAGAGAACAGAGGTTGGATCCTGGAAAGAGCTTGTGGTTTTCCTTCACCCCACTCATAAATCTCTGCAGTTTCCTCTTGTTTTTCCCATTGCAAGTTTTGGCCTTTTGACTTTTTTTTCTGAAGGGGTTGGGATTTCTTTGTTTTATTTAGGTAAGGAAGTTCACAGCACTTAGAATTCGGCAGCGGGAACAAGTGGTCTGTAACCTTTTGAACTTGTGGAAAGTGGTGTCCCGTGTTTTCCATTCATATCACTGTACGGTGAACCAGGGGAATGGAATGTTGGTATAGAGGAGATTTGTAAAGGGACACATTAAAGTGTTTGTAAAACAAATGGGGCTGCATTGTCAGTTGTCTGGTGTTCGCTGGTCATTCTCTGCACCTGCTTGCCCTTGAGTGAGTTAGTTAGCCACTCGGTTGTCTTCCACTATCCGTTTTCCTGTTCCCTCCTTGCCACCCTCTTCATCAGAGTACATATTCATCCATCCTGTATCAGTTGCCTCACGGCTTAGTGCAGACCCCACAGACAAATATGATAATAATGCATATTCTTTAATCTAATATCTATTGACTGATGTTCTGAAAAGCCCATGTTTATGAAAATCATCTGTTTTTTAGTGGAAGCTTCCTAAAGGCCATGCATAACTGTGGTTTGAATTGCACATTTAATCTTCTCTTTCACTCTTGAGAACTGCTTTTACCTGATTCCCCCCCCCCCCCCCTCTTGTCTTAAGGTCATTTCAAGGGCTCTTGTTTTTCAAAAATATTCTCGTAATTGTTCAGGGAATAATAGAAATGTTCTAATTTACCTCATGCCGGGTTTACATCCTAAAGTACACCCATTGTCCTGTGTTGGCTTTAAATGTCAGAGAGATTGTGTTTTGAGTCACAGTGGGCTAAGCCATTACATGGCCACATACAAGGTTAATTGTGGTAAAAGTATTTCCACTTATTCTCTTCTCTAATTATACTTTAAATTGCATATATAAGTGTAACTTTTTAGATACCTAAGGAGAGGTATTGTTTCCACTGAAGAAAAAATTGTCCAAGTTGCAAAGCATTCTAAATTCGTACACGACAACCTCATAATTACTATGACAAATAACACCACGGTGGCCCACCTTCTGTAGTCAAGAGTGAGACAAATTAGTTGCTAATACAGAAAACCTCACATACTTACTCTCTCCTTCTCTCTGTCCTTTTTCCCTCTGAAATACCCCCAATACCCTCTTTTCTTTCTTTATCCCTGTCTTCCTATCCAGACGGTGTTGATCTGGAGGATGACCCTTCATGTTCTTGGCCAGCATCATCTCCTTCCAGTAAGGATCAGACTTCTCCAGGACACTGCGAGGACTATGATTTTGGCGAGGAAGAAGGAGGCCCTGGCCTGCCATACCCATGCCAGTTCTGTGACAAGTCCTTCAGTCGCTTAAGCTTCCTCAAGCGCCACGAACAGAGCCACGGGGATAAACTCCCTTTCAGCTGTACCTTTTGCAGTCGCTTGTTTAAGCACAAGCGCAGTCGAGATCGGCACGTGAAGCTACACACAGGTGATAAGAAGTACCACTGTGGAGAGTGTGACTCTGCCTTTTCCCGCAGTGATCACCTTAAGATCCACATGAAAACTCACGCCTCTAACAAACCCCACAAGTGCCCTGTGTGCCGCCGAGGCTTCCTTTCCTCCAGCTCTCTCCACGGCCACATGCAAGTGCACGAAAGGGGCAAAGATGGCAGCAGCTCAAGCCTTGAATGGAAGCTGAAGGAAACTCGCAAATGCAGCCGTTGTGAGGAGGGCTTTGATGTCCCTGAGGAGCTCCAAAGGCACATCGCCGAGTGCCACCCTGAGTGCTCTCCATCAGAGGATGGAGGCCTGGGTGCCACCCTGCAGTGCATTTACTGCCATGAGCCCTTCAGTGATGAGGGCACCCTGCTGACCCACATTGACCAGGCCCACAGCCGAGACAGGAAGGGCCACTCCTGTGCTATCTGCTCTGAGCACTTTCTGTCTGTAGAGGACCTCTATGCTCACATGGACATCCACCAGCTACCCGAATCTAGTAACCATAGCAACAGCCCTTCTTTGCTGACCGTGGGCTACACCTCTGTCTCTAGCACCACTCCTGACTCTAACCTCTCTGTCGACAGCTCCACAATGGTCGAGACGGCGCCACCTGTGCCCAAGGCGAGGGGGAGGAGAAAGAGGGCTGCTCAAAACACATCAGATATGGGAGGTCGTTCCTCTAAACAGCCTAAAGTCTCCTACAGTTGCATCTACTGCAACAAGCAAGTGTTCTCCAGTTTGGCTGTGCTTCAAATTCACCTGCGAACCATGCATCTGGACAAGCCAGAGCAGGCTCATACTTGCCAGTTTTGTTTGGAGGTTCTGCCCTCTTTACTAAATCTAAATGAACATCTTAAACAGATCCACAATGCAGAAGACCATGCTGTCATGTTAGCTAGCTTACCTGATGCACTCCTTCAGTGTAACTTCTGCCCTGAGGTATTGAGTGACCTCAACGGCCTACAGGAACACATTCGCTGCTCCCATGGCTTTCCCAGTCCTGTGGCAAAGGAGAGCAATGCCTTCTTCTGCCCGCAATGCTTCATGGGGTTCTTGACAGAGACTACTTTGGAAGAGCATGTTCGTCAGACTCACTGTGATGGGGGAAGCCTGCGTTTTGACTCCCCCCTGGCTGTAACTCCCAAGGAGTCTATAGTAGAGGTGTACTCCTGTTCGTATTGCACCAATTCCCCAATATTCAACAGTATTCTGAAGCTCAATAAGCACATTAAGGAGAATCACAAGAACATTCCACTGGCACTGAACTACATCAATAATGGAAAGAAATCTCTGCGCACTCTCAGCCCCTCTTCACCGATATCTGTGGAACAAACCATGCTTAAACAAGGAGGCTCAGCCTCACGCTCTACCGGTGAGTTCATATGTAACCAGTGTGGCGCCAAGTATACCAGTCTAGACCTTTTCCAGACCCACCTAAAAACTCATCTGGATGGCATGCAGCCCCAACTCACCTGCCCACAGTGCAACAAAGAGTTCCCCAACCAGGAGTCCCTGTTGAAGCATGTGACGATTCACTTCACTATTACCTCCACTTATTACATCTGTGAGAGCTGTGACAAGCAGTTCACTTCAGTGGATGATCTACAGAAACACCTACTCGACATGCACACCTTTGTGTTCTTTCGTTGCACTTTGTGTCAGGAGGTGTTTGACTCAAAGGTGTCTACACAGCTCCACCTGGCCGTAAAGCACAGCAATGAGAAAAAGGTGTATCGCTGCACCTCCTGCAACTGGGACTTCAGACATGAGACTGATCTACAGCTACATGTCAAACACAGCCATCTGGAAAACCAGGGCCGTGCCCACCGCTGCATATTTTGTGGGGAGTCCTTCGGCACAGAGGTGGAGCTGCAGTGCCACATTACTACCCACAGCAAGAAGTATAACTGCCGCTTCTGCAGTAAAGCCTTCCATGCCATCGTCCTTTTGGAGAAGCATTTGAGGGAGAAACACTGTGTGTTTGAGGGAAAGGCACAGAACTGTGGTGCTAATGGTTCTACTGGAAGTGGTGTGGATGGCCAGCCTAAAGAAGATGCTGGGCTACATGGTCTCTTAACCAACAGCCATGGTTCAGGGGTAGCAGTAGGAGCTGTGGTGGAGTCTCAGAACAACCATGATGCAAGTGAGGAAGAGGTGGACTCTGCAGACCCCATGTTTGGGTGTGACATCTGTGGAGCATCTTACACCATGGATTCACTTCTCACAAACCACCAGTTGAGAGACCACAATATACGCCCTGGTGAGAGCGCCATGATGAAAAGGAAAGCTGACATGATGAAGGGCAACCACAAGTGCAATGTCTGCTCCCGCACATTCTTCTCTGAGGCTGGGCTGAGGGAGCATATGCAGACCCACCTTGGGCCTGTCAAACACTATATGTGCCCCATCTGTGGGGAGAGGTTCCCTTCCTTGCTCACCCTTACTGAGCACAAGGTCACCCATAGCAAGAGTCTGGACACAGGCAGCTGCCGCATTTGTAAGATGCCACTGCAGTGTGAGGAGGACTTCCTGGAGCATTGCCAGATGCACCCTGACCTGAGGAACTCCCTGACAGGTTTCCGCTGTGTGGTGTGCATGCAGACAGTCACCTCTACATTGGAGCTCAAGATCCATGGTACCTTCCACATGCAAAAGACAGGCACTATGTTCGGACCAAACCAACCCATTGGCCGCAGCAATATTGTCTCTCATAACCAGCAGCAACACCATGTCCAAAAACCTTTCAAGTGCGCCTCTTGCCTGAAAGATTTCCGGTCCAAGCTAGATCTGGTTAAGCTGGACATCAACGGACTACCTTACGGACTCTGTGCATCCTGCGTAACAGCAGCTGGCTCCAAAAGCTCCAGTCCAACAGTGAACGGAGGAAGGCAACAGCAGCAGCATGGTGGAGCCACCACCCCGGCAACAACCACAGCCGCATGGATCCAGGGGGAGAGACTCAGCCCTGGAGATGGGAAAGGCAAAGCCGTCTCTTCATCATCTTCATCCTCTTCTACATCCTCATTATCCGCTGCCAAGACGCGATGTTCCAGCTGTAATGTGAAGTTTGAGTCTGAAGCAGAGTTGCAAAACCATGTCCAGACAGTGCATCGGGAACAGGCTGGGGACAGCAACGGCGGGCAGCTCAAGACCCCCCAGGTGTCCCCCATGCCTAGAGCCAGTCCCTCACAAACTGAAGAGGTATTGTTATTTAGTTTTGCATTGAATTAAGTTGAATAGTTCATTAAAACACATTGAGTTTCACAATTTTTTCTGAATTGCTTTGTTGCTATTTAGTTTCTGACAATCCTTTTCCTTTTGGCCTTATTTTCAGAAGAAGACTTACCAGTGCATCAAATGTCAGATGGTGTTCTACAGTGAATGGGACATCCAAGTCCATGTCGCCAACCACATGCTGGGTAGGAGATCACTCTCTTTTTTTCATTCATTATGGTTTCTGTTACACTTCTGGAACAAAGTCACTAAAACAGTCCTTGTGTAATATCCTTGTAGATATTTTTCATAGCATACATTGATTAAACTTGGCTTTTAGGTGTGCGATTTAAATGTTAGAGGGAATGATTAATTTGTGTGACCATCATCAATACAACAAATCATTAAGGAAAATTCCCCGAATTTCACAACAAGTATTTGATCATTTTTAATAAATTTCCAACAGTCTTTTCATACTTTTTTTTTAAAAGGTGAATCACAATCTAAGGACTGATGTGATATATGTAATAAAATATTTGACCCTGTCTCATTCAGGCTCACAAGTATCTGGATCACATCACCAAATAGGTGGAAATTATTTTAATATTTTGACCATCAACTGCATCCCCAGTGTTGTGCATTTATAAATCCATCACCTTCATTTCCCCATGCATGTGAATGGTATAAAATAGTACGTGTGCATGCTTGTGGAGCAGAATCTCTCCACTTCAAACCACTGTATGGAGGTCGTTTGAAGTAGTGGAAATATACAGATTATTGAAATATTAGAACACCAAAACAGATTTTATTCAAACTGTTTAAAATTCCAACGATTATTCCACAGTTTTTGAAAAATCTCCACATTGCTACTTTACATTATTTTTGTTTGTTTGTTTATCGTGCCTCCTCACTTAAGTAGTCTGTTCAGATGACTGAGATCTGAATACAACATTTGGTAAAATACTTTCATACACTCTGCATTTAATGACGTCAAATCAACTGAAAAAATGGATATTGAATTTGATTACATTGTGTTTCACAAAACTATCCCAAATTTCTAATTTTCTTTCCCAAGATTCTTAAACAAAGAGTGCTGGTGTAAGACTAACCTCCACAATTTCAAAAATGTCTTCACTTTTGGTTGTCATTTGTATGCAGGCAGAGTAATTTGTAGAGAACAGACAATTGGAAAACAGGTTTTCTTGCCTGCAGTAAGTAGGCGTCTGAATTCCAGTCTCACGTTCCTTTATTCATTCATTTATTCAGCTCGTTTGGCGGCTCTTTCATTACACTGCATTATCTGTTGTCTTCAGTGGGAGAGAGACTCATTGATCTGGAACCAAACCGCCTCTCTGTTTGGGACACGCTTCTAGGCGCAGGTGAATTTAAACACGGTGGGCAATTCTATCAGGACCGGTAGGCAATTCTATCAGGGACCCACTGTTTGTGCATAAACAATCAGAAGCATGTGATTTGTGATTTTGATGCTTCGTGTATTTGCAAAGGAGAGAGACGAGCTGAGAGTGTGTAGGTGTGTATTTTGTATTCATCTTTGCGATCTGCTCACCCACTATTCTACTGGGGGTGCCTAATACAGTACCATGCCAGCATTAGTCCTTTCTCTCGCAAAGGCAGGCACGGAGCACACTGGGAGGGTAGAAAACAAACCCACCTACTGGTTATTTTATGTCTGTCAGCCGTACAAGCACACAGCCCCCCCATAATAGTGGAATTGAGACAGCTTAAGATAACAGGAGGATAGGTGATTGGGTTATTGTCTGATGTCTTACTTCTCTGATATGCCGTTGCTTTGTATTCAACATGATCACAGGTTTCATCAGACTCCTCCAAAGGGTTTCTGTAACATTTATTTGTTTCGGGATCTCTAAAATATGGAGAAAGCAAAACTCGTCGTGATGAAAATTTGGTAGAAAGATGAAGTTGTCAAGGAGTGACTGCATTTTGTAAAACAAAGAAACTAAAATGGAACTGAATTGAATAAATAAAATAGATTTGACTGAAGAATGAAAACTTTTTCGTCAAGGTTAGTTGTGAAACAACAATAACGGCGATCTCTTGGATTTATATAGCTTCTGAAGAATTGGTCCCTTTCTTTAATGTAGAATGGGGTTAAATTCAATCCAGCCTGTAATCACTGCAAAGCCAATTTGGGCCAAAAACACAGAAAAAAATACTCATTAGGAAAAGCTCTAAATACCTTCTCTACTGAAAAGGGGACACTTTCTCCTTTTAATGGCCATCTGCACAGGAGAGGGGAAACAGGGGGCTGGGGTCATCTCCGCTCAGCTGTCAGCGTTATTAGCGTAGGTAATGGAGCAGACGCTGGATTCATAGGGGTGTTGTTTTCATCCATGCCCCGCTCCATGGTGTCGGTTCACACTGATAACTCTATATATAGTGATGTGCCGTGACATAACCATAGTGCTAAGTGTATGGAACAACAAAACCTGAGCCTGTCTCACCCGAACAAGTCCATATTAGCTGCCTTGTAATACAATAGTCTCCCTAAACCAAGTGCAGTTCTCCTCCGTCCTCCACCTCCTCTCGGAGGTCCGCGGTGCTCGCGACTGCCTCTTCTCTACGGCTGCCAGCACATTTTGATGCGTGGACATTACACTCAGATGACGGCGGCCCTGCTTCAGACTTAAAGCACAGCTCTGGTGCCCAGCTACTCAACATTTACTATGATAATGGAGGTAAATGAAAGAGAAGGAGGTGGCCATGGGTGCAGAGGGGTGTGTGGAGGAACAGCCCCAGCCAAGCCTGTGAACAGCCCCACGTGTTTTAAGATGGAGGCCGCAGCCTGCTAGGGCCCAGATGGATCAGTACACATTTGCTGTACAGCTGGTCGCTCTGTTTGGGGACCTGGTGTGATACTCCTATGGAGAAAAAAATGATATCGCCACCATCCAAGGAGCAATTTAATAGCAGGCCAGAAGACAGCTGGCCACTCTTTAGTTTAGAGTTTTTTTGGCATGGCTCACTTACAGAATTGAGGGTGTCCGATTTTTCTCTAGAGACACACAGATTTATACAGCTTTCAGCTGCTGCAGTCACTATCAAACCTTTTTATTTCTATTTTTTCATTGAGATTAAAAAATCTGTCCTGCAGTTCAATTTGCCATCTTGAGCTGTACTAATTGCATTGGACAGAAATGTTTAAAATCAAAGTGCTTTCACAAAGTCGTCCATGTTTTTTTTATTTTTTTTTAAGAGGACCTTTGAAGGTCTTTCATTGACACAAAAGCCTGTTTGGTTTTATCAGCATGCCATCATGCTACCCCATTGCTTCACTTTGACCCCAGTGTAAACTATGACATTTGGAGCCTCATGGGGGGGCACGTTTGGCCCATTTATCGCACTGTTTCAAATGTCCCTGTGTGGATTTTCAGAGCCCTGACATGTTTTAAAGAACGAGCTGTGTCTTAAAGGGTTTTAAAGGTGAACAAGGTTTTTGCTTTTCCTGTTCTATCTGCTTTCAATACAATTTTCATCTCACTCCTGTCCACTCCAAGCAGCGACTGCCAAGGTGGCAGTGCTCCGAAGGACAACTGTAAACAAACCACATCCCAGAAAAGTGTTTTTGGGGTCACCTCTACGGATTTTTTTGGGTCGGTGACAGCACTGAGCTCCAAGCCAAGTCAGGGAGGAGCCTTCTCTCACAGAGAGGAGCCGGTGGCCTGGTCGGCCCATGCAGAGGGGGGCACTGGAGGGGTGGAAAGGTTCGGGGGCGGAGAGGGAAAGGCACATTTGCTGTACAGCTGGCCGCTCTGTGTGAAGCAGGCACTGTGGGCCGTTATGGAGCTGGAGAGGGGAGCGAGTGAGAGGCCTTTAGCTCTCCTCTAGTTCCCCCTCCTCCTTTCTGTTCTCTCATTCTCCTTTCCCACCTCTCTCAGGCCACTATTTCTCTATTTCCCCTGCTTCACTATCCAGCTCTAACGTGTTCCTATTCACTGCGCTCCAACCTGGCAAAGCATACTGCGTTGGCTGTCAGTGGGGGAACAGACAGGAGGCACACTGTAACAGTATTGGAAGCTGGAAGGCTTGTTTTGTTTTAAGCTAAAGGCCGCAAATTATCCTTGACACATATCCTCTTGTCTTGGGCCCCGAGAGCAACTTGGCCTGTGTATGTTGATTACATGGTCTCCATCGCTGTCTCTGCCCTGGTGGCAACACATTTAATACTCCATTAAGTGTTTCTTTTTTTCCCCCTCTCCTTGTGCATGAACAGAATTTGGTGTTTTGATTCTTTTATTTCATTTTTTTTCTATAATCCTCTTTGATTAGGAGTGTCTGTTGGTGTTCAATCATTCATGGAGCACACACGCACATGTAATCTGCTAACAAACATGGCCAAACACTCCTCATTTGACTCCTAGGGGGTTGGATCAGAGTCAGAACTCAATAGACAACACGGCACAGGAACAGGATCAATCTTATGAAATAAATAAGAGAACAGGCTTGGACCAGCCAGTGGAAACAAAGGAAACCATGCGTGCCATATACTGAGTGTGATATCTGCCTGCTTTTATTAATTGGTGATTAATAACGCCTCTCTGTTCGTTAGCGCAGTCACCTCCCGTGCAGCCAAGTGTGTTGCTGCTAATATGCAATTATGCGCACCTTACTGCTCGTTACATTATACCTCTCCCTGACTAATGTGGCGTCCATGAGGAGAATAGAAAACGGAGTGAGCTGCAAGAAAGGAAAAAAAAAAAACATCAATAAGATTCTCACATCCATTGTGTTACCTGCCTGTCTGGGTGGAAAACAAAGTTTCTTACAAATTCTTCAATGTAACCAGGAGACTGCATTAAAAGTTTTACAGCATTGCAGAGACTGTTTTGCTCTTCCTGGTGTTTTTGTTGTAAAGCAGAGGTAATTGACATCACCATGGGGATGCTCTGTTGCTAGGCCAGACAAGCTCAGGCTGATGTGGTCCTTATCTATTGATTTTCCTGACATTTCCCCACACTTCACAGACTAGGCCAACATGTGAGAAAATATCTGATGCTCTCAGTTCATACAGCCTGTTTGTACAAACTCGGAGTGAACACTTGCTGCCCCTTGCTGCATTGCAATTGGTAGGTTGATGTCACCATGGTGATCTGGGGCAAATTGGTTGAACTGCGCTCATTTGTTGAGCAAGCCATTGCACAACATAAATTCCAAAAATAATACAGATTTGTATCGATCCTGAAACTGTATCTTTGAATTTTAAGACGTAATCTAATGAATGACTCATTGGTGTACTTAAAAAATACAAAATAAAATACTATGCACGTCTAGTTGGAGGCTTGGGCGAGCTGAATAAAGGTAGGCTCTTCCTGTGCTTCTGGCTATGTTTTATTGATATACAGGAGGGATGTCTCCTTTAGAGTGTTAATGCCAACCCTTGTTCTGAAGTGAAGCCCATAAATACTGGATGATCAGAATTAACCTCTGCATTACTCTCCCTCCCAGTGGTCTCTGCGATGTCACCGAGGCCATAGGTGCATGCGCACCCTGGTCTGATGGGGTTGCTTAGCAGTCTGACTAGAGGGGGGCTTATGGGAGAAGTGCAAACAGACAGTCCTGCCTTAGTAAAGGTCAGCGCTGCAACCTACACCTCTCAAATCCCATCGTGGCCCTGATGGGACCAGGGTTCCAAGCGTGCCTTGAGATCCTTGTGGTAAGGGAGAATTACAGTGAGAGTCAAGTGGAGCGCTGCTGCCGAACGGCATTGCTTTTAGAGGTTGTCAGCACCAATAGTAGTGTGACAGATTTGATCTAACTTTGTGTTGTGGCTCTTACTCGGTGTGTTTGTGGAATGACACGCACGCTGCGACACCAGTAGCTATCGTATGCTACTAAATAGGACAGAGTCTCAATGTTGTTCACTAAATTGTTGTTAAGTACGCTTCATAGGTGCAGAGCAGTTTGTTTTAGAATACAAACAGACTTTAAAAGACTGCCCCCCACACGGAAAAAGTTGTAGCTCTCTTTATTGTGCACAATGGTGGTTTTACAAAGTACCGTGTAACGAATTACTATCCTCATCGAACTTTGGCTGTGTGAATGGCAGACATGGGAGGAGAGGGGAGGGCGATAGGGTTCTGAAAGGCCCCCCAGCGTCAAAGCCTTAATAATCATGTGAGCAGCGCTGGACTTCATTACCCTCCTGTTCGACAGGCCGAGTGCCAGCCTGGATTGCTGGCTGGCTGTGGCAAGGTCAACGGCGGAGGAAAAACCAGTTACTGTGTTACTCTGGAGCGGAATGGAGAGGGGCGGCCATCTGTCAGCTCAGGCCTGCCATACCCGCAGAGCAAATGGACACGGGCGGCCAGAGGAGAGGCCACAGACACCCATAGAGCTAAACCCAGTGAGCATAACACTGAGGCATCGACACAGATCCAGCCAAAGAGATGGGCCTTGGTACCACTAAAACACATATCCACACACAAACACACACACACACACATAGCGGAGAAGATAAGGCTATCTGCAAGATATTTGGCAGCAGGTCGTGTGTGTTTATGCATGTTTGTTTTTAGTGTCAGCGCACTATTGGGCCCCTACTGTTTTAAGTCCAGATGGCAAACCATTTGATAAAAAGTTGATAAAAGTTTCGCTTGGCTTGCCAATGGTAAATGTTTTAATCATAGTGTTCCTTTATGAAGACAAATTCCTTGTGAGTCTAAGAGCAGAACATATTATCATTGTCTTTAGACCATTTTTTTTTCATTTCAGCAGAGACAACAGGCAAGTTAGGGATCTCTTCTTCCAAACAACAATAAAAACACGGGCATCATATATACACTCTATTTCTATATCTCTCTCTATATATTTATATACTCAGATGTCACGCACGTTTTAGTGTTTCACCTTGCTGCGTGTTTGTCGGCGTCTGAGTCGCACCGACCCTCTCTGTGAGGACCTTTACGATGCCCTCTGGCCAAAGTGGAAGAACCCTGTGGAATGTTCCAAAGCTCTCTAATAGGTTTCAGGTGCTGCGGGCCACCGGCCAGCCCCCCGCCATCACCCCACTCTGTGTGTCTTGTGTGATAGGACTCCCTGCTCAACAGTCAAAGCACCACCATTTCTCCTCTAAAAGAGAGAGGGCAGAGCTGCGAAATGGATACCCATCCTTGTTTACTGTAAAATTCACTTTGAGCCCAGTGCATACCCCTCCAACTTAAGAATTTTAACATTTAAACAGCTTCTCTTACACATGTGGTTGCAGTTCAGGCGGAAGAGCAATTTGCATCTCTTCCATCCCACAACTCAGCATAGCTAAAGTTCCTCCTTGTTTTCCCTCCTGCACCGAGAGTACCGACCCCCTGGCTTGAGCGTCAACATGCACCGGAAAACAGGGAGATGGTCCTGGGCGATTCCCCCCCCCCTCCTCCCACACATTAATGGAAATCACACAGGAACTCCCAGGATGAAAGCTTTATTAGTTATTAAGGTTTAATGTTGATATTGGTGCTTATATGTTTACTGGAGTGCACGGTGCTGCTGATGTGGAATTGTCAGAGTGGTGCAGATTTAGTAAGGAATTAGTGTACACCCAGGATTTAATTAAGGGATCTATTTCCATCTTGTTAGAAAGAGATAATGTGAGTACTGCATGCATCATAGGTTACCATATTAAATGTTGCTTCCTGTAACAGCATTAAATCCACTATAGTAGTGCTTGTAGATTATAGAAATGAGACAACAATCTATATTTTTTTTTCGAAAAGGCCGTCCCTACCAAAAGCTCTCACTGTACATGAGACATGTTTGAATTTAAAATAGTACGGTGTTGTGGTGAATGTTCACACTGCCTCTCTTTTTAAATGTCTCGTCCCGTTTCCTGCTCGACAGCAGAGCGTGAACACTGAAGCGACATGGCCTCTTTGTCTCTCCATTTGTCCCACCGCCGCCTAGAGACGCAGACCTTAAGCCACTCACTCTCTGATTAATCTTTAACATTTATAATTACTAATTAAGTTAGTAAGAGACTTTTAATGTAGTCCTCCTTCAATGGGGAGCAGAGAGGACAACAGATCATTAGCTTCAATAATGAACGCGGATGAGACAGATAATGGCCTGTGATAGGTGAATACTGACAGTTATATTAAATGAGGCAAGTATATGGGAAATGCCGGAGCACTTCATGGATTCAAAGGCATAGGGATGCAAGGTGGTGAGGCACTCCCGTGACTTCAGAAAGGCCGAAAAGTATGAGGAGAGCTCAGAGATAGTTTGCACTCATTAAAACATATCTGTAATACATCCAAGTCCATATTAGCATCTGTTATATATCATATAATGTATATCTGCAGTGTTAATTGTGTCAACCTCAGTTTCAAGTACAGAGTTTATTTATTCATCCGCTCTCATTGAGTTTTTGGTCTCCCTAACGACTTCGGTGTATCTCATTATCACATTATTACATTAGTGTCTGCATTATACTGGTGGCTGTAAGTTGCTGCCCATTAAAAGAGTCATTTCATCTCCGTTTTTTTCTTTTCTTTTTTCCTTTTTTACCTTAACGACGATGCTACTCTGGCACAATCCGCGAGCCTTCCCACTTTGGGGAAGGTGCTTATGCCATAATGATTATTATCATTAAGAAGATATTAATGTGCTTAGTGTTTGCGACCCAGCTGCTCATCATGGCCTGAGCTCCCTGCCGGGGAGTGGAAGAGAGTTGCTGCCAAAACGGACAGTGCACGTAGGCCACCGCCCACCTGTCCAGAGGTTTCAGGGTCAGTGGAGGTCACACCCACCTACCTCCCTGCCCTCTGCTGAACTGGAGGAGGGATGGCTCTGAACATCAAATTGGAGGAGATGAATTGTGTTGTGTGGGATGAAGCCTAAAAAGCTGGATTCAAGTGTTTTTTTAAAAGTCACGCCAGATTGTAAGCAACTTCCTCGTATACAATACAAGCATACATATTAATTATAGTTATGTTACTCTGCTGTGAGGGGATATGTGTTTTTCCCTGCAGAGATTTATGCCACATAATTATTCATTGAATTTCAATCGAGCTATTATTTCAGGCTATTCCGGCAGCAGAACACTAATGCTTGACACCACTTCTTTTTGCATTGAATCAGAGTTTTTGTAAATATTTTTTGATTTGTTTTCCTAATTGAGTTAATCAAAAAAAAGATCTCCAAAATATTCACCTTTCTGTTGCATTCTAAAAGAGGTACAGTGGCAGGACGCTGTGATGACGGCTGTTTTGAAGCCTTCTGTGCACACACAGAGAGACAACGTGCGGCTGAAGGCAGCCTGGCTCAGCCTCCTCCAGTCTCTCAGTTTCAAATTGCTGCTTCATTAGGGCTTGGAAAAGAAACCCATGGTTCCATTTAATCAAACGAATCGGTATGGCAGACCCACATAATCAATCACAATCCTTATCCAATATGCTACATTCTGTAACTACCAAGCTGGCTTGGAGAAAAGTCAATTATGGCCCCTCTTTCTGCTTCTCTGCCGGCTTCGCTGTGATATTATACTGTTTCTGCAGTTGTTTTCATTATGCAAACACGGACTGTGTGCATCTAGCCCTTCTCTATTCATGCAGTCATTTCCTACTTTCCCTTTTTTTATACTGCGAGTTCTTGTATGATACACAGACTGGCAGTTTGTTGGAGAGGATGATGTGCCATATCTGCAATAATCAAATTAACTATTAATGATTTTTTTTGCTCTCCAACCAACACTTGTGTTACACAGTGGACTGCAGTCAGTGATGCTCTTCATATTTCATATGTTTCGTGTCCATATGGATCTGCTCTCACTCTCGCTGTATGAAATCGTTTACAGCTCTACTTTTTCACCCCCATGTTGCTGAGCTCATTCATAAGAACACAAACATGCGCACACACACACACACCCTGTGCACTAAGGTACGCGCATGCCCGCACACAAACACTGTAAACATGCTCACATACTGTACACACACACATCACTCAATCCATCAATCTGATCTGTTGTTTTTTCCCCTCCTGTGCTTGTCTTGTGAGTTCTTTCTCCCTGTCTCTTCACTTCAACGCGCAGCCTCGTGCTCGGCGCAATACACACAAGCAAGCAAAACACACACAGACACACACACACACACACACACACACACACACAAGGTAGCTAGGTTGGTGGGGGCCATGGCTGCAGCTCTTCTGCGCAGTCCCAGAGTGGCTCCCGGGGCTCGGCTGCCAGTTGTTTGCCAGCGTCTCCGGGTGGAATTCATTCAAATTAAAGCGGTGGAATGAGGCCCGAGTCCCAGAATGCCTCGTCCCTCTCCTTCATCAGCATTCCGCCGATGAGAGTAATTAAAGCAGAAATTAATTCTGCTGTAAGCAGAGGAGCCACAGAATAACTGATATTAGAGGCTGGATGATGAATGCTTGGCATCAAGGGAGGTCTCACGGGAGGATGGAGGAATTCACAGATCTCTTTTTCTTTCTTTCTTTCTTTCTTTCTTTTTCTATCGCTCCACTTTGGCTTTCTTTTGCTCTCTTTGCCCAGTCCTGTGTTTTTAGTCCTTTGGTCTACGTTGTCCGCATTCCTCACGTCTGTGCATTTCTTTCTTTTTGTCAGCTTACTATTTGCCCTGTCTCATCTTTACGTTTCATCATCCAAAATTTGTCTTTCCGTGGCGCCTAAAGATTGTCACGGAGAGCGAAAGCCACTGGTTTTAAGCATGACTGAAGACATCGCCTCTAAGCCTCCTCTGCTCAGTAACAGTATTTCACATTCTGTCAGCACTGGCGCTCTCATTTTCAGTCAATAGGCATATTAGAGTGTACTGATGCTGCAAATGCAAGCGCTTTGTTGTTCGTCAACAGAAGCCAAAATGTAGAGTGCTTCCAGGTGAATTCTGTAAAACCAGGACCTCACAATTAATTGTCACGTAAACAAATACAAATCAGTGTAACTGTTAATCAGGATGTGAGCAAACATAAAATGTGTATTATTGAAGTAGACCACTTACATAAAGTGGCTAGGAGGTAAACATGGTGTCTTATTTTCAAGACAAACTGTCTTTCCCTCCCAGACAGAGTTTGAGATTGAACCCTGAAGCTCTCCAGATGATGCGATATTCTACCCAGGATGATTCAATGATCCCCCATGTCCCCCGACGCTTTATTTTTGGAATAGCACATCTTTAGCAAGAGCAGTCACAAGACTGAAAGACAAACAACTGAACTCATGAAACACTGAGGCTGGATGGGGCTGTCAGCGAGACTGTTTTCCTCTCTTAGAATCAAATGGAATTGAACAAAGGTTAGCTCTTTGGGGCTTTATGGTAATGTGATATACGATGCTGCCATGGAATTTGCCAATGCATGTCTTAGCACTGTCTGACTCCAAGGAGGGAGGGAATGGTAATTACGCTGACCTCTGCACCTCCCTCTCTTATTCTGCCCTCTGGGTAAAAAGCCTGAGGAGGTAATAAACAATAGATAGATTTGTCTTGTTTGTATTGCAGCTGCCGCGCTCTTAATGACACACGAGATTGATCTCTATTTTGAAAATAATACATGCCAAGATCCGCAGGTAGTTGGACTGCATTTATAAATGGTTTGTGCAGGAATATCTCAATCAGATGTAAATGAATGGAGGCTCAACCTGAGAGTCACGGGCTGTTATTAAGAATTTAGCAGGCTGGCGTGGAGTTGAAAAACAGAACGATGAGGAATGAGGAAGGGCCCAAATACAGAGACAATGCAAACTGGAGACGGGAGCTAAACCGACCACAATCTTGTTGATAGGGCCATGTAGGGAGGCTTTGTTGGCAGTGCCCAATAATGCAAAGTCTTATTGCGACAGACGGGATGTAATTTCTCTGCTGTTTTCCACTGGAAATGGTTACTTTTGGTACACTATACACCCCCAAGTGGCATGACTTACTATCTCTAATGCAGGTTATGAAAATGATATACATATAGACCACTTAAGTTACCAGATGTCAAAATATTGCAGTAAAACTCAAAAGTACACTATTATTCCACCCCCTCTTTTCTGTGCCATTTAGCTGTTTCTCTTTCCACTCACCTTTTTGTCCTCATTTTGGAAAGACGACATGAAGCAGAAATAGTAATAGTACAGTAAAGTCATTTCATCTAAATTATTTAGCAATGGGGCCTTTTAGAGTCACAAGGTTTACCTATGGACCTTACTAAAAGCTTGGTGCATGGCTGCAATGTTCAGAGTGTATCTCTGCAGTGGATCACATTGTCTGTAGCGCATGATATCTCTGTCTATTATTCAGAGTGGCGATGCCGTTATGAAAAGGGAGGGCATATCTTGATGTCTGCCATCCTGGAAATGGCAGCAGCATTGTTTGTTTGTCTACTTTGTTCCGCACACCAATAAAAATACACTCAAAAGGAAACCTTGGTGTAACGATGACCTTAAACGCAATGACACTCTTTCCCATAACATTGTCCTGTCCAATAGTCCAGAACTCCCCAAGAGGCCTTACAGCAAGTCTAGGAGGAACCAAATGAGAGAGAAATCGATGGCTTTCCTCTCTCCACTGTCTCTGCCCTGGCTGAATTACTGAAACAAGATGCTGCACTTAGAGGAGTCTTTGGAGAGGCAGAGGGAGAGAGAGAACGAGATGTGGGGGAGAGAGAGAAACACTTTTAGGGACATGGGTGCCATTTAGACTAGGACCATCTCCTCACAGAAAGCCACTAAAAGCAGTGAATGATCTTCTTCCTGTCCCTGGCTGGGAGGTGGTGAGCCTCCTGTGGTTAAGTGAATACAGAATATACACTCAGGTTTGAGGTCAAAGCAAGATCATTAAAAAAAAGAATATTAATTTCTGAAGTCCAAGCATAACGACATACACATATGGCTGTATCGATTCATCCTGGACTTTAGCAAAGCATATCACAGTTATGGTGCGACCGAAAGCACCGGACCAGGCCACATGGACCCAATCTGATGTTTTTTTTTAGATTTCCTAATGTCAAATGGGTGTTGTTTAACATCCACGCCAGGGTTTTATTGTCTGAACTATGAAGATGAAAATGAATCCCGCTCGTTTGGTAGACAGAACGTGGTGCTTAAGGGACCCAATCCCTGTAAGTGCCATTAAGTGGAAATTGCCGTTCACATATTCCAGTGGTTTGATTAATTACACTCTCTCATGTGCTTTCATAAAGGCCCAATGAAATATGGGGAGCAAATTGCATTGTGTTCCTGTATCCTGTTATGTAAAAGCAGTTTAATTATTGACACATGTTTTGCCACCTGGCAGGGGAAAGGATGGTTGGACATGAATAGAAATCATACAATAGACGTTATGGACGGGTAGCGCTAGCACTCGAGATGCCATGTGTTTCCGTATGTGTGACTCGTTTCATGTCCCCGCCTTCACCTCGCCTCAGGTTCTCCTGCTGAATCAGAGCGGGGAACAGACGTGATCAGCTGGATATGTCACAGTTGTAAGCGAAGCCTTTTTGTAAAAGCGACTGCTCTTTAAAAACCTGTTTAACTTTGTGCGGCAGGACTGCTTTTTGAAAGGTCTCTTCTAATAAATATGTAGTTAAGGAGATATTTTGTGAAGGCTACACAGTCTCTCTGGGGGATTAAAAGATCACTGCTGGCTTTGTGTGATATCTCAAGATAGCTCTTTTTGATCAGAGTACTGGCTTAGACACTGCTTAGTTACTGCCACACTGCCACTTTGAACTCAAGGAAGCGGTGTAGGAAGACAACAATCAAATTTGCAGCTTTATTCCCCTCTTTCTCCCTTTTTTCTTTGTTCCTTGGCGTTCTTTTTCAAGAGCACTGCCCTCTACTGCCACGGAGACTAAATAACATCAGAGTGCCAGGGCAGTTCTTCCCTTCTGTTGTAGCCAGTAGTACTTAGGCTCCACACACTCTGTATTCTACAGTGTATGTGGAGGTATTAGCTCATAAAACCCTCCTACTGTCATATGAACCCACTGCTGTCCCTGAGCTCCATATGAACAGCAGGGCTCTGATACTTAGTCCCAAGCTGTTCCTGTTTGCCCAAAACGATCAGGCCTGGCCTCGTGCTCTCTACCTGATCTAGTTGACTGGGCTGTGTAAGTTAGGTAGGCAGTCCCTGTCTCCATCCCCCCCTCCTCCCTCCCAATATGCACTTGGACCCGGGCTCAGGCTGCACCTTTTCTGTTCCACTGGGATAGGGGGGCCAGATGGAGGAATTTGATTAACCAGCAGTAGAGGACCAAATGTTCAATTGGATACAGAACCAGTTGGAAGGCGGGAGGGAGTGAGGGATGAGGCAGGGTAGAGGGAGGAATCTAAAATGGCTGGTCATGTGCGCCGGCCAGCACTTTCCAAAGGGGAGCCCATACAGACACAGAGGTGTAGTAATGCAGAAGCCCTTTTCCAAGTACCAGCTGGGCCTTTTAGGAGCCTCTATCCCCACAGCAGACACTCGGCAGCCTCCGAGCAGCTTGACTTTACCATATGTGGAACTTTTTTTTATGCTCCACCTGGTTTCCCCAGGGGACCTGTGCCACTGGGACGCCGGAGGCAGGTGAATTGCTCTTAATGCAAGGCACTGAATCACTGGGCCAACAACATGAGGGAAGTGCCTAGGGAGAGGAAATGGATCTGCAGAAAGGCTGGCGCGGACTGGTGCGACCTTGGAGCTAGTGCCCGCTGCGGAGTAGAAAACGAGGCCGCGTGATGTGTCACTGTGCCCGCACTCACCACACTCATCCACTCTGATCCTATTCACACTTGGGTTTCTTACACACAAAAAGAAGAAAATTAATCCATTCGTAAACCTTCTTCAGTTTCCATTTAGTGCTTTTGTACCGACCAAGACCTGATTCTGATCCGTCTCACCCATTTCTCTTTGAGCTAATTCATTTTAGCTGTGTCATATATGAATCTATTGATATAGATTTTTTTAAGTATTGGTTCAGTAAATGCAGCATGATTGTGTTCTACTGTACACAATTTTTGTCACAATCTATTATTTGCATGCAACATGAGCTGTTGTGCATCTGTTGGTTTTAGATTTTTTTTGTCCAGACCTGCAGGACATGGAGGTCAGATGAGGGAGATTTTTGCCCGGACACTGGGGGTGTAGTCACTCTCCTGTCTGCACCTGTCTCACTGAGTTTGTGGCACAAAGCCAGAGGTCAGGGGTCACCACAGGGGGCTGTCAAGGTCAAAGGTTTATCACTCTCCGAGGGGTCCTGGAGCCATCGCTCAGATCCTACAGTACACACGATCTTCCCAGTTGAGTTTTCTCTTCCCCCACTTTTTCTAATCCTTCCAAATGGCTCGGGCAAAACTCCTGACAGCAGCGAGAGAAACAAACTGTGGGATGTGGAGCTCTAAGCCATCAGCTGGAGATTTCACTTTGAAAAGAATCCCTTTTACTCACTGCCCTTTCCACCAATCAGAGGGCTCGCCAGAGTCCAGGCACCCAGAGCAGCTGCCCTTTGACCCTGCCAGCGGTTGTTGGTTTATTTTGTTTGGGCGTTTTAGAGGCGATGGGGCTGCTTTTGACAGGACATGCAGCAGGACTTGGATGAGGTCTTAAGCAAAGACAGCCAGCGAGGGAGAATTTCATAGCTCGAGAAAATATTCAAGCTACCCCTAGCTGGTGTTACACTTCCAGTATTACGCTCCTATTGCTGGAGCTGTTGTCATATTCATTGAGACATGTGGAAAATGGCCCATTTCGGGGGTAAAAGAGGGGCCATTCATGCAAAGTCAATTCCATCAAGCAGACAGAAATTCCTCGATACCCCTGTTTATGCAGCTGTGCCCTCCGATCAAATTACACCAACCCTCTTGCAACACCCACACCTCCTTCTGCCCCTTTTGTCCCCCCGCTCCCAAACACCGCTGAATGTGCCAGGAGCCTCAGATGGGTCTCCCATTCATTGGGGAGAATGGGAAAGGTGAGGAGACATGAGGGGGCACGTGACCCAGAGTTACGCCTACCCGCAGCAGTAATTGGGGCAAAGCCACGGCGCTCGCACGGGTCAAAGCAGGGGCCTGTCATGGTAGGGGCACGGGGGCAGGCAAAGGAGGCACATCCCCGGAGAAGTACTAACCGTCATGCTGTAGCACCAACTCTGACAGACCGCGGGGAATGGACCCGCCGCGCCGAGCCTGTCAGCTGTTCCAGCAGCGCAGAGTGATCGCGGAGCCCTCCACCGGGACTGTATTACTGAAGGCTTTTCTTCTCTGCCTCTGTTTTATTTTTTTGCGGTGGGGAGGGCAGGTTTGCGAGTCTGTGCGCGAGAAGGGGGTGTTGAGGGGTATAATTGAGAGCACAGAGGGAGCTTCGTCTCTCCATCTTATGATTTGGAGGTGAAGACAAGCGCCCTCGGGGGCCCCCTGTCAGAGCTTTTGGGCGCGCTCAGTGCAGACTTCAATAAAAACACACAAAAAGAATTCCCCCACAAGGGCGCCTGGCTGAATTGCTGACGCCAATGTAAAAGATTCTGTTTTCTGTGAATCATTTAGTACGCGACCCTGAGCTCTCGACACAACGTGACAATAACAGGAAACCCCCCTCGCTCCTCATCATGGAAGAATGAAAATTGCAACGAACGAACGAAGAATGGCGAATTATATTTTTCACACATACAATTTCACACATCGATCACCCTCTGCCACTCCTCCGTTTCCCTCTTCCCCTCCCACCTCTCACTCCTCTTTTATTTTTTTCCCCCCTTCTCACTGTATTCCTGTCATGACAAATGTCAAACGCAGTCCGTTAGGAGAGTGTTTTTTTTCTTCTCGGTAACCAAGAACTTGCCAAGTCGAATGTGCGCTGGGACAAGACTGCTGCGGAAGCATCACATCGGAGCACCAGCATCAGATATTTCTGTGAAAGTAACAGAAATGTTTGAAGGTGTTGTCACAAGCTCACAGGTTCCTGCTGTTTGTGTGCACCTGAGGGAGATGGCGCCTTCTCACCCCTTTCGTCTCCACCCTCCCTATTGTTGTTCTTAAACTTATTTCTCTGTTTAGTTGTTATCACTTTTATTGTGGTTAGGAATCTCAGCATGGCTGTTTTTTTTGTGGGTTTTGACAGAGGGGGTCGGTGTTGTAGTCGGAGTTAAAATTAGAGGAGTTGCTTTTCTGTGTGACTTGGAGACATGTCATCTTCTAGAAGCAGTGGGGAGTCTGTCAGTCACAGCCATGGTGTGTTTTAATCATCTCTGTCCCACTTGGAGGAGCGCTGACGGTTAGAGTGAGGGTTCCCTCCCCTGGACAATACCAGTATGCTAGAATCTCATACGCTCTGATGTCAGACGTAGGAACCAGTTAAGAAATATGAGACGTTTCTTCCTCAAGTTAATCCGGCAAATTCAATGGGGGAATCAAGCAATGTCTGGTGAATTTGAAGACATATCACAAGTGTGTTTGAAGGTTTTTTGTGATCTATCAAACGATATGACAGCTGGAAGGAGATTGGCAACAAAATAGCAGGAGTTTGTCACTATAATAAGAGAATGAAGATGATAGAATAATCAAAACCCACGACATCTTAGAAGCTTAATGAGCGAGGGCTCCCCCCAAGCGAGCCATAATAATAGCGTTTTGTAATTCTATAGCCCTTTTGATAATACTCCAAGGAATTTTAAATAGACGTTTCTTTGTAAACCAAAGTAGGTTAGACTGCAAATTATATTTTCCATAATGCAGCAATGCCGACTGGAAGTTTGTTGTTACAGTACGTTGCTGAGAGAGAATGTGCGCCTATTTAGATATTAAAAGATAAATATACAAATACATGCAAACATTGTTAAATATACCTCTTAATCACAATGTCCTTTTTTAATTGGAGCTGGAGTGAGATTTACATTTAATGTTCACCAGAGTGACATGCGCCACCAAATTGAGCTTTAAAACAGAAGTACTTAGCAAAATATTCCTACAAGCCCCCAAGCAATTAGTCCAGCTGCCTGCCTTTGTCCACCTACCCATTGTGTTCTTTGTAAAAACCATTCTCTTACACCTCCACTTACTCCATCCTTTGAGACGCCATTGGAAATCTAGGGCTCTAAGTTGAACCCACAGTTGGTTTAAGTGTAATGAAATGTGTGTCATGTCTCTGGCTCTCTCCCTCTGGCTCCCCCTCACCCCTGGCCCCCTGAAAGCACTGCCTTTGACAGGAAGGCCTCAGTGGCTTCTTCTGCAGTGATCTTTAGCCCCTTCAGGTCCCATTGACTATTTCAGGAGGTCCCTGCGATTTGTGGGTGGACTCAACCATTCACGCATGCTTCAGAGCATCGACAGTGAAGGAAAAATAGACGGATAGATGGAGTGAAAGCCTTGAACAGCTAAACTGGCCCTCTGAGAAATCCTACCCTGATGCCTGCCCGCATTTTGAAAAAAAGAAGTACAGAATAACATTTTTTTTTTTAAAAACAGAATAGCCTCCACACTGATTGTGTTTATTAGTTTTACATTAAGATTATTGAAACACCAAGTTGGCAGAGCTTATTGTACACGCTGTGTACCTAGCTACGGGCTTCTTCTTCTTTTTCATTCTGCGGTTTACACATAATAGAAACTATGGCAACAGAAGTCAGGTGCGGTTTCTGCAAAAGGACCCAAGCTGAGCCATTCCAGATGATGCCCATTTAAATTTGAACATATATTGACTCAGTTCCTAGTATTGTTTTTTGTATTTTTTTTATCATATATTCAATCTTTATGCAAATGAGGGCGAACAGATCATGCATGGAACACTTACTTTGCATCCGTACATGTGTGTGTGTGTGTGTGTGTGTGTGTGTGTGTGTGTGCGTGTGCGTGTGCGTGTGTGCGTGTGCGTTTATGAGGCTGTGTGTGTGAATTACCCGAAGCTTCTGTGAATGTGCGACTCTCTGTACGTGCGTTGGCTCCAATGTGTACGTCTGTGCGTGGACGTGTGTCAGTGCATGGATATTGCAGCTTGAAGAGAGAGTGTGCATGTCCACTATATTAGACAGAGCGCGTGAGGGGTGCCTCAGCATGTGTGTACTGCTGTCTGTTCAGAGCTCTCGGCGCCAGCAGGGAGCGCCATTCCAATTTACCCATCAGCCACGGAGGTAGGGGGTAAAAGCGCGGGGCATCGCTGTCGGAGATTTCACATTCGAGGGACGAGATTACCAGTCAGGGGACCCCTGTGTGGAGGTGATGAGGGAGGGAGACTGCAGGGGCACAGTGTGGGGTCGCTGGGACGGCTGGGGGACGGAGGAGTGCTGAGAGGGGAGGAGGGCAGCACGACTCAACTCCACCCCGGAATCCGTGGGCTCTCTGTTTTCTGGGGAGCGTAGCTGCCAAGCTGCACATCTGTTTGACACCAGGCGCTGTGGTATGGCAGTCAGGGGCTGTCTGTCCTGATTCGCATCTCCTCGCTCCCTAGTTTGTTCTCAGGATCTGGACAACTCCTTCTCTTTAGAGTTCTTTGCAAAACGGTGTGCTGTGTAAAAAAAAAAAAATGAAAACAAAGGTTGTAAGATTTTAACTTCCATAACAGCAAATCCTTTATCCTCCTCTTTTTCTTTTTTTCTTTTACCGTTCTACATGCTGTAACCACATGCAGGGGAAAGATTACAAACACTGGAACACAATCATGGCCTTGTAAAATCATCGTGAATAGTTACCTCAGACCCAGTCTGCTGTCTGCCGCGCTCACTCAGCCTGTGTTTGAGTGCCGGCCAAGTCAGCCATGGCTGCTCCAGAGGCCCCGGAGCCTGTTGGGGAGACGGGACATTCCAAATAGCATAACTCATTCTTTACACCCTCTCCGCTGCCATTAGTTAATTATATGCAGGTGTTTTCCTTTCTCAGGTTTTTTTTAGATCTAATAAAAAATGTAACCATAAGTACATAAAGCCAAATAGAAGGAGAAAAGGAAGGGGGAAACATTGTGGAGGAAGTGGCTGAATGTGCTGTGTGAAGCAAATTATTGCCCCCATGTAGATTCATCAGTTCTCCCTGCTGGATTAAGGAAGGGCCTTTCTAATGAAGTTCGCCCCGTCAAAATGAAGGGACTAATTCTGATTTAGCTGAGGTAATGAACTTCCCCTCTCCTAGTGAGAGCAGCACCATGGGGCGAGGAGAGAGGGGTGGTTGCGTAAGGGGGGGGGGAGGCAAAGGAGAGTGGCAGCGAGCGAGAGCGAGGGAGTGAGGCAAGACGAAGACGAGACAGCAGCGAGACATGGAGCGAAGACCGAAAGATAGAAGGGAGAGAGGAGGCTAGGTGGAGAATGAGAAAAAAATTATGCAAAACGCCTGTCTCGTATTTGCTGAGATGTATTAAATTTCCAGCGCGGGTGCCTGTGTTATATAAAATTATGCTAATGTCTCGTGGCCCGCTGCGAATGGCGGCTTGCTGGTCCTGAGCATGCGTGCCTGGCCGCTACACGGAGCGCACTCAGTGGGACTCAGCTTTTCTATTAAGGAAAACCTCTAGACACCTGATGATGAATTCTCTCTCACCAAATGTTCCCCCTTTTTTGTGTCGAAAATATGAGCGCTTTTCTAAATGACTTTGGAGAGCCCGGCATGGCACTCGGCGGCCTGCGTCGAGCAGGGGGGAAGGGGGTGTGAGAGGGGGGGTCCCTCTGCAGCAGGCTAAGGGAGTCAATTAAGGCAAGCACTGATAATTATAAGCCGGTAGAACGCAGGGGCTGGCTAATTGTACAGTGTTCCATGCCGTGAGCCCAGCCAAGGGGCCTCTCCGCAACGCTCTCTTTCCCCGTTCCTTTGTGTGGACCGCAGACCCCATAGAGCCACATACCTCAGCCCGACAATGCCACAGTGAGGCTCGCGACGAAGAAAAAAAAAAGCCAGGCATGTGCCCGTAATTAACTTTTTAAATTCAGGCCATTCGCTCTTTTGAGACCTGAAAGAGATTCTGGTAAGAATCACACCTCATTTCTTCTCTCCTCTTTGCTTGCCAGAAAGTTGTTGTGTTTTTTTGTTTTTTTTTGTTCCCATTTTACTCTTTCTTTACTTGTTTGTCATTTTTTTTGTCTTACTTTGCATAGCAACTGCCATTGAGCACAATACTGTTGGAGAGTTAGGGCATGGCCACTTGACCTTTATTTCTTTCTAACAAGAAAATAAAGCAGCAATTTAGAATAGGCATGTATAGAGTAAATTAGAGCATTTCAGAGCGGAATGGTGTTTGTGTGGCTGCAGGGGGTCGGGCGCTCCAATGCAATCCATCTCAGCAGCCTGCACTGTTTGTCCCCGATGGACCTCCATACCTGCCCGCAGCTGCAGCGCCTACACATCATTCGTTAACAAGTATTCGGCTCTTGCCTTTGTTGTTGTGGATTTCTCCCTTTTCTTTCTTTTTTTTCTTTTCTCCTGCCTCTGTGACCTACACACTGTTCATTTGACCGAGTTTTAGCCATTGTGTGGTTTCAGCTATAAGAATAGCCGGTAATGCCGTCCAGACGAAACACAAAATGGCAGAGCATCTTTTAAAGCAGCTTCATCTGGTTCTACTGGCTATAGTTTCCCTCTTGCAGGCTACACGGTGATATATGTCAACCAGTTCCAATATATATATATATATATAGATATATAGATATATAGATATAAACACAAAATCTGGAATATAGGCCTACAGTCTTTTGGCCATGTTATAAGCCCTCCAAAAATCTCATACCGTAGGCCTACAAAACTCGGTATAACTTGTGTGTATTTCTGACTTTACGAAAGGAATTGACTGACACTGAATAGGATCTAACAGTGATATGAAAGAAAAGAAAGATTATTTCCTTTTTGATATCACACCACTGATTGCCACGCCGCCTTGACACTGTTGAGTCATAAACGCTTGTGAAGACTTTACTAAAGTCATGCATATAGAAACACAAAGCACAGCATGTTTTTCTCTCCTCGTTTGCTCACAGCTGTGTGGAGGTATGCCAGTCAACAGGTAGTCCATTCGTTCCTTTGGGAAGCTCGATGATGCCAAACAAACACGTTGACATTTACGTCGGAAGTGTCTAACTTTTGTTGCAGATTTTCGAATGGACTGTTTATCTGCACTGTGTCACACATCACTTGCTAAGTGAAACGTTTGTTGGCATATTTCGCTCGCATTGGTGACATGCTAGCTGTGTAACTTATATAAAGCATGTATATGGTTCATACGTCTTTCAACAAAATAATTTTGTTGCCATGCATTTACAAACTGACAAAACTGTTTGTTTTTTTTCCCATTTCTGCGATGGCATTTCAATCCATCCGTAAAGAAATGCATTTCCTTTCATTGAACATTCATGGAATAAAGGACACAAAACATAACTATGTGCAAACGAGGCGTCATACATTTTTGTCTGAACATTTAAACATTCGGCCTCTGGTACAAACTAATGTCACATAATAATCATAATTTGAAAAGCACCGTAACGCTGTGGCTCTCTCTCTTTTGTCTCGAATATGAATGCCTCAACGATGACTTTTGGCTTTAGTTTCTTTATTTGCTGCCTCAGAGTATCGCTCAACACACATGCACGGGGCTCTTGGCAAATAACTCAAGTGGAAATGTCTGCTCAGTGCGCTTATGTTAGGGAGGAGAAGTGTCCTTATGTTTTTGTCCCCCATGTTTTTTTGAACTCCAAAAGGTGTTCTAGTCCGCTAAACCTTTTGTAACCTCCACTCAAGCGTCACGCATGTTTATCTCAACACAAAACCTGTCAGTTTGGTGTCGCTACCTCTGGCCCGGCAGCCAGGGGAGCTGTGAGGCGGTTAATGTAGGCGCAGAGTGGCTGATCCTAGCAGGAGCCTAGCCCTGCTCTGATTAGCACCTCCAACGAGCTGCCATGCATCACAGAGACATGTTCCCCCAGAATCCTTTGCTCTTGCTGCGCGAGGGCGTCGCCGACACTGACATGTCACAGCCAACACCTCACCTCTCCTCCTCCCTCCGGAGATTGGAAACCTGCATCAGGCATGCACCAAACTTGGGACCCGCTTTTCTCTTGCAGACACCGAATGTGTCTTTGACAACTTCCCCACAGGCAGACTGAAGTAAAGCTTCTCCTTTCATGCTGCAGTAGTTTTCCAATCTCTTTGATTTTATTAGCTAGCACTCGACCACATTGCCATCCCTGTTCGTGTAATACATTAACCCGTGATAGAATGGGGGTGAATTTTCAAGGTGCTATGATTAAATATTGTACTTTAATTTTTGACATTTTGCACTTGACTCACTCTGTCCTTCTCAAACTGCGGAGGCAGGAAATAGATATTAGCAGCGTTCCCCCCAGGCGCCAGTTCTCCAATCAGCTTTGGTCTGGAGGGAGTCCATCCCTTTGCGCTCCCACCTACCACCTTCCCACCCCCATCTGCAGCATTCTCCAGGCCTTAATGGGCCTTGTAGTACTTCTGAAATGAGTTTGTTCCTTATGAGCAGTGCTTCTACCTCAAGAGAGCACACCACACGGAGGTGGAGTCAATTTGTATTCACCCATAATTCCCTGGGCCTTAATCACTCTGATTTTCCCCCCATTATCTGTTAATGGATAGTTCCCGCGGAGAGAAGAGAGAAGTAAACCCACCTACTGTTTACAGGCCTGAAGCTGTCTACTCTGCTACCATCCACAATCCCATAGTGGGTTGTATATACAGCAGCGAGTCCGCCGAAAACCAAATCTTCCCGGTTTATTAACATGCAACTCCAACATCAGGCTGATTATTGTGAAACAGATGGTACGGAACGGAAAGCTAACTCTTCCTAAAGGTGAAATTCCTCATAAAGAAGAGCGCTCCAAGCAGGTATTTTCTGCCTTCATGGCATGGTCTGGCAGTTTAGAAACTTAGCATTGCATTGACTTATCGGTTTGACTGGGCCAATTTTGATTATGATGGTAAGTCTGTCTTTTCCAAAACAACCCATTCAAGCCCACTAAATATTCTCAATTTGTTCTCCCACTTGTTTACTCATTACTTTCAGCAAAGAAGTGCCTTGATTGATGTTCTTAATATCATTCGTTAGAGTGTTCTGCTTCCGCGACACAAAGCAGCATGGGTCCCTCTAAGAGTGAGCTTCAGAGAACCATTCACCATGCCCCAGAGAGGAGTGTAAATCTAAGTATCTGTTTTTTTTTCTTCCAAAGCCAAATGCTAAAAGTGATCCTGAATTCCCCTCCAATTCAATTCTGCTCCTCAGCAGAATTGTTTAAATAGAGTAAGGGGCAGTGGTGGCGGCAGGGGAGTTGTGATGTTGGAGCGGAATTAGCGGAGGGACAGTTTTTAATTAAGCAATGCCCTGCGTTATACTTAACTACACACTATTATCAGAAAGTTAGGCTGTCTTTAGTTACTTTTGGTTCTTTTACTCACTGTCCGCTGATGGCTCTGCGTTCACACTCTAAGCCAACCATGACATCTCTATTCACAGACACCTTTATGACTGCCTTAAACATACAGAATTCAATATGCTGCAGCTTTGTCGTTGTTACATAAAGCGTTCATTAAACTATGCAAGCCAGACCCGCAAGCCCCAGTGTCCCAAACAACCTTCAACAGCACATGAACTTCAGCCGGGATAAAAAAAAAAGAGTAAACAGCACGGAGAAATAAAGACCATTCTTTTTGAGAGTAGTTTTTTTTTTTCTTCCTCCCTCTTCTGTCCTCCACGTGGGAGAGATATTAGGCGTTTGTGTTTTAAGGAGCTGTGAAATACATAAACCATGAGCCACAGGAACGCGAGGCCCTGTGGATATGCAGATGGGCTTACTTTGCTGGTGTCAGGGATGCTTAGAGAGAGCAGGCACAGGAGCAGTTCTCATCTAAAGGATTTTCTTGGGAGTGGAGAGGGACAGGGTGGTGGCAGTGGAGAACGCTCGGGAGACTCGCTAACAGAGAGCTGGTGGCGGGAGAGAGACAGAGATGAGAATTGGGAGAAAGAGAGAGAGAGAAAGAGAGCTGACAGTCCCATGTGGCCCTGTAACTATATCCAGAGTCTGCTCAGTGCAAAGCAAGGGGTGAGGGTGGGACCACGCAGGGCCATGCTGATTGGGCAGCCCTGGAGAAGGGCTGCGGGAATGACAGGAAGTGACCTCAGCCCAATGAGGCAGCATATAGGGGTGATTGAGCTGACTTCCTCCCTTGGCTCTCACTAAGAAACAGGCTGCCAGCTTGATTCAAGTCCTGTAACTCTGCCGAAAACCAACCCAGCCCTGCACTGACTGCGTCACAGGAACTAACAGAGCACAGTTTACTAAGAACATCTCACAGTCAACCCTCCTTTCTCTTCCCATCTGTCTATATAGCATGTAGCACTCTTTCAGTTGAGGGTTGTAAATTAGCATGAGAAGAATCTTGAACTATGTACTTATTGAAATGTATATCACTAGTCATGTTGTATTTAATTCATACAAGTTCTTAGAATTATCAAACAACAAATTAAATTACCAAATACAACACTGAATTAATCCTCATAACAAGTATTGTTTGTGTAGCCAAAGATAACTTGTAGCTCGCTGCTCCCCGCACTAGACCTCCATTGCTTTCCAAAAACTATTAGAACACCTTATTGAGCCATGTTGATCGTAGTGGATGTGTTAATTGTGATCCAAAATACACCATCCATCCCACCGAATATGTATTTATCCACAAAATAATAGTTCCCAAGAAATGCACGATTTATTCCTGTTTTGGTAACATTTGGTAAAATCTTAGCGACTTGTTTTAAAGGTGTACATCTTTAGTAGGAATGAGTGAGTCACAATCCGGTGAGCAAAGTAGAGGCAGACTAACACATTGCTGATTTCCATCTGTTAATCGTATTTGTTGGCAATTTGAAATATATAGAATAGCACAAGCCTCATTCTTCAATTTAAAGCAGACTGTATACATATCTTTTTGCCATTTCCCCCCTCGATGCACCTGCTCACAGACATAAACACACACATGCACGCACACAAGGTCAGTCAGGCAGGTGCAGAGTTATCTGCATAATGAAGCAGGCCAGGTCTCCAAAGGGACAGCATTGTGCACTGGGGTCAAATGAGGGCTGCACATATGGCAGAAGAACAGATCCATGAACCTTGCAGCAAGCTTGACCTTATAGTGTACACCCTCACACGAATAAGCTAACCGAATGGGGATCAAAGAGTGCAGTGATCCCATTGCACCTTGTGCCACCTCCCCCCCCCTTTCGCTGATGCCTGCTGCTACACCCAGACGCACACGTGGGCCATGGAATATCTCATCTGTCAAATGCATGATCGCAGAACACATCATCAACTCGGTCCCTTTCAAACTACTACGAGCTGCTTTGATCGGCCTTTACCTTTTACTAGACGGTCTTGAGGGAGCATGATCTGTCAGCTTGTGCTGATGCTTACAGCTTACTGTGCGGTTTGTTTTTATGCAGCAGACACCGCCTTATGCAGCATGCAAGGCCATATGTTTCTGTTATTGAGAATAGAATGTAAAAGCACATGTGGTAATATGTTACGGGAGAAAGTTCAGCGTGTACACGTTGTTTCTTTTGGCACTGCGGGAGATGTTTCCATTCCCCTCTCATCCTGGAAATATCAGGGGTCACTGAGTTGATTTGTCACTATGAGCCTGTAGCCAATAGGTGCAGAAATTGAGTTACAGCCTTTTTTAAAGATATATATATATATGAATATATATATATATATATATATATATATATATATATATATATGTATGTATATATATATATATATATATATATATATATATATATATATATATATGAAAAAAATATATATATAAATATGAAATATTTAACAAAACACCGACATAAAAACCTATCTCTAAATAAAAGACTAGTTTTCAAATGATTTTTCTTTTTTCTTTTACAATAGATTTTTTTTTTCATTTGCTGGTAAATCTTTGTTACAGAGCAATCGTTGCCTTGCCCATCGCAGGTTACAATTTAATTGCACTGTGCTGTACATCGATTAACCCTCTACTACTTGGATCCTCCAGGAGCTTGCGCCCGGCACGGCGGGTTCGGTGGATTTGTGCATCTGTGTATCCGTGTCTCTGGTACCCAGGGCCTACGTGGCTGTAGAGACCTGGGGGAAAACCCTTGATGAGTCCCCGGTGTATCCGCCCCACCCCCTCGCAGTAGCTGGCCTAATGTCAGCGTTGGCAGGGGTTTGATAGAGCACTAGTCCGGCCCCATGGTAGAGTGTATAGGCTTTTTATTGACGCACTGGAGATGGGCAGTTCTCTTGAAGCCTGAGTCAGCAGATCGCTGTGCTGCAAACGAGTGTGCAGGTTCACAGTCTGAACGACATTTACTGCGGCCTCGGCCTCGGCAGTGCAAAGTTTGGATAGACGTGGAGGGAATTCTAATTCCAAGCGGATAAACTGGGAATCTGTTGTGCTCCTGAAATAACTGTCGCATCACTGTATTAAAAATGTTGACACGCGAGCATGTCGTGGAGGAGAGTTGTTTTGGCAGCCTTGACAGTCAGTGTATGTCCACTGGAGACTTGATAAGATGATTGGGTGACATACAATGAATGTTTTTTAGATTTCTGTTTTTTTTAAACATTCTTTTGTCCTAAAAGTATAAGCACTCTGCACATCTGAAATGAGACTATTTAATTGTTCTTTCTCTATTTAATTTCGATTCACCTTTCAAAGCACAAATTCCTTCATTTAGACCTCCTTCAAAATGTGTTTTCTTTTGCCGACAGTAGAAACAAATGATTTTGCATGTACGTTAATCAAAAAAAGATGACGCTCACCATGTTCAAATGCAAGGCCCCAGCTGGTCATCCAATTTATGCCTGATGGGAGCAGATCACACTTTTATATTATTTTCTGTCTCATGAAAATCACAGCCAGGGGCCTTTGCCACACATTTGTTGAATTCAAATTTCATGTGTAAGAAGTCAAGAAAAGAAACCTCTGCCATTCATGCTTTACTTATTTTCCTTCTCATGATTTTCTTTGTGTTTGTGTTGTTTCTCCTCTGCAGAGGAAGGATTGAACCATGAATGCAAGCTCTGTAGTCAGTCATTCGACTCACCAGCGAAGCTTCAATGCCACCTGATCGAGCACAGCTTTGAGGGCATGGGAGGAACCTTCAAGTGTCCGGTCTGCTTTACAGGTATGCATTATGTTCGTGTGCATGAGCGTGAGTGTGTGTATCATAGGCTTGAAACCCAATGAACTGACAGGAAGGTAGTTTTTTTTTAAAATTCTCAGTATGCAAAGCTTTTCATTTCCAAGTCGTCGTCTTTTCTTTTTTTCTTTTTTTTGTCTAGTGTGAAAAGGCAAACGGGTTCTAAATGAGTTGGGAAAGGTCAAGCAAGCGGGTCGACTAAAGTGGAGAACATTTTGCTGCATGTGGCTTTTTATTTAGTCAAATTGCCTCCAAATCAAGGCCAAAGAAGTGTCATGAGGTGAGAGGGGGAGAGGGAGGAGAGAGCAGGGGGGAAGACGGTGTGAGCGGAGGCGAGATGGGGGGCATGGAGGAGTGGGGAAAGAAAAGGAGATGTGTTAATTGTGGATGGCAGTGGTGCTGATAGCTGTAATGATCTCATCTGTCTCTGTGCGTGGAGGTGGAAGGACCGGACTCCTCCTGAGAGGATAGCGCCCTCCTTCAGTGTCAACAGGGTTAACTATCTCTATAATGAAATCTGCAAAGTCGTTAACTTCAGCTCTTCACTCTTCACTCTTTCTCCCTTCTCAGCTCTTTACTCTTCCTCTCACTTTTTGGGTCCTCAGCTCATTTCCCTCTTCGCCTCCCCCTCCCCCCACACCCAATTAACATCATTAGCTTAGATTTTGCACTTGGCTCAAATATATTTTGCACATTTCTTACCTCTGCATCCACATCGCGGCTCAGCTCCTTATTCATTTTTCTCATCTCTCTTTCTCTCCACACTCCCCTCGTGCTACTCCGCTCTACTTCTCTCATTGCTGTTTTGGCCTTATCTCTCTTTTAGCAGAAGCCTATTGATATATCCCCACCCCGAGCCTCCCCCACCCACCCCTCACAGGGGTCTGGGCATTTAATATCCAGAGCATGCCTCCTTCATCTGAGCCTTCATTTTCCACCGCCGGCTTTGACAGACAGGTCCCCCCTCTCCCTCCGCGTCCATATCGATCACGGCGCATGAGAGAGAGGGATGCTGGGAGGGAGAGGGGAGGGGGGGGGGGAGACAGAGTGCACCCTGAGGACAGTGGTCGCAGAGCAGACAGACAGATGGGCGAAAGGCCCGTGGTGGTGGGAAAGGCAGGCTGTGGAGAGTATGTATGGACTGAAAGGCCTCCCTCTGTTGGGGATGCACGGGACAGCCAGAATGAAGTCAGAGCACTGGGAGGGAAAAAACAGGAACTGAGAGTTCGCCTGACAGCTGTCCTTGAATATATTGCTTGAAGTTAAGCCTGACAGAAAGTAGAAAAAAATACTTTTACAGTTTGTTGCTGGACATATGTATTTTTCATTATGTTAGGATATATACTGTACAGTTGTGCAGCAGCAGTATTCAGATCTTGTAATTCATTAAAAGCAGCAATGATTGAAGCATGATTATCTTGCAGCACCTATAGGTTGAGGAATGATTCTCGTCTTGGATAAATGTTGCGAGACCGCGTTTATTTTTTTAATTTGTTCAAAACCACAATCTTTAATTAGCCTTAACCTTCGTGGTTTAGTTGCGTAAACCAAACCACACATGGGATTCAGGATGTGAACCCATGGTTTGCCTTAAAAGTAACCGGAAAAACAAATTAGGGTATATCTTCTATAAAATAGGTTTGGAGTGAAAGTATATACAGCACAATGTATATATATATATATATATATATATATATATATATATATATATATATATATATATATATATATATATATATATATATATATATATATATATATATATATATATATATATATATATCTATATGTATATATATATATCTATATGTATATATATGTATGTATTTATATACATATATATATACATATATTAAAAAAATATACAAATACAAACCAATACAATTATGCATTACAAATAATTACTTTCCATGTATATATATATATATGTTTTTGTTTTTTTACTGAATTGTTGTGCATTAAAACACAAGCAGCACTTTTATGTTGTAGCTTATTAAAAGTTGTGCTATTTTTACTGTTTGGTTGTTTAATCTAAAACAATCCATAATTTGTGTAATGTTTAATGTTAATATTCAAAGTAGGGGAGAAAAGTACAATATTTGTCTGAGAAATGTAGCGAAGTAGAAGTCAACTCACTTAATTGTTACTGGAGTTACTTAGTTTAGGGTTTTACCAGAGCCTACTTTTTATAATTCACCATGAGGTTTCAGTCAGTTTTGTTTTGTAAGTGTCGTTGAGTCTGTGCATGCACAATTCCAAAACCCTTATTTGCATATTAAAATGATGACTAGTACAGACGCAATGAGTCAGACCATAAAAGCAAAACTTTGATCAAAGTAGGTGGTGCCAGTAATAGCGGCTGGGTCATTAAGCTCAACATTACAAGGTTACTCTTAGTTAAAAAAAAAAATCCCAACTCGATGCCCATGTTTTGATCTACCCGCCGTGACCCAAAAACTCTGTGGGAGGCAGGGAGTGATTGTCATTCTTTGACACACCTGATTATCCTCAATCTGCACCGAAGGGAGCAGAGAGAGAGAGAGAGAAAGAGAGAGAGAGAGAGGACAAACCATACCACAAAACATACCAGAGGAAAAAGAATGGGGAAAAGTAAGTCTTAGTCGGTAGATGAGGAGAGACAAAATAGAGGAGAAAAGGAGACAAAACTTGGAGGAAGCTGAGAGGGTTGCAACTGGCAAGTTTGGATGTGAGATGAAAGGGGGGAAAGAGAAGGAGGAAAAGAGAACTGTGTAGGGAAGGGAGGGTAAATGGAGAGAGGTCCATAAGCCCCTGGATGATGAGAGGGAGGCTGACTCTCCCAGGACAGATTTGACAGGTTTCAGAAGTGGGGGAGCCTGCAGCTAGAAGTGTCTGCCTGCACCCTTAGGAGCGTTGGTGAGGGCTGGTGTGGAAATTGTGATTGGGAATATGTGCTTAAGACAAACAAAACAGAAGAAAGTGTGCCTGATGAAAGTCGTGTGTGTGTGTGTATGTGCGTGTGTGTGTGTGTGCGTGTGTGTGCGTGTGCGTGTGTGTGCGTGTGTGTGTGTGTGTGTGTGTGTGTATACACTTTTCGTTTACTTATGTCACAGCAGGAAGTACAAACTTGAAAAACTACAGGATGCAAATCCACAATAGTCTCGACAAATACAGTAGTTTAATTGGCTTTTTGTTTTCGGTTGCTGCACTACATTCTGCTGGTGCGTGATGTTAGAGTTATGACATATTGCATCCAAAAAACAACAACACGGGCTTAGCTTGAACTCAAAACTAGTAGTTTTCAGCTCATAGCTGCAAATCAACTTACACAGCCGACATGTTTTGTGTTGCCTCAGAACACTTGGATCAGCCTCTGCATTGTGAACTCTTGGATTAAGCAGAAACGAACACATGTAGGCTAGACGAATAAATAAATGAATAGGAGAAAGGGGGAAAAAAGGATAAACTTTTTTTTTCCCTGCCTGCACAAACAGCTTAGTATTGGTGCAGTGCAGCCTGCAGAGAGCACCACCCTGCCAAAATAAAGATGAGCCGGGGCCTGTAGTAAAGGAGACGTCTGCCATGGGCGGCCCCTGAGATCTAATCAGAGGGCTTAATATCCCCCACAGCGAGGAGACCTTGGCCCCTCAGCCCCCTCAGCCCTGACACCCCTGACGCCCAACCCGGCTCAGCGCTCTGTTCAGCTCCGCTCTGCTCTGGCTCCACGGCCAACAAACTCCACAAAGTTCTCTCTCTCCCTCCCTTCTTCTCTCTCATTCTCAGCAGGGAGAGACACAATGGCCAGCCACTGATCCTGTTTGGATGTGGTTTTGGATTATTTCTCTCCCGTTTCTCTCTGTCCTCATTTTAACCCTCCAGGACGACTTTCTCCTTGCAATGGGCATCGCTGTGGCATGTTTCACATGCGGTCCGCGCCGCCGAATTCCAATACCATGTTCCCTCGTTGATCGTCTCAGCTTATCTCTTTATTACATGTTGCATGCTAATATGATGATGAAGACAAAGAAAGAGTCTTTGTTCTAACTCGTGCCCCTAAGCTAATGGCTACCACAGTTTATAATAACATACACTGTGTTTTCAAATCGTCTTTATTAATCATAAATGAAACCCAAGCCTGTGAAACTGGTAAAACTGAACTATATGAATTAGCTAAAAAGTAGCTGAACTTCCATTACAATCTTTGCCTTAAATGTCACAAGTCCATTTAGTATTTATTGTTCTTACAGGAGACTTGTAAGTGCCATTAGTGCATTCAAGGCTCTGGCACTTTAAGTCCGCTGCCATTATCCGCTTGCATAAGAATAAATGCCGAGTCATAAATTGATAAATGCATAGCTGATTAAATGTGTCTCTTACTGGAAATGGACCAGATATTCACGTAAACGGCGAGCATCAGCCAACTTGACATCTCAGTTGTGTTTGGCCCTATTGTACAGTATTTGAAGGCCCCCCAAGTCTCAAATCCATTTTTATTTTTGCTGTATTGACTTTTTCCTCCGCTAGCCAAAGACATAATGAAGGCTTCCTGCAGCTGCGGTGACCTGCCTCCGTACAGTATATGCAGACAAATCGCAGCGAAAGAAAAAAAACTATTGTTTATCAGCGCATTTTGTCTTCCAGAGCATGTATTCCCCACAAAGAAAATTGTCATCGTTTTTAGAGCATAACAGAGGCACAAATGTGCATGATTGCCGAGGCCTTAACCTTGAGCAGCAATGTTTTGTGGCAGACTGTAAACCCAGCCATCTATCTGAAATTATGTTTGTCGTCCTATTGTTGTGGTCATTAGTTTCAGAAACGGACCATGGAGTTGTTGTTTTTTCATTAGAGAAGGTTTGTTCATTTCTGGTTAACATGCCGCCATGTTCCAGAGACAGCTGTCACCCAGGCATTAGCAGTCTGAGAGCAGCACCACAGTGTGACTGCTTTGAATCCAAACTTTTATTTCCCAGGTCAGGAGTGTGACATTCAATGAAAAACCGAGTGCGTCTCAAGTGTACGCAGCTCAATAATTAATAACCGCTCTCCCAGGTGAGCTCAAATTGGGACGCGTTAATGTTGCGGAGGCCTGCCACAGGGCTGCGGCGACCCCGAAGCCATCGCCGACAGACACCTCACCTTTCGTGTGTTTTTCCCTGCTCTCCTTGTGGCCCCACGGTGCATGCATTAGAGGAAAAGTTATTTTGAGCTGGAAGAAATTTAAATGAAGCCCCCCACATGCTAACTTTTTCCAGAGCATCCAGGACCTTTGAGATTAGACAGCCGTCCTTAAAGCACAAGGGTCTGGGATAACAAACGGCATGTTTGAAGTGCTCCTTGGAGAATGCCGACACACACACACACACACTCACGATATACACAATTGCCTCCCCCTTGGCTTTTTCAATGTGGACTATGGCTTAATTAAAGCACAAATGTACGGTATATGTTTTAAGTTCCAGTGAGTTGTGTGTTTATATGATGGTGAATGTAGACTGAGTCTGCATGAATAAGTAGTGCAACATCATGAATATTTATATTGTCAATATAATTAGCGATGTAGACTAATGGAGGCCATGTTTTGCACTTGAAGCCATGCCAATTTTTTCGTGGTTGTTTATTTTCTGGCTTGTTGTCCCCACTGTAGAGCTAAATAAAGAGCATCATTATTACCAAAACATTATGCATTTTCTCGCTCTAGTGCCATAAATATGACCACTCTGGCTTCACAGTTAACATCTAAATTGTTCTGTTATTATTTTTTCTATTTCAATTAAATAGCTCATAACAATGTTTTCTCTATTGTTGATAGCACATTCATTTGTTTGTAATTAAGTAATTTTCCTTGCCATTTGACATACTCTGTCTTCAATTTTTATTCCGGAAGATGCAATTATGATGTTGCCTTTGTTCCCTTAACGCAGGCTTCAAGGCTGTACTCTAATCTCTAATTTACCACAGTCAACAATAGGAAGCGAGGAGTATATAGGCTTTTTTTTTTTAAAATGTGTTGTGTACAACACTTGAGGGAAAAGTCTCACTCTAACATACATGAATTCCTTTCTCCTCTGTCTCTGTGTCTCCTCTTCTTGCATGGGAGCAGTATTCGTCCAGGCCAACAAGCTCCAGCAGCACATCTTCTCTGCACACGGTCAGGAGGATAAGATCTACGACTGCTCACAGTGTCCGCAGAAGTTCTTCTTCCAGACAGAGTTACAGGTGAGCCCCGGGCCAGCTTTTACAAACATGGGCCACCAGCAGAAGCCACGGCCACTAATTGCACGTGACGGCTTAACAAACACTAAACACCGCTCCTCGCCGCACTCCGGCTATCCCCTCCATCCCGGCTGGGATGAGAGCCTCAGAAGGAATTATTTCAGTCCGTTTCCAAAACTCATTTGTGATGTGCAGATATGATTTGATTTGCTTATTAGACCAGCAGAGCACTAAAATATCTGGAATTAGAGGATTAGTGGAATGTTCGTTTTTGAAGAAGTAATTACATGCAGTGCAGAGGCAAAAACACAGTTGAGTCAATATGCCTGCATCTCCCCTCCTAATCACAGAGGAGGCCTCATGGCTAAATATGAGCTTTGTCCTCCGGGAGACCGTATCTGCCCTTCAACAAAGTTAGTAGTTGGACTTATGAACTCGCAACGTTAGAGAGATAATCCATTTTCTAGCAATCTTTTTCTCCGGTCCTTGGAGAAGCTGAAAAAATGAAACAGACCTTATTATATTATTTCACTGTGGTGGTGTTTTCAAGCAGCTCTGTTTTGTTTTGGGGATTATCTGCCTCACACATGGCACACTTCTCATATCCAGAATCTTTTCCTATTACCTTTTGAAACTGAATCATTAAAAAATGAGTAGTCTGGAACAAAAGTGCTCCGTCCAATCACTGAAATTGTTCTTAATTCGCCTTCAAGCGCAGAGAGAAAGCTAAAGCTCCTGACCTCATCCTCCAAGTACATTTATCTGAAACTTGGATTAGTGGCACAGCGCATTAGCAAGTAGCCAGAGGAAGTATCCAGGGCCTGCCTGCCCATTGATCGGTAACGATTTTCATATTGAGATTCAGGTTGTAAACATAGAGCCGTGTGTCTGCCAGGAGGAAGGTGAATGTGATCATTATCTGCTGGTCATTTGAGTGCCGCACCCGTGAGTAAAACAGGCGGAAGGTTATTTATCAAGCCTCGCGCTCCACCAAACTGCCAACATGGAGGCTTTTCACTAATGCCAAGGCCTCCCATACGTCACATGTTATATGTATATTCATCTATGATTGGTGCACAAGTGTTCTCAACACAGCAAGTGGAGGGGGAGGGGGGGGACAGGTATCTGTAAACACTCTAACCTGGGGATGTTTTTTTTGACATATTTTGTGATGAATTGATCTCCACCTCCCAGAGGTGTTGTTTCATGCATGATCATATTGTTTTACACCCTTGTGTGAAAAGAAAAGAGCAGAACATAAAAGACCTATAGCACTTTGTTGTGGAGTGGAGGAGGGAGAGGGGGTCCTGAAAAAAGAGCAGGAGTGAGCTCGGGGGATACGATGATCCTTATGCTCAACCTGCGCCACGCTCTCAAGGCGGTCCCGTGTGAGTGCACGCTCTCACTCCCTCAAACACATATGTTGCTCATTTAGATGAGTGCGTACGTGCTGTTTTTTTTTTTTTTATCACATTCACGCAGAAAAATACATGTCGTCCGCTCATTCATGCCGCGACCAACTTTCTTCTTTATCTGAAGACGCAACTCCTCAACTCAGTGGATGTTGGATTTGCCTCCTTCACTGTCGACAGTCGAGGCCCTCAGCAAACAGTGCAGGCTGGAGTCTTGTTTTTAGTTGTTGTTTGTTTGCGGTTGCCATTTCCCATGCATCCCACTTCAAAATGTCTCCCTGACACGGGGCAGTCGTTTGTCAGTCTGTCTGAAGTGTAGCTGTCTTCCAGCAGAGAGAGAAGTGGAAGCTCTCCCCCTTTGCCGGGTCTTGAGTTTGGACTTTCTCCCTAGTTCTCCCTGACACTCTGGCCCACTCACAGGCTGCCTGGGCTCCTCATCTCTCACAGTAGTCGGAGGGGTCAAAGGGCCAATGCAAGCTGGGAGAAGGAGCGGCGAGAGGGAGAGCTGCCACGGCAGGTAAAGGGAAGCAGGAACGATATTTTATTAATTTGCTGCTGAGATCCTGAAACAGACCAAAGGCTGTGACAGGTATCCAGTGCACCGCTCCACATTCTCCCCCATTGCCTCCCCCCGTGAACTCTACCCTGCGAGGGGCTAGCCAATTTTCGCCAGCCTGTCGAGATGGATGATGGGAGAGCATCCGTCTAATCAGCCCTCCTAGGACCCCCCGCCCAGCCACCCCCCTCAGACTGGCCAGATTGACTGACTCCTGGGCCTGTGTGCCCCAGAATCCAGATTCCAAAGGAGAATAATCTCTCTTGCTCTCCCTCGCTCTCCCTCTTTCCTCTTTCTTTCGCCGACAAAAAAAATATAAGCACTGAGATGCAGAGACCACCATTCCCCTCGAAAACTCTCCAGAGGACTCCCCTCCACCATCACACACACTCACACAGCCTCCACCCTGCGCATATCTCTTCCTCACCCCATTAAAATATGGAGCAAAGTCTAGATATTTCATGAGGTGCTGATGTGGAGGGCAAGTTGGCTGGCTGTGCAGCGCTCTCGCTGACCCTCAGCTACTGCCCACCCCTTGAGCAACTCGGAGGCATGGCTTCACTACATCCTCTCTCCCAAATAAGCCACTTTGGTTTGAAAATGTTAAATTTAGAGATAAAAAAATTGAAAAGCAACTGCCCCCTTTTGAGAAGCAAATGTTGCTGGGTTCGTACGAAGTGCATATTGCGACGTGAAACATGATAATACATTTTGCGTTGGCTTCAGTAGTTTTTTTTTTTACAATGTGAAAGGAGCTGAGACACTGACAATGCTGCGAGGCTGGATTAATTAACCAGCTTCATTAACTGATGGGTGTGCAGCGTTAGCCACAGTTTATAGCTGACATTTCTCTGAGTGCAGTTCATTTGTGAAGAAACGCACAAGTCCCGCTCCTCCAGAGATGCCGTGTACCGGAGGGCTCTGCAATCGGAGGCTTCTCTCCCAGCGATTCCAGTCCCTCCAAAGACAAGACAATGAGATTGAAGTAACACAACAGTGAAGATGACATTTTCTGTGCGAGATTCCCTTGGTTCTTTTAAGCCGGGCTGTCTTTTTTTCTTCTTCTTCTTCTTTTCTCTCAATCATCCAATTTCATTATCATTGCTTGAAAGTGACACGAGATTGTAAGTCATGTGTTAAGTCGCGCCGCAGTCGGCGGAGGAGCGGGAGGACTGGGGTACCGTATTACTTCTCCCTCTTCTCAGACGCCCGCAGGACACGTACCTTAATTGGAGTGTCTTTTAAAAGGATTCCTTCAAAGACAATCCAAAGCGCCCTGGCCTTAATGAGTGCTGAAAGTGACAAGAGCACATCTGCATCATGTTCTACTTCCCCACACAAATGAGATTCTCCTCTCCCCGTGTGATAGCCATTATTGCCAAGCTGTGACCAATTCCACTGTTTTAATTAAGCATATTTATAGGCTTCACGGTCACCAGGTGTAAACAACTATGCATGTCATAATGTCCGTCTAAGAGAGAAAAGAGCAAGAGGTGGACAGTCGCAGCGAAGGGAGAGAATTCGGGGGAGCGAGCAAGAAAGAGAGAGAGAGAACTGCGTGAAATTGGTTAAATGAAATTGGTTAAATGCATCCAAAGTGTGTATGTTCTTTAGATTCTAATGCATGGAATAACTTGAGTTTCTTCAACAGAAATATTTTAGGCCTTTCTTATCCACCTTTCCTTTTCATGAAGTCTTGAGAATGGCACTCTTCAGCATGAAGCACAGAGACCTAATTCCCCAGAAGTCTTTTCTTCTTTCTATTTTTCCTGAATTTTAAAACATGCCCCCAAAAACGCCCCAACTGCCCCACGTCCCAAAAGTGTCGCACAAAAGCAAAGCTTCATGTGATTGTCCCTAAGCGGCTCTCAAACACCCCATTTTCTCAGAATATCTTGATCTGCCAAGTGTGACAGCTCTTCACGCTTTTGAAAGTTGTATATATATATTTTTTTCCTTTTATATGACAACTTGTTTTCTTCTTCATCACCCCAGGTGCTCAGAATTCTGTCACCATTTCAAAAAAGTTGCACTACAAAATAAAAGAACAATGAATTAAGGGAGAGAAGAAAAAAAAACGCTGCTTGTGAAGCGCCATCATTAATATTTAAGCTTATTTATAATTATGTTCAACACTGTACACACTGTAAATGGGGACATAAACACCCTTAGATGACTAGTGATGTATCACAATAGTGGTGTTCTAGTTTTGTAGGTGGATCAGAATTAGACAGCATGACAGACCTAATGATCCTGGGAGGATATTCTCTTTCTTTAGTGTGTGTGTGTGTGTTTGTGTGTGTGTGTGTGTGTGTGTGTGTGTGTGTGTGTGTGTGTGTGTGTGCGTGTGCGTGTGCGTGTGTGTGTACATCTGTGTGCGTGCTCTATGTATTTGTCTTTGTGTCTGTCTCTCCCAGGGTATGATATGTGCATGCAAACACATTGTCTGGAGGGAGACATGACAAAAACTCCCAGAAGCCTTTGAGCCGTTCTTTTTTTTCTCTTTTTCCTGTGTTGCACCACTGGGGAAAGTTAAATCCAAACAAAGAGGAGACGCTTGCTGTACTGTGCTAGAATCCATCACCGGATCTCTCCCTCAAACATGTCTCTTTTACTTTTCTTAGTTGACTCTTTCAGCAACTTTGATAAAATGCCATTTTAAACGCTTCTCGGGGAAATTCACTACAGGTTTAATTTACTGCCTGTAGTGATTTGATTTTCAAGGGTCTATTATGCTGTTGGTGTTAACAAAATGCAGCAGAGGCCAAAATAAACAGCATTAGAACAATCATTCCCTCTCAAATTTCATATTCACACGTCGCACCACCAAAGTAATTTGACTCTTCAGTTGTTTTTTTCAAAAAGGATGTTGAAATGACACTCGTCAATTAAAAGCAAATGTTTCGATTCGCTCTTCCATTTTGGCGGAAAAAATATGAGCGCGCGGAATGACTCTCGCCCTCCGATAGAAGCGCGCAAATGCAGCGGAAAATTTAGTCCTCAAAAATCTCCGCATTTGTGAAGTGGCATATCAAGCAGCACAGGAGAGGGAGGGGGGCCAGGCGCTCTGTAACATCCCTAGTCAAAGTCTGTCCCCGACTGAAGTGGTTAAATGTGAGAGTAATTGTGTTTTGTTTCTGGGACTGACATGTGGAACCCCATGGACCCCATCTCCCTCCCAGTGACAGGCAGAGATCCTCCCCCCTCGCTCTGTCTAATTAGAGGATGTAGCCCAGGGCTCATGTCCCAGGAAGACCCATCCCCCTCCCAAGATGGCTCCCCTAAGAAAGCCCTTAATTGGGTTCTTTAGTCATAGTCTTCATTTTGGCTGGAAAGGCATCTGTGTGTTGCTATCACCTCAGACTACGGATTGTATCGCTCTCCAGTGTTTTTTTTTTTACCTCTCTTTTTTTTCTCCTCCCTCTCGCTGGCCCTCTCTCTATTGCTTTCCTCCTCTCCCTCTCCCCATCTCCCACTCTCTCCTCACTTAATGAGGCCCCATAATAACACAGCAGTTGTGCAGTTGTTTTGCTACCTCAGTCAAACAGCGGGATCACTGCATAGTGTGTTTCTAGTACCATTCACTTGTCTACTTAGACAGGGTAATGAGTATCATTTGGAGCTACAAAGCACCAACCCACAAAAAGGGTGGTCCGTCATCTCCGGTTACACCTCAGAAACATTTGGTCGGGGTAGTTAGACATCTAATCAAAGCATTTCCAGCACTATGGCTGTAATATATATTTTTACAAGCGTTCAGTGCAAATATGACCGGACGCAGAGTGACACACATGGAAGACATTGAAATGCATCGCTGTTGTCAACTCCGCCCGAGCCCGGTGCCGTTACTGTACGACTCCCCGGGCACCGCACTTCAAACAAGACAGTCTGTTACCAAGGAGACCGGGCCGGTTGTGGCACAACAGTGTTTGGGGTCATCCCTCCCCACGGCCTGATAAGTGATGACTGTGGAGAATGCCAACTGCTGTATTATTTATTTATTTGATTGTGTTCTTCATTGGCTAAACTAGCCAGCAGTAAGCCTGGCCTGAGGTCAAAGCAGGAAAGGATTACTCCCTCAGTGGACTGGTCAACAGTAGGGAATGCACAAAGGGAGGACTGAGTCAATACTGGTCCGGGTTCAACACACCATTAAAGATCAAGGCAGAATGCAGCACTCCTGTCTTTCTCCACAGCATTGTTGAGCGATAAGAAAACACGATGCACGGTGGCAGAACTTTTTACCAAATTACCCGAGACACAACGGAGTCAGTGTTGTCCATTGTTTTTCTTTCAGCCGCCACACAGATGTGCGTTAGCTCGAACATCCAAGTCATTTGGTTGCTTTCAGTCAAACTGCAAGTTTGGAACCTCAAAGAAGGACCATGGGTTCTTTGTTTTAGTACCATTTGATGACGTTCTCGTCTGCGTTAATTACATTCCTGAGTGATGACTACGGGTACGCACAGGTCTCAGTGGTTTTGTGCGCGCTCCCCATGCTCCAGATGTAGCTATGCAGACTTACCGTATGTCAGCCATGCAGGGTTGGAGGGACCTCGGCACAGACTGATAAGAGTTTTAATCAGAGCTTAGAGCGGGATGTTTACAGTTTTTGACTGATCCTTCAAATTTTTGATTATAGATAAACTAAATAAGACAGTTTAGCCGCAGGGGTTAAAATACACGTGCTTCTCTTTTCTAATTAAATAGTTTCTTTAATGAGTTATCTTCACTGTAACTAAGACTTACTTGACTCACATCAGCAAATCTGTGCTTTACCTTTACGAGCACATGCTAGCACGTCAACAGACACAAATAAATGTCTTGACTCTTTAAGTGAATATCAACGAATGCAAATATGTTTTCCTTATGTCAGAATGTTCAATTACAATGTTCTCAGAGAATACCCCAAATAATCTGTTCAGGAGTTGCAGTTCTTCTTGTCTGACTTTTAATACCTATTTTAATCCTGCAAACATTGAAACTAAATACATGTAGGGCATTTCATTGCCAGGTTGTCTCTCTGGTGCATTCTCAAGAATACATTTCTTCAAATTTGGCACAAATCTGGTGCTTGGACTCAAGGTTGAACTGAAGACATGTTGGTGGTCAAAGGTCAAGGTCACTGTGACCTTATGTTCATTTGATTCTCATGAACACAATATCTCAGGAACGCCTTGAGCATATTTATTTTACGTGCGAAGGCATACAACCATGAGCTGGTAATTCCAGTTTTTGAATTACTTTACATCAACATTACTTATTTTGTTACTTAATCAACTCACATAACATACTTAAGTGACGTAACAAACTTTTCCAAACAAAGAATAGGTTGTAAATTCTGACATACAAATAACTAAACGAATGGATTTACAGTTATTTCAGTTGTGTTAGTTTACAGCCTCCACATTAATTTATTTATGATTTTATACAGTGTTAGTTCATGCCCTCATTTTAATGTTGGTGACATTTCTGTGCAATGAATGATTACTAGAATAAATTATTAGAATTTAAAGATACAGCTCCTGGAATTTGAGGGATGTGTAACATGACAAATTGTGCTCAATGCTTGTGTAAAGTGCACGCTGCTTTGTTTGCTAGAGGTGCCTTGAAAAGGCCACGGCTTAAAAAGTCGTTACTGCTCACTCAGCTCTCGAACCACTCGATAAAGCCTGGGTTTAATGTTACATGCTGGATAACACCAGGTAGAAGAGCAGACGCAATGTAGGCTACTTAACATGTGCTCTGCAGGTATTAACATCACGCTAATCAAACATTGTTAGCTTGCGATTAGGATTTACGTCTTCTCTCTGTGATGTCGGACATTGTGAAGATTGCCTTTAATGCAGCGAGATCAGATGAAAGAGAAGATGTGTGTTAGTTCGCTGGACTTCCTTTGCACAGCTGATGTAAGAGATGCACCTCTGTTGCCTCAGCGGAGGCCGGGTGCTATCGATGGAGACCAGAGCAATGGGGAGCGACATAAAGAATGATTAGTTAATAAATCAACTCCCCAGCCAACTTGTCTCACTCTCTGCTCTTCCCCAAACCTTCCCCTTTATTCTCACCCTCTCCCTGTCTGCAGCAGTGTTAAATTCCTAAGACATGTTGCACCTGTTTGCATGAGTACACAAGACCCCTGCCGGATGTTCCCCCTCCTCTCCCACTACCCCTGAGGGCGTTGCAGTGGGGTGATGTAATCAGATGAAAGTGGTGGTTTTAACAGTGGCACAGAGCCGATGAGAGAATAGGAGAGGAGGAGGAGGCTCGCTCCGAGCCAATGCAGCCAGTCTTCATAAGGGAGAAGCGGGTGCGCATTATTGATCAGAGCAAAATTTAATTTAGTGGAGAATTGACTGCTATGGTTTACCTGAACATTGCTGCTAACTGGGCCCTGCAGCCGGCCTGTGTAGCCAGCAGGTGGTTGAAAGGATCGAGGAGGAGATTAAGGGTTGGAAAGAAGGGTAGGAAATGGATGATAAGAGGAATGGCAGAGTTTCAGGGGGAATAAGGTGGCATTGAAGGAGGGAGTTAGGCTGAGAGCTAAAAGGCTTAATGGAGGGCATCTAATCCTAAATTGCTGTGATTCTGGTGTGACACCATTAGTGACATCCCCCTTGCCGGGGCAGTGGACATCTTGGTCATGTTATTGCACAAGATCTAAATTAGGTGTTTCACATTGGATTTGACATTTGTGTTTGGCTGCTGTCAGGATTTAACTTATACAGCGCCGCCGCCGATGCAGAGGTACTTGAAAAACTTGACAAGGATGAAGATTGGAAAGTGACTCCCCCCAGCCCCCTCTTTCACCCCCCTTACTCATACACAGAACAGTTTAACAGTTTATAGCTACACTGCAGAGTTTAGTATCCACAGAGATAAAGGTATCAGTTTCATCTTCTTTTAAGGTTTTTTCCCCCCAGTCTTTTTCCTCTATTTCCCTTTAGTCTGCATGGCTGCCACAGCCACTGAAGTCGTTTAACACCGTCCTTGAGAAAGCCCTCAGTGAGAAAACTCCTGGCATGTTTAAGGAAAAGGTAGAATGCAGTGTGTGTCAGACAGAGCTGGGACATGCAGAGGGGGGAGCCATTCCCCAGAGGGGTTATTTTCCCCTCTAATAGCTGTTACGAGCCCTACATTATATCCAAGGAGCTACGTTCCTTTGGGGTCCACAGACACACACACACACACACACACACACACACACACACACACACACACCTAGACGCACTGCCACACTCGCACAAAGGCATGCACACTCAGTTGAGCACAATTTTCCTCTCTCTTTTTCTCTCTCTTCCACACACACACACACACACACACACACACGGGCACACACACTCAGTCCTAGCCGCTTTGCTCTCCTCGTGTCAATATCCTGCCATTTGAAGTCACGTACTGCAGGGGCTTCTGGGAGTCGCCGAGGAGCCAGGCTGACGGGTAATGGGCCGCATTCATTAATAAGGTTGCCGTGCTCCTGTCCCTCCTCAGCAACGCCAAGGATGTCTTCACCGGGGGGTAGGCGGTTGGTGGAGTATGAGGAGGGGGAGGAGGTGAGGTGGGGAGAGCGAAGAGAGAGAGAGAGAGAGAGTGTCCCGTGGGGAGTCTCCTCCCAGACTCACTTAAAGGAGCTTTATTTCAGCAAGAGAGGAGAGCGGGAAGCAGAGGAGCTGTCCGGGGCCGCCTCTTAAAAAAAAAAAAAGGGAGAGCAGGGCCCAGGCGAGCCACGCTAACCCTTACAGGGGTCACACTCCTGCTCCCCCGTCAAACAGCTTATTACCCCACCTGTCGGGAAGTAATCGCCCTAGCTGAAAGGAAAGCTGTCGAGGTGTTTAAATGCTTTATATGGAGGCAGCTGAAAGGGTAAAGAGGGAAGGAATGAATGCAAGGGAGGGAGGGCTAATAGTCGTCTCCTACCTAGAACTGCCCGAGGGATTCTGCACCAACAGGACTGAAGGTGACTGCTTTGGTAAACCTTCTCTCCGAGGTTGCAGTAATCATTTTAGATCGTCTCTCCCTCACCGCCTTATTTTCAAACTAGTTTAGCTTTTTTTTTTTTTTTAAAAATGTACTTTACATGCTTGTGCACTTTATTCTGTGCCTATGTGCAGGACAAAATGTATGTGTGCGCTGGGGTGTGTGTATTTGTGCACGCATGCGAGGCTGATGACTCTGTGACAGGTGTGTCTAGTCCATGCCAGTTTAGAGAGTCCAAGGCCGTGTTTTAAACAGAGCGCAGCAAGTGGGGCATGTAGTTTGCATTAAAGGGATTAGCAGTCACTTCAAAAGATGACCTGGATTCAGCCCACCAGGGACACCAGTTACACACCCCCTGGTCCACACTCCCTTTAAAGAACCTGGCACAGCTGCCCCACTACAACCACTCTCCACGGCCTGTGTGTGTGCCTGCATATATTTGAGAGATACAACAAAACAGAGTGATATTGTCAGCTTGTTATCCCGTTGTAGTTAATTGTGCACCGTTACATATTTACCAAAGTGTGGAGGATCAAATCGTCATGATGATCCAGTCGTTGCCAATCATGACATTTGAAATATATTTCTGGGTATCGAGCATAAATGTCCTTGTTATGGAAAGGGAAAAAAGGTCACCAATGTCCTTTTTAATGAAAGGGAAGGAAACGGACAGAAGCATTTGTTGTATGTGATCATAATGTCTCCCCTGTTTCTTTCTGTGTCCTTGCAGAACCACTCGTTGACTCAGCACAGCAGCTAACATGGCAAAGATCAGCGCCGTGGCCAAGAACAAGGATCACGTGACGCAGAAAATAATGTCTGACCGCCAATTACCATCAGTGCAGTTTCCCACTGACTGTCTTGCACTGAACTTTCGGTTCAGTTTCACCACAAGGAACCATGCCGCAGCAAGAAAAAAGAAAGGCAAAGAAAATAAAAGGAAGAGGGGGAAAGAACATAAAAGAGCCCTCTCCGTTCTTTACTAACCATTATTTCAAAAATAAAGAAAAAGCCAACTTGTTTGTACATAGAATTCTTCATGTGTTGCTTAACTACAGCTATATTGCAATCTTATACAGTATTTGCCAATGTACAGTTCAAAATGTTTGTCCGAAAAAAAGAAAAGGGGGGGGGGGGCGGGGAATATATCAATGACATTGTCAATCAGACCAGATGAGACCCAACCAGTTGTGTAAAGGAGAAACAGGGTGCCACCCAGAGCGAAGGAAGCTGTAGAAGCCAGCAAGTGTTGTTAAGAGTACTCTTTTCATCAGTGCCACTCCTACTGCGCAGTGTGTCACTCTGTAGCCGAACATGGTCAATCATTATGGGGTAGGAAAGCTTGATTCACCAGCAGAGGCTGAGATCTTGTCCCTGTGTCATAACATGGCTGCCAGAGGACCAGCTGAGAACGGCGGTGCGCCTAATCTGCGCTGCCTGCGCTGGAGTTCAGATGAGAAGAGGAAGAGAAAAAAAGAAAAGAAAAAAAGAGAAAGAGTGAGGGAGAGAAAAACAACACAGAGAACAGAAAAACAGGACAGGATGCTGATATATGCAAACGCAGTGACACAGATTTGGAAAAGGCTAGTTCCTCTGGTTGGCTCGTGAACAGAGGCGTGAAGCTCCCATGTGGCTCTCAGAGCATGGGGAAATCTCCAGCCCACTGACTCAACCTGTACATTTCTGTTGTCAATGTTTACTGCTCGTTGAAGCCTGGAGATTACTGGAATATTTTTTTCTTTATGTTTTGTTATCTATACATATTTTTTTTTTTTGCAATAGGGGAGTAAATCCATTTGGATTTGGGGTCATTAAGACTGAACATAATTTCAGTCTGTTTTTGGGGATAAAGCGTGGTTACTAAACTCCGTCCCTGGCTCTCCTGGAGAGTGCCCAAGTACTCCTCTTGTTTCTTTGCAGCGTCCTATTGCTCTCTGCTCAAGCTGGAAGCCACTGAGGCAGCATACGAAACTTTAAACCATTCTGTTATGTAAATGTTTTGCATTCATTGAACCTGAGATGCACTTTTGTATAAAACTTTAATGTTTTGACATTTTGATTGAGAGTTGTTCGTACACAGTTTACAGGAAATCACCATCTCCTGTAACAAAAGGACAGTTATCTCCGATCTTATTAAAATGTATTGTACAAATATGGAGTTCTGTATTTGGCAGACCTCATTTTTTGTGTTGCACATGTGATGGAAATATTAAAAAATGTATGAGGAAATGGCTTCATTGTCCCTTCATTATCCACATAAAATACTTGTGTATCTGAGTGTTGATCTCTGTGAACACAATTAACCCGTCAGACAAGACCTATGATGGCAACAACAAGACCATCATCAAAAGTGTACACTGCTTTTTTTCATTGTATCAAATTGCATCCTACTTTCCCCTCACTCCCTCGTGGCTCTCGCTAACAAACATCTGAGCATCTTAAGGGAGGTCTGTGTTATTAATGACTCCATTACCCATCACCCTGTGCGGTCCCATTCTACACACCCTTGTGCTAGGTCTATTTAGGGAGTCTCCAGCACTCCGGGAGACCGCAGAAAAGATTCTTCTGCCTTCGCCGGATGGGACGAAACCCATGCAACAACATCTGTCTGTCCCAGCAAATGATTCATCAATGGTGACACACGAGCAGCATAACATTTGTCGAAGCTTTCAGCCTTGTTTTTAAAAGGCTGAGCGCTGTAGCTCATTGTAACTAGGTTATAGCGTGAGTAACAAATGGCCGTGGACCCACGCTTTATTTTAAACACACAGAAGACAGTGCATTGTATGCGTACATAATACCATATATTGTACGCACATTAAAACACATTTCGATTACTAAGAGCAAAACAGTAATCTCCCTATCTTTATTTAGTATGTGCAAAGCATTTCTACAAAGATTCAAATGTGATCCCTCTGGATGTTTATATTAAAGAACATTTGTCACAGAAAATAATCTGTGTCAGTTTATTACATTTTCTTATTTCAAGCGTAACATCAAAATAGGCATGTTGTCTGTCATCTATTATCTTTTATTACATTACTATAATGAAGATCATGTGAGGAATGGACTGGGCCTCCTGCATTGACAGACTCCCACACTGGAGACGCAGCCCCTTGTCCAAATCGGAGATGGTATGGCCCAACATTAACTGTCATACTGAATGCAAGCTGGGCATCCATTAAACAACTTTGCTAGCATCTCCGCGTGCCAGGCACTTTTAATAAGCTTCAAGGGCATTTGAACAGGTCCAGAACTTAGCTTTGCCAGAGATGGACTGGCCCACATCATCCATTACATTAAATTGGGTGGCGGCCTCCAGCTCATATTTATGATTTAATTAAATTCACTTGTGAGGCGTATCAGAACCACTGCGGCCTCCCTTTTAACGCCAGCCTAAGCAGCAAAACACACACACACACACACACGCACACATACACAGCTACACACATGAGTGCGTACACAAGCGATGTGCTTCTGACACTCGCCCAAGTGTGAGACTTTGTGGGCGCTTTGGCAGGGGCATTCTCAGGGGTTCGTTTAAAGCAATATAATTACACAGCCCCCAAGTATTCTTCCATCAGAAAGCAGCAGAATGGATGGCTTGTTCAGAGATAACTTAGCCTGGCTGATCCTCTGCGGTGTCATTGCCTGAACATAACCTCGATGCAAGTGGCACTCAATGCTGCTCAGAGCCTGGCCAGTCCTTGGTGAAACCGGGCAGTCGGGCCAGATGTTTGGGAGTAGCTCAAATGCCATTGTTCTTGTCCAGGATGTGTGTGAAATGGCATTTTGGATTTTTTCTTTTTCATTTGACAGTCTAATACCCATAGTCCCCAAGAGGACAAGTGGCAGCCTGTGTTAAGACTTTATTAAAGAATTATGAGATCTGACTGAACCTGTGCAGTATGTTGCTATCCTCAATGCTGAAAATGTGCCACTTCATCCGGTATGAACAACCTGCACAAATGTAGGTATGCATTCAGTGTTTGTCCCTTTTGCTCCGGTGTCCTTGCTATCACTCTTCTTTGGTGCAAAATTTAGTTTGGTGAAAACTCCACATTGTTAGGCTGCGCAGTCCTCCTGCTGAAAGAGACCTCAGAGACCTCTTATGGCATTCAATATGTGCGCCCAAGCGTGAGATCCAGATCCATTTGGCCAGGAGATCCGCTGGGAGTGTCTGGGGTAACCCAATCTCTCACACCAGCACTCCACATCCAGAGAGCCATCTTTTCACTTCAGAACTGTGTCAGCAAAATGGACGCCCCAACCTCAGTGTGCAGCCCTGCCACAGTGTTTATGGATCAAGCATGAGGGCCTTCGATATTGTCTTTTATTTATATTTCGTGTAATTTTGTATACACACCCTGTTTCTGTATCTTTAAAATGGAATCGTGATTTAAAAAAAGAACTTGTGAAAGCTGTACCTCAAATATTTCTCCTCAGAGTAAAGTTGCTTTACACATTTTTCAACTGCAAATGAATCGAATAATAGTTCTCAGACAGTTATCAGGTAATAATTATAGAAAATCCCCTCGAGCTGTTAATATCACCTTCAGAGGATATCTACCTTCATTCTCCACGTGAAGCTCCAAAACTTGAACATCAAAATAAATGTATTTGAAAAATGAAACATTTATTCCAAATGGATTTTTGGCGAGGAGATGCATCTTTCAACCCCTCATGCATTTTCTAAACGGCTTATCCTGTTCAGGGTCACGGGGGATTTGAGCCCATCCTCGCACACATTGGGGCAAAAGGCAGGGTACACCCTGGCCGAGCCGTCAGTCCATCACCGAGATACACACATGCAGACAAGCAAAACACATTCACCCTCCTCTGTAGCCCTTCATAATGATGCCCCCTGTCTCCCGAACTGGGAGAGCTGAAGGTGAGTACCCCCCTCCAGTCATCTCCCTCTGCCTCACCAAGACAAACACTTGAAATAGACAAAGCACGAGATTTCTTTCTTTTGGGTGTGTGTGTGTGTGTGTGTGTGTGTGTGTGTGTGTGTGTGTGTGTGTGTGTGTGTGTGCGTGTGTGTGTGTGTGTGTGGCTGGGCCGGGGGAGGATTTTCAAAAATGTATTAAACACCAAGCAATAAAATATAGACCAGGTGGGGTCAAATTCACTGCAATTCTCCAGGCTCTGCAGCCGATGTGGCCGATGTGATGATATGAGGACAGGGGAAGAGTCTAACAAGAGGAGAGAAAGGGGAAAGAAAGTATCAATAATGCAGAGTACACCGTATCCAGCTGACAGTAAAAATAGAAAACACACACCGCCTGAGAGAGCGGAGAGCCCACCGAATTCTGGGCAGAGCCCCTTCATGCACGCGGCAGAACATGAATCTACTGGTTAAATGGTTTGAGCTTGTTGTGGCTGCTGAAACCGGTTCAGGTGTTCCAGCACCATTGATGTGAGAGGGAATCTGCACAACGCAGAGAAGGCAACGTTTTGTCACGTGTCTCTGGAAATCTCTGTATATGTACATATTAATGCTGATGTAAAATAATATTTGCACGCTGACATCTGCCTCGTGTTTGCTGAATGTGTGAACACATGGCGAATAAACACTGGTATGTGTTGCACAAAATGTGGAGAAGGATGCTCCGATAGAAGACAAAAATGGCTTTCTTTTTTAAATTATTTACAATAAAAATATTTATTCTTTTTATTTTGGTGAATCTGGAATGGCAGTTAAACAAATACTGTCACTGTCAGTTGTATATTTATTTCCCTCTTTCTGGTGATGAACTAAATAATGCTCCATAATGGAGCCCCCTGGGAGAACGAGTGCCTCCATCTACCAGAGCGCCCCGCTCTCTCTCTCTCTCTCTCTCGTCTCTTCTCCTCTTTCCTGATTTTATTCCTCAATTTTCTTTAAATCTGCCGTTCATTCGTGTCCTGTCTTTCTCATCCCTCACTACCGTCCTCTCTCACCCATGTCAGTCTTCATCGCTCTCGCGCTTCCACTGCCCCTCCTCCTCCCTTTGCATCTCTTGTATTGTAAACAGCTCACAAAAGCATGACAAGGTCTCTGCTCATGTTCCCCCTGCCTCCCTCTCTGTTCTCGCAGCTATTTGTTATTGTCTTCTCGCTATCGTGTGTGTTTGTCTCTATCACGCGTTCTTTATTGTGTTTTTCCTCTGCGTCAGAAAAGCAAAAGTTAATTAAATATGGAACGAGATGGAGCAGCATCTCTTTAAACCATCATGTCATTAAAATGGCATCCCTGGGAGATCAGCTTAAAAGGAGTCGGAGAACAATGTCTTCTCCGTCAGATATTTATGGGCCTGGTTATGTAAACATGCCTCCTTTATTCTCTATGTATATTTCATGTAATTATCACTTTTTGTAGCGCTTCCCCCGTGAGATTCTTAGAGGCAAGAAGTTACTAGGGGAATGTCATTAGAAGAGACTATTGTTACAGCACTGCTGTGATACTGCACCGGGAAAAAGGCTACATTCCAGTCCTGGTGATACCTTTTATCTATATTTGACTTCATCATATGGGAACCATCAGTGTCTCGTTACAGTCTATCTGCAGACACAAACTTAAAACCCATTCTCTGCAGTTTGCCGATCTTTATTAACACCAAGAAAACACACTGAGTGAAACATTCAACGGCATGGATGCCTCTGATCTAGATACGACGGAGTTCACAGACTATTTACAGGTTTGCAAAAAACCTTGATGCCTCTTGCTCAGCCCGCCCATGTATCCATCTGTTAGAAAAGCTGAAGATCTGGAGCGAACCGGATCGCTTCGGCAGCAGAGGCCAGCGACTGATGCTCGAAGGCCTTGGTGCCAGCTGACGGAAGCCGCTAATTAAGCGGGCTTGGAAGCCAGTGGGGTGCCTTATGAAACAGGGGTGCCTGGGTTTCACAAGAGGGGGCCGGGTATCCATCACAAATCATCTGCGTTGCACGGAAAAGACGAGGGTCCGCTCCGTCGCGATGCCACGTAGCACTCTTTCACTTCGGGCATCACGTCAAATACGCCCCTCGCACAAAAGCGTTCCACCCTCTGTGTCCTCTCTCAGCTTGTTCGCCATCGCAGGGGGAGATGTTATTGCATGGCATGATGAAATTGCATATGTCAAGGTGCATTTTATTCACTGCAGATGCACCTAAATGTGGATGCCGGGTGAGACGGCTGTGGGTGGACGCAGTCAAATGCACATGGAATAAAAAAAATAAAAAACACAAACAAGCTCCCACATCTGGACTCCCACATGCATGACTTAATGTCCCTCTTCTTTCTCTCTGCTGTAGGGTCAGAGTGTCTCTAAGTAATCTAACTAGCTCAGACTTAGGGGACAATATTAGGTCTGCCATGACTTCTATCATTACTGTTTTACCAACCACAGGCAGATACGGCACTCGACCATCACTGAACCTGCCATATTGCTGTCCAACCTGACCCCGCAGATGCAGTAAACCTAAGTGAACCGCAGTTTTGAATGTCGACGGCAATAACCACTGCAGAATTGCTTTTAATCAACGTCTGAAATGAGGGTGACTTGAAGCGTCGCCCCATGCTGATTAAATGTAATTGTTTAATTGCCAAGTGCTGGGAACCCATCCTAAGAGGATTCCAATGGAATTATTTAATCTCTAGTCAGGAAGTACACTGCAGGAAAAAGCAGAGGGAAAAACGGAAGAACGGAAAAGGCAGAAAATGAAGCAGAAATAGTCTTTTTTTTTTCTTTTTGAGTATGTCCCTCATGAAATATTTAACTGTGGTTTACATTTAGTTAGCGAAGAAAGTGAACAGCCTACGCGGAGGGAAGATGGACTAAGTGATGCTACAACTTCAAAAGAGGTCAAAGTTTTGACCTGTATCTGCAGAATAAAGTGGTTTCGTCTTGTCTGCCGGCTCACTTTTATATTTCAGCCTAACTTTTAAAATGCTATATTGGTCATCGGCATGTTGTAAAGAGAACTGATCTATGAACAAGTCTCTATGTCTTTATTTTCTCCATTGTGTATTGTCTATTGCGTAGACTCGAGGTGTTGTCCAGTTTGAAAACATGAGAATTCAGCATTAAGTCATCCTAACCAAGTGTTAAACTATTCTGAGATTCTCATGGGGAAGTTATATAGGCCTTCTCCCCCCTCTGATCACTGACTGAGTCTCTGCTAATGGGACTCTATAAACTTAAGAGGCACAGGTGCGCTCCATTTGGGGTCACTGCTTTTAGATCCATCGCTTGGGGTCACAGACATCCAAACCCCTGCGATAAACACATTTATGTGTACTTACTGAACAGGCTTAAAAAGACACACACGCGCGCGCGCACACACACACACACACACACACACACACACACATACACAGACACACACATCTCTGCATGTGGATGTAATTAAAATCTCTCATCTGTGTTTTTTTCCTCCAAGACCAATTTAAGTTGGTATGATCCGCGACACAGTCTCAGTCGGTAGCTACATCGGTTTGGCACACATGCCATGACATTTCAATCTATCAACAAAATCAATAGCAGTAGAGCTCCTAATATAACTGCGCACAGCGCAAGCGTTCCTCGCGGTGCTACGGCTCTTGCTGTCACATTTAGATACACAGGGAGTGAAATCAGGCTTGCCATTCCGCTGATAAATGCAGTTCTGTCGTCCTGAGGGAAATGTGCTTGCATCCCTCTGGTCAGAAGTGTGCTTCTGTCCCCCTGCCACGCCAGAGGCGGGGGGGGTGGGGGTGTGGGGAGGGGGAAGCAGAGGCCCACTGCCTGCAGCTGTGCCCTTATTCCCAGCACCTGACCAGGGGCCCAGATGTGCACGTGCAACAGCAACAATTTGAGCAATGTAAGTCCCGCGGGACCGAGGCACCTGCAAACATAACCCCACTATCTAACATGACGGCGTAATTACAGTTCTTATAAATCTACATCTGGAAAGAACTCATTTAATCTATCAACTCATACAGCTAGACTGGGGAACAATACAAAAGATGGTATTGCACTCTCAGCATTTCATCTGCATATCAAACAAAAGCCACTCGGCGCTTGGCACTGACCCAATTAGCCACCAGGTAGACGGTGTCGACATTTTAAATGCGTCACAGAGCTTAATTTCTTTATTTTATAATGTGCATAAAGAACATCAGCCGGTAATAGAGATGTGTTTATTTGGGCAAATCCTAAATTTAAATAACTCAAGCACCAAATATTGAACTTTCTTCTGAGCCAAGAGGACAACATTTAGGCCTACGACATTAATATTTAAGTTACACAAATAGTTGCCAAGAAAACATATAGCATAAAAGCACATAAGGACTATGCAAAATATTTACTAGAGTTGTAACTCTATGTGACAGTGAAAGGACTCACTGTGAATAAATATGAAGGGAGCAGCATTCATTTTTATGAACGTATGATTATATTTTTCTACTACACTTTCAATCAGTCAGGGTCCTGGTGCAAAACATATAGCACATATATAACAGTTCAGATACAAACAAAAAAATAAAGCAGTTGATGGAAACCCTGTTAAATTACAAAGATTGACTTCTCTCTGATGAATCAAAGCGTAACGCTCCAGCACAGGAAGCTGCAAAGGTTAATGGTGACATCTAGTGGCACACAAGCAAACATGCACCTGCTGAGCACATCAAAAATATTCATGGCATTGTTTGTAAACAGATTACTTTGCTGTCTTACATAAAGTAAATCATATCTGTAAAACAAACTGAGAAATAATCTTTGAATTTTGTTTTTCTTACTTAGAGCAAAGAAGACATGTTTTTTTTCTAACACAATGTACTCACTGTATGGAGAAATGTCATTACTGTGATTTTGTATAGCAATCTGCCCCAAACGGACAACGTCATACTTCATGGCATTTTTTCTTTTCATCCCGGTGCTTCTGTAATCTCATCAGTGGTAAACCTGCTAACAGCGAAGGGTGATTGGGTTCTGTTTTACAGAACGGCACAGTGAGTGCAACACACATACCTTGAGCTTGTTCTGATATGTGAAAACCATTGGTGTGTTCAGTTTTGTTTTTAACAGAAAACATATTTTTGATGGCAGTTTAATAGACACTTTAGATTTTAACAGAGCAAACTGTAAATAACATCATACTGTACAGTAAAGAACTTGTATATCCAAACACTGAAAAGCTTGGGGGGGAAAAAAAATATGGTCTTAGTGACAAACTGCGATGCACAGTTTAGCTTCATCTACTGAAACTGTGTAATTTATGGGTCAGATTTGAAAGATGTCCATACACAGTTTTGGCACATTGTTCATCAGTCTTCCAAATCCGCTTGTCACTGGCCAGTGCGGAGGACAGATGATAGGGGAGTAGTATGCCGCCTCGGGCAGAGAATCTTGCTGAAGGCCCTGCGGAAGCTGCTGTGGCAAAGTGGGTACAGGAATGGGTTAATAGCAGAGTTGAGCCACAGGAGCCAGAAGGTGACCTCGTACCAGTGATGCTGGATGCACCGCCCTCTGCAGGCAGCACGGATGATCATCAGTAGGGTGTACGGTGCCCAGCAGATGGCAAACACACACACTATAATGGCCAGGGACTTAGCAATTTTCTTATCCCTGGACAGACGGCTAGGCTGGGCAGCCCTGCTGGTTGAGGGATCTAGTTTACACAAACTGGGAGAGGAGGTCTGGGAGTTGATAGAGCCTCTGACAGCCAGTTTCATGCCAAACCCACAGTTGTGGGACAGGGTACCTTTCCCCTGGGCAGCGGCAGGTTCGCTCAATTGAAGGTGGAGCTGGGCCTCCCTGCTGTGGAGCCTCCTCCTGCGTATGCTGAGGTAAATGCTGAGGTTGAAGAACGCCACAGAGATGAAAGGAGAGAAGAACTCCAGCATGGAGGCACCCAGCAGGAAGTACCAAGAGTAATAGAACTCTGCAAAGCACTCATCCTTTGGCACGCGTCTTTTGCCCACCACCAGTTCCCAGAATATGATAGCTGGGCCATACAGGACAAAGGCCAGCACCCAAACAACAATCATCTTGAGGACAGCTTGATGTGGCATGCCCTGTTTGGCGCGATAACTTACCTGCAAATATAAGCAGAAATCACAAAATATACTCAGTGATATGGTGAGGGTGGGGTCACTACATTTTATCTGCAGTGGTTGCAATGCTACTTGCAAAATGTTAACATCATTCTCCAAAAGTACACTATAATGAGCCATAAAACGGTTGTCAATGTTCATTTATATATATATTTTGGATTTATCAGAGCAATAACACAGTGTAAAAGAAGGGCATTGTGATTAGAAATACAGCTAAATGTGACATAAATGTTTCCAACGTATGCAAAGTATTAAAAGTAAAAATTGAATCCAGGCAGAATGACCCCTGTTGGTGTTATTGTATAATTTGTTCTAAAATTGGATTGTCATTAGTGATGCATTTATGTGTTAGCAGCATTTTAATGTTGCAGCTGGTCGGTATTGAGATACATTTCAGTATTTTAAATACTGTTATGTAGTTTAATCTCGTACAATAGATCATATTTTTATGTAAAATAACATCCAGTGAAACCCTTCTGACCTGATGAAAAACTGAGAATTTTCACAATTGAATCATCAAGCAAATGAACATTGAAAAAAACATATAATATGCAGCTTTGGACCGACATAATGACATGTTTGTGAAATTGCAGAACATGTTGGTGGACCAACAGAACATGTGACCTGTTCAACATCCTGACATCATGCACTGTGTGTAAATGAGTGTGAAGTCAATGAGGCACTTCTCAGGGCCACTTGTCTCAATTAGTGTCACTTCCTATGTCCCCGTCCACATTCTTGTTCAGCGGGCAACATGCCTCTCCAGCTGCTATCCCCCTGTTCTGAATGACATAGAAATAATTTGCATCTCTTGAAAGAACATGGAAAAATGTTTGTGTAAATTAATTGGTATTTAGCGATTCAAGACATCAATTCTTTACCCTGCTTCATGTCGTGTTGTTGCACTCAATGGAGAAGAATCGCGCATGCTCAAAGGTCCAATCTCGATATTTGCATATCTTTTTAGACTTTTTAAGATTACGTCCGTTAGCTTCGAGATATTGACATCAGCTTGTTCTTATAATCTTAAATTGCACATGCAATAGGGTATTTTCTATTTCCTGTGCAGTTAGCATTTTGCTAATGTGCTGACATTTCGTCTAACTGCCAAATATATATGCTTCCCATCTGACTCCATTCTTTGAAAAGACTAACTTTGTCCTGTGGCTGTTGACGATCCTTTGTCTTTCAATGTTCAGAGGGAAATGCTTTTAGGAAAAAAACCTGCTTGGCAGCCAGTGGCCTGTTTCTGCTTTGATTGATCTCTCCAGGTTGGAAGGACCATGGCACGGAGGAGGATCTCTATGATCAAAGCTAGCTAATTAAAGAAGGGTCTCTCTCTCTCTCTCTCTCTGGTGTTATTTGTATTTGTTGCTCTGATGTTAAGTGTTTGCTTGTGAAAGGAGACAGAACACTCTCTTTGTCTACCATGCCAAGCCTCATCCCACCTTTGAGTTAATGTACACATGTGTAGGATATAGTTAGTGGGCTAATGCACAAAGTAGGACAGGTTCACTGGGCCTAAGAGCTGCAGCGGTTTGAAAATGAAAAAGTACTGGATCCAAATGGAAAATGGACATAATTAATGTTGTACAATTGTGTTTCAGAAAAGCAAAGCAGTGGCAGCTGCCCAGAATTTACTGAAGTGGAAGTTAAAGGTATTTAAGTTTTTCCATCAATCTTACAACATCGACATCTTTCATATTTTCCAACAGCCAGTCTGTACCAAAGTCAAAATGTCACTTTTTTTTTTTTGGTATCTTCGTCATGGGGAAGGGCTATAATTAGGGGTGGCACTGGGCCTGAATGGGTCAGGAATGATTAACCTCTGCAGATGGGCACATTTGGGAGAATGAGGTGGCTCCGCCACTACCAATAACCTATATAGGGAAACTCACCGGTCAGAAAACAAGCCACAGACACTGGCAGTGACCATGTGTGTGCTGCAAAGGAAAACTTGAAACTACTTCCACTTTTAAAATTATATCTTAAAAAACTGTTCACTCAAATTTGAATTAAAAAAAAAACGTGTTATTTCTGGTTTATCTTTATTTGAGAATGACAACATTTCAGATTATTATACAAACATAGAAAGTAAGTGCCAGGAGTCACAGTTCTAAATTCACTTTGTTGGTGCAGTGTGCATTACAGATGTGAGGCACAGGATGATCCACTCACTGCTCTGGTGACTGACAGGAAGCGGTCGTAGCTGATGAGGACAATGTTGAAGGCTGATGCCGAACAGAGCAGGTAGTCCATGACCAGCCACAGCTTGCACAGTCCCCGGCCCAGTGTCCACCTGCCTGTGAGGATGTAAGGCATGTAGACCGGGATGCAGAATGCCCCTACAGACACACGGTTATTGGGAAAAGAATAAAAAACCAAGGCTGCACCGAACATTTTGAAATAATGCAGATGCATAAATGCTAAATACAACTTTCAGGCAAGGAGAGTGACAAAGTGATGAGCGAGTGTGAAAGAGCAGATTATAGAAAGATTGCACGTGTACAAAAATGAAGCAATGCCATTGTCATATTAAGGATTTATCAAGAAATATATAAAGCTCTCTAAATACATATACATAGTTGGTCTCATTAATGCAGCTGCTTAATTGATGAGTGTACTTTAAATACTCTGCTTGTTAACACATCACCAGAGTAAAGGGGGATTGACAGGCATAGAGGAGCATCACACATATTCCAAATCTTTATCTGTCATAAACCGGCATGGATGCATATATCATAAAGCACTTCAAAGCCTGCAACAAATAAGCTTCATGACAAAGATACCACATACTTTAATTGTATTATGTTTGTCATTGAGATATCAAAATACTAAAGTTGGACTTACCTACAAGGAAATCTGATATTGCCAAATTCAGGAAGTAGTAATTACATTGCCTTCTCAAACTCTTGTCCACTTTAAAGGCCAAAATGACAAGTGCGTTGCCCAACACTATCACAACGACCAAAGTCACCATCATCACCATCAAAATGACAAAAACGGGTCCTGAAAACACGGAGCTCCTCTGGACTCTAGTTGAGGTGCTGTTTATATAGTACCGAGTAGAATTGGAATCAGTTTGCTCCTCCGACATGGTTCTGATGTGACGATGAACGACGCTCCCGTTATGTCCTCAAACGGCCAGAGCTGAAAATAATAAACCAGCAACAGGTGGCAGTGGAAGGGACTCTGCATTCAACACCCCCATGCATGCTCTAAAAGCTTCGCTTCTCCGTTTGAAACTGAACACAGTGTGCAGGAAAATCCACGAGAGAGCGCACAGCGCCTTTCCCAAAACGCTGCTTGGACACTTGACGAATTACGCATTTGTCAGCTGTGGTGCCTTGCCGGAGAAACGTGACTTCTCATCACACATTGTATGCAATGACTTTAAAGTGACATCACGTTCCGTGCAGTTGATACGATGAGGTTTAGAGACGCCACAGAAAAGTTCGGTCCTCTTATCTAAAGGGAAATTAACAAACAGTTGCGGTATCCATTAACTCGTGTGCTACTATTTCAGCAACATCCCGCAATTTGTTCAATTGAAAGAGTTTTTTTAATCTGACGATGGAAGCTGAAATCAATTTTTATGTTATATAAACTCAGAGTAGCACTTTTTTTTTTTTTTACTGACGTCCTATATTCTGCTTTTCCCACCCAACACGCCACCTGTCAGTACCTTCAATCTGAAAAGCTGTGCCAGCTACAGCCTGATAGACCAAACTGAAGCTCAATACAACCGGCTTTGTGAGATTAACAGTTTCACCAGTAGCTTTTAAATAATAAGCATTCTTGTCAGGAGCACCTCAAAAACCTCCAGGATACTCCATGTACATGTTTAGATACTTGTGGGGGTGTAAAGCCTCCCATGAGCACACAGTGGAGGAAGCTGGAGGCCTTATTTGCATTCAGATACTATCATCTCAGTCCCACAGCTGTGGTCCAAAGAGAAATGAGAAACACTACAGAACAGTAGAAGTGACTGAAGGAGCCCAGCTTGAATTACTGTTATTTTCCCACAAATGGAGCTAGCACCATGTCTAGTCGCGTCGTCACATTTGAAACACAGGAACCAGTAGACAAAGCACAGTTTTTACTTTAAGACCATTGTTGTTTACAATAAGCTCAATTAAAATGAAATCAGCTCTTCAGAAATTCGACATAAGTGCTTTGGCAGATCCTCTTCACTAGGGGGTTGGCTATCTTTATTGTCCGTTTTAATAAAGAGATATGATGGAGTGCTTCAACATTCATGTAGAACGTGTTGTGATGTGATTCACACGTCAGGATAGCTGATGAATTGTGTATTTTCAAGGACAAAAAAAATGTATATTTTCTACAATTGGTAATGGCTGTTGAAAGGCAGTTTAGAGAATGAAGTTTTGTTTTAAATGCTGCATATTCACTTAGTTAAGTTACATACAGTGTGAATAACTGCTCTGCTCCAATGAATGACCGACAAATACGTTTTTAGACTGGAATGATGTCCAATCCTGTTGAATTGCTACGCTCATGTCCATAGACTTTTCCCTTGGACTCAACCCGTTCATTCACTCTTCAGGTAGTTTCGGCTACTTACTGTATATAAAGGGTTGTGATTGTAATGTCCGTTATTCAAAGGCACAAAGAGACGTCATGGAAACTGGCGCTGTGCCGTCATGGAAACTCATGCACATAAAGATATACACCAGTACTGTACTATTATTAATGTTCTCCAGAGAGAGTTTTCACAGAAAATGTTATTTGCTCTATGTTCGAATATTCGATCATTACTCCAACGGTCGTGCTTAAGGTTTTCTTCCTACCACTCTGTGTGGTACACTGAAATATTGGGAGCAGTATCTGCACAGCCCACGATGTATTTATTGCAGTAAACTCATCCGTTGCCATTGTGAGGTATGGTAAACTACACTGCATATTAAACATAATGCAATGAAAGTATGTCAGGGAATCAATAAATTTGGCAGGTGCACTGTCGCTGGATTTGAAAATACAAGTGCGGCGACTCATCTGAAAATGGAGGGCACTCAGAAACAGAGCAGTGCCACAGAGGGTACACAGAGGCTCTAGTGTTGCTGATTATATTGTGCCCTGCTGTGACTCTCCATTACTCTAGTACTCAAGTGTTTGTGTTTGGATGCTGGGCTGGAGTACAGATGCTATCGTACTGTAACAGTGTGCCTATACACAGTAATCACAGCTTAAATTAAATGATGACATGTACAGCGCTCATCCCGATTCTCCCTTCTGTACTTGGTGAGGGCTTTGTAGGAGTCCATCCAAGGCCGTATTCATTGTTCATTGTACAATATGTTGCAGTTTACAAATTGGAGCTGGATACTGTATTTTACCATGAATATCAATAGTTGCAACATACTATGTTATGTCCATGTGTTCTATTGTAAACCTGTCAATAACACGATTTTGCTGTTGAGAAACGGATATATTTGCTTAACAACACGAGTCCAGTCCTGACTCAAAATGGTCAAGGATAAAAACACACAAAAAATAAAAACCTTTTTTGACGGATATTCAACTTCAAAATAATGTGGAAGAAAAAAGAAAAAAAGCCCAAAACCAGACAAAAGTGTTCTGATTCACAGACTGTACGGTATATAACTGTCCGACTATACTTGATTTGAACAATTCTACTTTCGTCGGTAAGATATGCAATTCCTTCAAATTTCATTTTGATCATTTTGATCACAAAGCTTTCTTTAAAAAGTAGCAGTGCATCAATCAGTAACATCAGGAACTAGGACGCTAAAGGGAGAGGATAACATTTTGAAAAGCATACTTCCACTGTTGAACAGACAGCGTTTCATCAATATGCTGGGTATTGCCATTTGAATATAACAGAAACGTCCCCTGGTAGTCTCAGTCTTCACATCACATCAGGGCTGTCACAGTTTACATAATAAGCGCTAATCACTAATGAGAGAGCTGAACTCAGAGTTGGATGGCTTCACAGCCTCACAGTCTGTTTGGCAGCGCTGCTTCCGAGATGAAGGGTGCTGGCATTTACCTTATGCTGTAGATCCACAGAAGCTCATTGAAATGCTGTGGGTGTGCCTCAGTGACAGCATTTGGACTTGTTGAATTTTTCATTTCATTTTCAAAAGCTCCAAGCATGGTAATCCATGTATCACTGGGCCCCACCCTCATATATATAAAAAAAGAAACCATCATCCCTTATGTGCAGTAATTATTACTGTAAGCATTATAATGTTAAAATAGCAGAATGCAACATGTTTAGGCTAAATTAACTGTTGTTTTACACGTTTTAAGTTGTTTGTATAACTATAATATGTAATCAGTCCTGGTTGCAAAAGATTGTATGTTCCTTTTAAATGCTCAATTATGCCTTGATGCATCCAGCAGTGGTGGAGTATTTATACATTTTGCTTCTTAAATATGAATATAAAAGAATAAAACACACACTGAGAATGGTTGGAAATTAGTTATTTACTTTGATTTCCTTGCTGAAGGTGAACAGACAGATAATCAGAGGTAATCTATTCCAAAGCAGTGTCACATCTATCCTGTGGCACAAACACAGCAATTACTTTAGAATGATATTTCCCATGAATATAAATGCGTAGTATCTATGCTATTGACAAGCACCCTGCGAGAATAATAGCGTAACCTGATGATCCACTGGCTTTCATTCAGGAGGCAATGCTTCTGAGAACTTTTTGGAGAAACAATGCATGTGTCTGGTAGTGACAGGTCCTATTTGAAGTGAGAGTTTCGATATGAAAAGCATCCAGAGGAATGACTGAGGGATTGCCTCAACACAGCACGAAGGGTGCTACGTTTCTGTGGCAACGTTAAGTCAGCCAGTAGGACACACAAACATGGACGCACTAAAACGCACGCGCGGCCAAACTGGCTCTCTAATGTTTGGATAACAACACAAACAGTGGGAGAGCGAGAGGCCACACCTGGATCGTTCTCATTGGTTCATGAGTGTTGGTAACCTCGCATAACTACGCTGAGGCTCCGCCCAACATCAACCTGAACCTGTGGGTGTGCAGGATGCCCTAACCAAACGAACCATTAATGGTACACTGTTCTTCCTATGATGCTGAATGTACAACGGTAGCACAATCACATCCTGTCTGTCAGACTTCTCTGCAATCATCTTTACTTTAGATTTCAGCTTAGAGGAACTCCTGCAACACACAAAAAAGAAAAAAGCATTAGAACTGGTGAATCTTAGAGAAAGCTTTTAATGGTGTGTATTGCACCACAGGTAAGCACTCCGCATGTTGGAGAGAGAAGGACTATTGATCTGTGGTTAGTGGGCGAACCCTCCACTGAGCTCATGCCGTACAACATGAAGGAGAAGGGAACCAGACGTGATTTATTGGCCATTAACTTCAACATACATTTTACAACTATAGGCCGAAAGAAAAAAAAGAATAAAGTGTCAAAAGAAGAACAGACTTATCAGGCCTGATTCTTTTGAATCCAATCACATTATGCAGTCAAATAAGCCTCTCCTATTCAGACGGCTCTATGTGAAGAAATCATTGCTGTACTTCTTTCCCCTACCTTTTCCTTCACTCGCATGCCTGTCCCTAAAATGTCCCCGCTGGGGATTCTATCTCCTGGTTCCCTTTGAAGCAGTGGCCTCTCTTTGCCTCCATTATCTTGTAATTTGTGAGGGATTACGCTCTGGAGCACACACAGTCCACCCCGTTGCTTAAGAACTGTGACAGCTTACAATAATTGCCATGCTAATTAGCGAGAACTAGCCCAGTGCGCTTCTTTGCCTCACCAGACCTGATTTGATGAATATGCTTTGATTAATGTCTGCAGCCGTGTTTCCGTAACTTTCCAACCCTTGTGATTGACTATATAACCAATAATACGGGCTGACTAATAATATGTAAACAAATACATGTAGAGGCTATACTGTTGTGAAGAACAAAGACAGAAAACTGCCATTGAGAAGGTTTTATTGAAGTTGGACCACTAGGAAGCATTATTGCAATCAGACAATACTTATTTTTTTAGTGAATGACCAATTAAACTGAATTAAATTGAAGTAATTAGAAACCTACAAAGTCCTAGAACGGTCCCTTCCATCTCTGTTATGCTAAAAGTGTTTGGTCAAATACGAAGCCCTCCAATATATATATATATATATATATATATATATATATATATATATATATATATATGTATATATATATGTATGTATATATATATATATATGTATGTATATATATATATATATATATATGTATATATATATATATATATATATATATATATATATATATATATATATATATATATATAAGCATAGTTTCCTTTCTTTTGTGTTATTTTGTCTTTCTTATTTTTCTTCTAAGCTTAGGGGGAGGTCATTATTGTGTAAGTCTGTGGCTTCTTCTTGACCTCTCCTGACACATGCAGTGTGCATGTGCAAAGGACAAAAAACTAAAATGAATCAAACACCCCTGGAGAGTGACTCGACCACCTTTAACCCATAATGCATTTATCCATTGATATAAGCAGGTACTCCTTTCAATCAACAGCATTATAGCCATACGAGCCGGGCACTAATTATAACCAACAAACAGAGATGTTCACTTAACATTAAAAGGAAGCTTCAAAGTCTTTTTTCTTCCCCCGAGCATTATGCAGTCCATCTGACCTTGTCTTGTGAATGGGCGAGAGAGCTAAGATTAAGCACATTTTCTCCGTAATAGCCAAGACTAATAGAGTTATAAACTTGTAAAAACACAATGATTCATTGAACCATCAAGGCCAAACATTGCTGTTTTCGTCAATGATTGCTTTTGGAAAAAACATCAACGCTGTATTTTACTAATGACTGTGGGGCCTAGTTGACAAAATTGGGAAAACTCTTTACAAATAATTACTTAAACATTGAATTAACTCTATTGCATTTGTAAACATATATTTGTAGATAGGGATTGTTGTTGTTTGTTTAGCGTTTTCTTTGTCAGAGCAGTTTCTCTTTGTTTGGCATAATCGTCATGATTTACTAGACCTGTTACCCCTAATTCCCTGTGTTCAGACAGATGCATCTGCAGTTTAGGTACCACTGTGTTGGCCTGTTTCGAGCTCTGTTGGTTGCCTCGTGAGAGAATATAAACTCACATAGGCCTGATTTACAGACTTCTTTTCCTTTTTCTGCCGTTACTATCCAAACTCAATCCACTGCGGCATTGTTTGGAAAAGTGATTTAGTCGCTTCAGCATTAAAGTCCTATCCCATTGGGTGTTTATCTTATTTTGCCGTTCCCCTGCAGCCCTACTGGGTATTAACCACGCCTATGAGCGAGGTTCCTGGTCAACAAAGCCCCTCAAAAGGCATTTCTCTTCTCACAGGTGCTTACTCATCTTTGAAGTCCTCGCTGACACTGACTGTACTTTTATTACAGCATGATGTCCCATCACCCCCGCCGCCAGATGCACCTACCTCAGGGAACATAATTGCTTGAAGCAAGACGGGCCTTCAAAGCCACACACTCAGAGCTGACCTTCAGTGGCACAAACATGTCTGCTACAGTTCTACGTATAGAGCCCAAAATATCCAGGATGAACGACCTTTAAAACAAGTAGGTGCAATTAGGGTTGAGGGTTCAAATGTGGGGCTTTTACCCGCACATCATTACTTTCTCTCTGACAGAAGCTTCGGAAACTGACCTCGACTGACCTGGTGCGGAAAATACTTCTATCTCGTGAACAAAAGAAGAATTGGGCTCCAGGGAGGGGTTCTTCAACACTGTCCAGACCAAACAAATTCAGAGGAATCCTGTGATGCAATATGTAATGATGTGCGAGAGCATTTAATTTCTGAAGTACACTGTGGGACAGAATAGAAAAAAATATGTTCAGGGGACCAAAGTGTACCGTCCCTGCACGCCCCCCTTTAGCGGCTGCCTGGTCACGTGACGGCTCCCATACTCGTGTCAGCTGGTTGACGTTATCAAATTTCGGCTGTGCAAGTTGTGTTCCCTCGACGACTCTGGCTGGATAGTTGGGTCAAGAAAGAGTTTGGAAAGCCCGTACCCCTCGGTTTGACGTGTTTTTCTCGTTCTAATTCACGTTAGTTAAAGTTAAAGTAAGCTAATTAGCCAGTTAGTATTTGTTAGTATTTAAAATAACTTTGCCCTCAACATCAAAGAAAGACATTAGTCAGGCTATGACGTACAGTTAAACACGAGCGTGTCACCAAACAATTAGGTCAATGTGTTCGTGACCGACACGCTGTATTCACGTTCACCTGGTTGTTTGTCTCCGTCTAGTAACACGCTCCAATATCTCAAACGGGCATTTACATTCGCTTCATTATTTATCGAGGAAGGGGCAAAGGAAGTCAAGTGGTTATGGAGGCGGACACGCTCGAGAAAAAGCTTTTATTTTGTGCCAAAGAGGGCAGTCGCGCTGATATTCAGAGGCTTCTTGAGTCGAGAGTCGCCCAAAGCGGCTCTCTCGATATCAACTGCAAATGTAAGTGAGGAGGAGACGCCATTGATTTGCGCGAGACTTCAGGTGTGCTCGGAGCTCGCGCTTCATGTCCCTTTCTGTCACTGCAGCAAAGTCCAAAACCAGCTCGGGGTGGTCTCCCCTCCACCTGGCCTGTTACTTTGGACACAGGGACGTTGTGGAGGAGTTGCTCAAGGTGACAGTCGTTCCTTCGCGTTACATGTTTGTATGTCCAGTGCGCATGTGCAGCCAGTGAAATCTGATTAACTTATTTGCAGGCAGGTGCTGATGCAAATGTGCAGAATAACATGGGGGACACGCCTCTACACAAAGCAGCCTATACTGGAAGAAAGGTTAAAAGCAACAACAAAAAACACCAACAACTTCCCATCTGGCCTACTATCATGAATGAGAGTGTCTGTCTGCATTAAAGCTTTTTGTCTGTCAAATTATTTTCAACTGGAATCCCTTTCATGGGCTCATATTTCCCATTGACGCTTTTGATTGATGACATTTGATGGTCAGATTTATATGTTTTCCATGCTTAAAGGAGATTGTTCTGCTGCTGCTGCGGTATGACGCCTGTTCCAACATAGTCAATGGAACAGCTCAAATCCCCAAAGATGTCACAGAGGATGACGAAGTCATAACAATGCTGGAGGGTAGGAAATGATAGTTTTTTTTCCTTTTCTTATGAATTGCTGATTGCTTTTTAATACTGTAGATCAGCTGCCCTTTATTCTCAATTAGTGTTTTGATTTGTGCAGCTGCAGAGAGAAGAGCGATGAGGCGGCAGGAGGAGAAACTTCTGGAAGCAGCCAGAGAGGGAGAGACCTCTACTCTGTCTAAACTGGTTGGCGTCTAACCTTTCTAAGAATTCTGCAGAATATACATATATTGCACTTTGATGGCATCTTTCGTACTTCAAGAATAATTTGCACATTAAAGGAGGGCCTTTCACAGAATTTGCTCTCTCTGAGATTGTTCAAATACACACACAACTGGATTACAATAACTTTTGTTCAAATTCTAGTCAGCACGTTCAATATATTCGCCAGAAGTCTGACCCGTCTCGCGCTGAGACAGGAAGCGACAAGTTTGAATTCTTGACAGCCGCATACCGCATACTATATATATATATATATATATATATATATATATATATATATATATATATATATATATATATATATAAATATATATATATATATATAAATATATATATATATATATAAATATATATATATATATATAAATATATATATATATATATAAATATATATATATATATATATATAAATATATATATATATATATATATATATATAAATATATATATATATATATATATATATATATATATATAAATATATATATATATATATATATATATAAATATATATATATATATATATATATATATATATTTATATATATATATATATATATATATATGAGTTCCCATTGCAGTTGGATGTGTAAAAGAGGTAATGGTCAGTGTCTTCTGCTTGAAATTGTTTTCTGTTGTTTAACTGTCTTCTGTTCTTAGCTCAGTGGAAAAGAAGCTCCAGATATTCATTGCAGGGACTCGGTGGGGAATACACCCTTACACTGTGCAGCCTACAGGGGGCAGAAGCAGTGCATTATAAAGTTGCTTAACTCTGGAGCCAGCCCCAGTAGCAAAAACAACAATGGTATATCGCTTATCTTTGAACATCCCCCTTCTGTTATTCAGACTAATTTAAGCAATATGATTGCAATAGTGAATTTAGACTCCCCATTTGTTTTTAGAGAATACATTTGTATAAATACTGCAGTTTGTTCTGCTAGTTGGGATTCCAGGCATTATTTAATGGTTTATTGTATGGCTGATGGTTTTGCAGACCAGACGGCATTAGACCTGGTTCGCAGCGATGAACTGAGACTGATCCTAGCAGCCTATCAAGACAAGGTAAGCGCAGATGAGTCGTTTATCATCCCCTCTTTAGTTATGTGTGTACATGAATCAAGGTACAATAACACATTTTCCAACGTCAGAGTGAATTATCAGTCAAGTGTCATTCGATCACTCGATTGAACTAAACCATCAACACGACACCAAATTGCTTTGAAGTTTGGTATTCAGGCATGATCCACAGAGGATGATTCTCAACTATTTCAGTTATCCTTTCGCCTTTCCACCATCGACACTATTGGGCTAAATCCTAGCTCAGAAAAAATGTTAATCTAATGAACCGATTTCAGTGAAGTTCATTCATGTTTCCCTGAAGATTAAAATGTTGGTTTTTTTTGCACTGAATGTCAACTGTTTTTGTGTCTGTCAACTCAATCACAGATTTCAGGCATTTTCACTTTTTGGAAAACGTACTGTCCCTCTCCTCGCCCAAAATATAGGCACACGCGACTATGTTTCTACATTTTTCTCTACTCACACTTGACTATATGTGTTCACTTGAGGCCCAGTGACTGGAGAAAAACTCCTTAGAAGCCAGCAGTCTTGCAGAGTCAAGCTCTGGTTTAGATGTTTGATTAAACCTGGCACAGCTTCAATTCAGAGCATTGCATAGTCATGCTGGAAATTAAAGAAAGGCTCTAAGCTATTAAGTAAATTAAAAGAAATACTGTAACTGCAACACAACAAAAACGAAGGTTAAGATATTTTAGCAGTAGTTCTATAAGCACTGGTGGAGCCCTGCGGCAACGTCGCATCGTGCCAACCCCACTGGTCCTCACCCATCCTGTGCACTGCAGCCCACCTACCTTTTCACAACCCAGACCACCACAAGTCTCAATTGTTTGGTCACAAGTCAAAGTCAAGTATGTCATGGCTCTTATGAGCGTTTTATTGGTAATAACACGGAAGAGCTATATCTAAGAATTCTAAGCACGTTCTGTATTATCAGCCCTCCTTTAGCTGTTGGCAGTGCTAGTGTTGATGTAAAAAAAAAATACTCATTCATTTCAAATATACCATTTCCCATAACATAGGGAAACATTTTAGAAACATTTATTCTATTCATTGGCATAATTCTTACAAGTTGAAAATATAATATAACACCCAAATTAATCTGATGTACTTTCAGAGCCAAATTAAGAGGCTACCTTTATGAAGAATGTTGAGCTCTTTTAAACAAGTTGGTGCTCTTGTCAACAATTATAGATATGAATGGTGACGCCGCAGCCGAAGGGTCCCACCCACAAAGCATAGTAAATGGTCACGGAGAGGATCCTCAGAATGGATTTTAGTCTTTCTGGTCTCAAAAACTCTTGAACGGTGTCAATCCGGCTGTGTCTGTTCACAAGTCTGAGAATAATTATTTGTTTCCTCACAAAGGATGTGAGCAGTGGCGTGGAGAAGATTGAAGGCCCTCTTTGGAAGGTACCCAGATGTTCAAGTCTATCCTTTTCTACTCCTAATATGTCAAGCAATGTTTTTTTGTCTCGATACTCCAGATCTGATACTGTAGACTTTACTTTCCCTTCAAAGTCTTTATTCCTTATAGTCAATTATTTGGTATTTCATGGCTGAGAATTGTTAAGTTTGTTTTGGAATATTATTTCAAAAGACGAGTAACACATACGTTTATGATATACTAATACAAATGACATATGTTTTCTTTATTTACAATATTTTATATTTATATATAGTTTATCTGTTGTTTGTGACAGAGTTCACGCTTTCTTGGATGGCGATCCCACTGGGTGATAATTGAGGATGGAACTGTCTCCTGGTATCCCAGACAGTGAGACACCTTTTATATGTATGCTGTTTCCATAATCTGTATGTAGGCTGTTTGTCATGGTCAAAGTTTCTTTCTTGCTTCTCCATCATTCCACACTCGATTCCTTGTTTCCTAAAGTCACTGAAATTAAAGTGAATCCTGTTTTCTCCAAATATTTCTTGTTTGAGATGGAAGCATCAATATTACTTCCCCAAGTTTTCAGTAAAAACTGAAAATATATAAAGTGACTACTTGTGTACTTTATGTAAATTACTCCTGTTTTTTTATTTGATACAGTTTGTGTCTGTGAAAATAAGTTTTTTTTTATGTCCTCTCTCATCTGTTTCTCTATACAGGGCAGATGCTCTGGCTGGGGTCAAAAGACAGGGCTGCAAGTCTCTAACACAAGCCTACTGCATGGTAGGTGGTAGGAATCATAGAGGCTCATTGTCATTTATTAAACTTCATAACTATACATCGGACATCCTCAGATCTTTCAGTTGTGATTACATCGTACTGGAGATGGTGATGTTTGACATCTAGTGCAGCAAGCGTGACTAAGTAATTCAATGTTGTCATTCCAGGTCAAACCTTGGGATCATTGCTTCTTCACGCTCAGGTGCTTTGATGACACTGTACATTATTTTAAGGTCTCCTCAAAGACGGATTCAGTGGCAAGAAGAAAAGTGAGATAAGATTCACCTTCTTTGCTGTTGCTTTACCCCTTTCCGGAACAATCTGACATGTCTGGGTATGTGTAAGGGTGGACAGCATTAAAAATGTTTGTGATTTTTGTCCACTTAGAGATGGTTGGACGCTTTTGAGGCACATTCATCATATAGCACACAACACTGTACCCAGGAAGAGATTATCAACGATGCAGGTGGTGTTAGCGGCGTGACAGTGAGGAATCTGTCTCAAGCCCTCCAGGTAAGATTAATTTAGGACCTTTTTTAACAAGGTATTTGATTAGGTGACAGTAAGAAGGAAGTGCTATTTAGGGAGGAAGAAGGGTTCGATGTGCAAGTGACTCTCTCTTCCTGTGCTCTTTCAGGCAGCCAGCGCTTCCCAGCAGAAATTAGAGAGTGAAGTGTCAATATTTCTATCGATGGTGAAGAATGAAGAGAATTGTGGTAGGAGTCCTGGAATTGGTCACGTATCACTGTTGTTAGTCTGGTGTTCACTGTTTTTAACCTTTGCTAATTTCAAACCAGTGCTGAGAAAATGAGTAGATTAATTGTTTAGTCAATGGACAGAAAATGTAGAGCAAACCATTTTGGTACACCTTACCCCGACCCTGTGGTTCCCTACAGCAGAGGAATGTGGGTGAAACATTTTTTGCTACAATTGTTTCTGACTCTCAAATCTTGAGGCTGTCACAAATAGCTTATTGCTCGGATGTAAAGTGTCACGAGTCAAATTGGTTGACACAGTGGCCTAACCCTTGAATTGCCCATTTAGCATTGAAACATTACAACATATTCTGTTTCCTGTTTCTCAAACATGAGCATGTTCTATTTTGTCTGTTTGTTTATTACACAACCAACAATCCACAACCCAACGACTTGCAATATACAAATCGTTGGGTTGTTGATTGTTGGTGAGACAAACATCCAATTCGAATACTTTGCTGTGAATTCTTTAACTATTGTTTGACATTTTTGGAGACTAAATAAGAATTATAAAGTTGCAGCCCAATTTACACATGCATTGAACATATGTATATATATTTTGTGTGTTTTTCAAAAGCATTGGCTGCTCCTCTTTTACTGAAAGCCAAAGAGACCAGTGAGCTCTCCAGTGAAACCTGTGCTGCTCTCCATCTGTGCTTTGAACTGCTGTCAAAACAGGAGGAGGTAGGAGATATCTTCATTATCTTAATCAAGCCTGCATCAGCATGTTGAGCAATCTAGCAAACACCGCAGAACACACAGTAGCCTTTGGGCTTTGTATTATATTGTCCACCATGGTACCATTCCTAAGACTTAATTAAATGCAGCGAGAACCATAAAAGAAATTGGCATATTGTGTTATTAAATATTGTATTATTGTGATGTTTGTTGTGAATGTGTTAACATTGGGATGCAGATATTTGACATTTTCTCTCAATACGTATGTCAAATGCAGTAAGTAAAAATATATATTTTTTGTACGCTATTCCGACCCACAATCATGTGTGTAGCAGATGTATGAGCAAAAGAAAAAAAGAAAAGAATAAGTTCAATGTGCAACATTATGATGAAGTAATGTGTCCCAATGGATTGCATACTGCGTGCAACAGTATGTCACTGCAGTAACAGAATGTCGCGAAAGTAGAAAGAATGCAATTCGGAACACTGCTAAAATAGTCATTCTTGCACTTAAAAGTTTTGGAGGCTAAGTATATTTTTTGGTTAGTTGCATCCTGCTAAGTATGTTTAAATATTATTCTCATCGATTCCCGTACCCTCACCCACGTGCGGCGCTCCTATTGGGCCACTAGATTATATTAAATGATGACCAAAATCCCAAGCTCCTCCTCTTTACGTTAGCTAATTCATAGCAATCGGGTTTGAAGTTTGTGTGTGTCCCTATCAGCCTGCCCCAATGGCTGTACCGTGCCCTTGGTGGGGAGCAATGGAACAGTGTGCAAGGACATAAGGCAAGATCCGCTTTTATGCTTAGGTCTGCATTCAGCTTGCAGATCAGTGTAGACACGTGTACACACACACACACGCACGCACACACGCACGTACACACACACACACACACACCCATGGTCTTGGATCCACACACACATTCCCGCTCTAGGGAAAGGCTGTGCATTGAGCAAAGCAATTGAAGCGCGTACATATTCACAGGCTCAGCTGGAGATGCGTGCATTAACCCTCGCACAGTGAAAATACACGCTCGCAGGCACACTTCCACATGCCAGAGCGTCCGTGCACAGCAGAAAGAGGGAGACGGTGACAGCATTCTCCTCCAGTGTCTGCACAGGTACAAACCAAGCAATTGTTCTTTTTGTATCGTCCTGTATCTCAGCGTTTTTAGTTTGTTTTATTGTCAGCTGAACTGCCTGTGTCTGCGGTGGGCTGGTCGCCGGTGACTTACTGTAGTGTGAAGTGTTTGAAGTTTGGCATGGACTGGATGTCAGCCGATGTTTTTAGTGTGTTGCTGATTTAAAGGTTGGTCTGAAGTGTTGGCATGGGCAAAGGCTATTCATAAACATACGGAAGTAATTGAAATCTCTGAATTCAGAGTGTAAAATTGAGCATGTTTGAAGTGGTGGTGAGCGCTATGCTGCTTAAAGCATCTTTTTACTGAAATCATCTCATAATGTAATGGATTCTGTCAACATGAAAGTGTGGAGAGGGAGAGATTAAATTAGATTGAGGATTAATTTGATATGGTGATACTCAAAGTCCAGCTTTTAAGACAAAACATCGTGGGTTTAACCATTTTAATGCAGCAGTTGCTCTTTTGTGTTTCTCTGTAATACTACACCTAAATTAAGAACTAAGAGATCATGAATCAGTCTTTTTCTCATTACCAGATAATTTGAAATTGGCACAATGTCGAAATACCATTGTGAAATTATTAGACTTTGTCTGTTATAGTAAGTACTACACCTCTTGTCTTGTAAAACCATTAGAAGAGCAGGATTTAAGGTTATGATATGGAGATAAGGACTCCTGTGTGTACAATAAAATGAAGATAAGTGAATTATTTTTCCATCGGATATGATAAAATGCAGCTTTCGAAAGTCAGCTGAATGTAACACTGCATAACAAAGCCCAAATGTAGCCTGCTTACACAGTGATGTGTGCATTGCCAAGCCAAATTGTTTTAGAGTAAATTGGCAACAGCTGTGGTCCTGTCTCGAGGAATAACCAGACGCTGTTATCACCGGGAGGTTGTCAACATTTATCGCAGTCTTCTCACCCAAGAAGTGTTGCCAAGTTATTTCCAAGTGCTGATGATATAAAAAGAAGGAAATGCGTAAAACGAACATATGTAACGTCTTAACTCTTGTTAAGACGCTGGCCACTGGCTAAACTGGTTCTACTACATGTTCTAACTGGATTATATTTTCTACACTGCTGAGATTGTCTGTATTAGGCGGCATTAACTCTAATCCCACTCCCATTGTGCTGCCATAGATGCCTCTGTTGTAGCCACTTACACGGGACATAACATACAGTAATCACTTGCTGTTGGACTTTGATATCTGGGCAGACGTGAAACCGAGAAGTATGGTTCAGAGCAATTGGCGTGTATGTGGTCTGACCCATTTCAGCTGCAGCTGCAGAAACAAAGTCTGCCCCTGAGAGTGCTAGATTTATACAGTGCACACGGGGCACAGTGCGACTGGTTGGCGACTACATGGAATTTAATGTGGAGAGATCTGTGCTCCTAACTCTCACTCAACAGATTTTATGAACCCAACCTTTTGGTGGTGCTTCTCTGGCAGCAGGCTTCCACACCTGTCAAGAAAACAAATTGAGGCTTACAGTGTGAAGCCACTTAGTGGTGACACACAGATAAGCATGTCTGACAGTTTGTGTTGCTCTGAAGGCAGGAGAGTGGCAGCATAGTATCCTCATCACCCTCGCTGCAGTTTTTTTTTTGTCTACAGCCTGTAAGAAATCAGATTGGCCTTCAAACCCTTGGGGATTGGAGAGAGCGCAAAGTACCGTTTGACCTTTACATAAACCATCGTCTTATAGGTGATTGACCTCCTGTCTGCCATCCCTCACCCAGGAGGAACTTCACTGGGCACAACCTAATGTCCATGTTGGACTTCCTTCGTTTTCAGTTCATACGGGGTCAGACGAGATCTGCATAAGAGGAGGAAGTGTTTATTCAAACGTATCTTTTTTTGGATTCTGACCTTTTAGTAACGGGAGTGTATGAACAGTGAGATTACGTGGGAGTGTTCCCACGTAATTGGCACTGCATTCTGCACCGGTACTTGCGTCACGCTCGAACACATTTTTTTTTTTTAAATTGCTTCGCTCCCAGCCATCGTATAGTCATGTACAGCTCGGTCTACAAACACAGTTAAAAGCATTCATTGCAGGGTACTGTATAGAGCTATAATGCATCTGCCTTTGGATTTTGCTTCCCCATCAGCAGAAAGCAACATTGTAGAACAAAGTAAAATCTCTACCCTTTGGGGTGTTGGCCAAGGAGAAGCTTCCCTCCCGGGCTCCAGCAACAGCCTCAGCAGGGCTTAAAATAGCGCTGTTTGTGCTCAGACGAGAGGATGCTGTGAGAGCGAAAGAGCTGGCTGGGCTAGTTACACAACAAAGTGTTCTGTTCCTGGATGGGCTCTTAAGCCAAGTGGCTGGGACAAAAAGTGTTAATCCAGGCACCTGAACATGAAGCCCATTCACTATACGTATAAAAGAGGCATGAATTAATTTGGGGCTTTTTTTCTTGGCACACAGCAGCTAATGAGATCCATTTCAAGTCTCAAATATCACTGTTCTGGTGTTGCTTAGAAGCATTAACTTGCCAATAAATCTTCTCAGAGTTTTCTATATATGAATGGACTGATTTTACAGTTGGTGGATTTTCTGAAATAATAATTAAACATCCCAGAACAGAAGTTGAACAGCTACACTGAGCTGTATTTCTAGTTCCACACGGAACATTGTCTACAGTGGCTGAACATGCAGCATGGCAAGTGTGATGACAGCAAGAGAGAAGGTGTCAAAGAGAGAAGGTGTCAAATGTGTCCTTGACTGTGTTTGGCAGGGAGCTGTTGAACCTTGGTTGAAAGCCGCAGTATTAGAGCTGCTGTTATAATTCCAGCAATCTTAATGCAAGTCTATAAAAAGTGCTTATGGATACCTTTACTGTGACTGTGGGGTTTTGCTTACATCAATTGTATGTACGTCACATCAGTCTTTCCCACCTTTCTGTAATTGATGTATATTGAAGTTTTGCTATGTCAATTCTAGGGTTCAAAAGAAATGAGCTATTTACATTTTATTTTTAAAACCTGAGCTTGTATTGGGGTGCTCCGATTGACTCCGATCTCTGAAGCAGTATATATGTTTCCGGAAAACACTTGGGGATACTTATCTATATATTTATTTCTATCTTATGATTTCGTTGAACACAGCACTACTTCAGCAAAATCCTCAACGGCAAGATGTATTTCACATGTGTTACTTTAATGGGAGCATCACAGATCATGAACATCTTGGAGTAGAATTTCACAGAAATTAACATTCACATAAAACTCCATGTTGATCACTAAAACATTGTTCCTGTGATGGTTTTAGCCACTTATCTGAAGGGGAGGACGCTTGGTTACAGGCATGAATTATAGTCCAACTTGAGCACATCAGCAGATGCACTCACGGGTGTTTCTTTGTGACACAACTGATAATACTTCAGGTAGTTCAAGAGATGAGGATGAACATTTCTTCTCCAATGGAGGACATTGGCCCTGCTTTGCAGTCTCAGATTTACAGTGTGATTTACAAGCTCCCGTTTCTCGCTGCCGTCTTCCCCAAGGTGACACTTTATTAATCCGGTGAAGTTACGCTCCGTTTTTATGAGCATTGATATTATTTTCAGTGCACTTTCTTTGCTTTGTGAGTGGTTATTGTACTTCATCATCAGAATGCACTGAGTTTGGAAATGCGCTTGCAGTTTTCTTCTTTAAAAACACGTGTTGTTGCAGCCATTATGTTATTCCACATCCTTTTTGGTAGCATCTGTAGAATTTTGTTCAGTTGCCCTCTTCTGTCTGTCTGTCTGTCTTCTGTTTGATTCGTACGGGATGAACAACAGGCGTGCCGGACAATAGGAAACACTGATCTGGTCTGTCCCACAGTGGCCTGGCTCAGGTTGCCCTGAAGGGACACTCAATCCTGGGCCACAGGGCTCTCAGAAACCGGGGTGTTTGGTTCCGACTGAAGGAAACAAGATATGTGGACGGGGTTAGAACAATGACTTGCCATCAGAACCACAACAACACACACGCACACTGTGGTAGCTAAAGAAGCACCTCATATCAAACCATCAGTCAATCACAACTGTCTACATACTTTACACATGTTGGATCAACATTTGCGTCACCTTTTTCTCTGGTTTGTGTGTTTTTTATCATTCTGGGGGGGGTCCTGTGTTTGCAGGTGTGGAGCCTGAAGTGCGAGCAGGAAGTGGAGAAGAACAAAGCTCTGACGGAGGCCCTGCAGACGTTGGCAACTGAGCGCCACGATATCGAGCACTCTCTGTGCAAGAGTCGGAGGTCGTCTACCCTCAGCATCCTCACTGAAGATGACTTCTATGACGCAGTGTCAGGTCAGCACCCGCTAAGTGGAAACTTAGTTAAGTAATCAAGAAGTTAATATCTTACTGGGGTTATTTTGTTCATAATACAAGTGTCTTGGACTGGTCATGAACTATAGACTTGACCTTCACACTTAACACTGCAATTCCTTAGCAATACATGTGCCATGACATAGTTGCAATCCCTTGAAGTATAAGGGGTTGTGCAGAGTTTTTCTCCTCATTTAGCGCAATGGAGCAAGGCTTTCACAAGTGGGTGTGTTGTTTAAATCGTGTATGTAACTTTGTTTGCTTACAGGGAAACTTTTTAACAGTTGTAAGCTTCATTTATATACTCGTCAGAACAAAGGCCTCCAGCAGCGTATGTTCTAGTATCGAACGGCTTCACAGTTTTCAGTTCTCGATTCACTCGTAGCCTAATTTGCATAGTTGAGAAATACAGCTTTATTGTGTGTGTGTGCATGCAAGGTATGTGTGTAATACCCATTGACATATATCTGGCTCATTGTATGTCTCTGAGATTGCCCAGACTCCACTGCAACTGTCCTCTTCTCCCATACTCATGGGTAATGAAAATGTGATTACTTAATGTATTTTTATGTAATCAAGTTCCTCAATAGATAGAGAATAAAACGCGATAATTTGACAGTGTTGACTTTACAGTATTTGCATCAACAACATGGAGTAGAATTTGTTTACCCACCGACCTCCTCATGGTGATTATTTACACTAGACAAGATGTCCGTGCACTACGGATCCAGCTTTCTCAGTTATTATTGCATTATTCATAGATAGCCCTGAGTTATCTACTAGTCAGACACACTCTGCCCAAACACACTAAACTCTGCTCAGCGTTTTATGCGTGATCATTTTTGTAAGCTGAGTCGAGTGAGTAAAACCTCAGCCACACGGCTGTTGCGTTTCAATAGCTGATTTGGTTTGAAATGATATGTACCTGCAATAATCACTAATATCTGACAACTAGCATTTCCAGTCCTTCATCATACTGCACACACAAACACACACACACACTCTTCTCCCCTCCCTTTGTGTGTGCGTGACAGTACCTGTAATGTCACTGACGGGGGAGGAGTAGCATCCAAAAGCACAGAGCAAACAATGTTGGAGGAAATGAAGCCTCCGCGTAGCCTCTCATTGGAACACAATCCTCTGGTGGGGTTTGGCTGTCGGCAGGGAGGGGGAAGTCGGAGAGGAACTCGAGCTCAAATACTTTTTTCCGCGGACAGTTTGCCGTTTGGCCTGCAGCTTTCTGAGCTGGCCACTTGAACCTGCGTGTACGTACGTGCTTGCTTGCTTGCTCGCTCGCTGGCGCCGGTGTTTGGCATGACCTGGGATCTGCCCCCTGTCCTCATCCCACAGAGTCGGATTCAGAGCTCTCGGTGAGCGGCTTCCTGTCTGTGGCCAGTCAGTCCTGTGAAGAGGACGAGGGGAGAGACGCCCCCCTTCTTAGCAGCCTTCGCCATCCCAGCGCACTCGGGGGGCCTACCGGAATGTCAGGGGAGGGTAACCATGCCAACCAGCACAATGGAGTCAAGAAGCACAGGTGGGAAATGCTCCAGTTATGATGTCATGCTTGTTTACTGGCGTAAATGTGTTCCAACATTTCGAAATGTGTGGTGTCAGCCATGCCGAGTGCTCTTTTCAAAGCACCCGTCTGCTGTTCACCATGTGAAGGCCTCGTTTAAGATACTTGTCCCAGCTGATGGAGGGATTCACTAGTATATGACTTAACGTTGCAACTAAAATGAATATGGTAGGTGATGTTTTACCTCAGTCAGAAAGAGGACAGTAAAAGGCACAGTGGGTAACATGGGATACCAGCGCTCCGCTCCTGTCTGTTTTTGTAGTCAGGTGTTTTTGTTTGAGCACCCAATCCACAGAGAATAGTTTTGCTTTTCCTGATGGAGCCAACTCTCCAGGCGAATAACAAGCTTAGCGCTTGGGTGTTTTGTGAGGGGTTTTGTTTTTCGTGAAGATTTGACAATGTCTTCCATTTTTGCTGATTCTGGCTTGGCCTCTCTTCTTTAATCCAACAAGTGATGCATAAATAATTCAGCATGTGCTGGCTCACTATAGGAGTTGGAGGAAAGAGGACTGGCTGGCTGGCTGGCTATCTGTGTGTGTGTGTGTGTGTGTGTGTGTGTGTGTGTGTGTGTGTGTGTGTGTGTGTGTGTGTGTGTGTGTGTGTGTGTGTGTGTGTGTGTGTGTGCGTGCGTGTGCCTGTGTGTGTCTGTGTGTGTTTGCGTAAGTGCGCGCATGTGTTAGGGTGTGTGTTGTACATTAAAGATTTATGTGGTGTCTGTCTATTTGGAATTACTCTTGTCATTCAAGACTGCTGCTGTCCCAGGTTGTCTGCAGATCAGTCTAAGTCTCGTTGTTTAACATTTCTATAACTTCCCCAACATAAATTCTCTACAAAATGTAAAACTCCTTTATAGAAAGATACATTTAGCGGCCAAGGCTAGTGCAACTCAAACTAGGCCAAAAGTATAGTCTGCCATGCATCACTGCGCTGCTCGTCCTACAGATGGAGCAGGCCTGTACCCCCTACCTCTCATGTTTGTGTAGCTGACATAATGGTTTTTATTTGTGTAGTTGCTTCAGCACTCAGTTTGAAACAAGGGCACCATCTGCCTCCAGCGAGCATACCTGTAAAACAGTCCTCGCCTCAGTTGTTAGCAAGGCTGGAAATCCAACTCGGTCACACGACAGACCAGATTTCTTCAAGCAGCAAAGGCTAAGTTTGAGAGAGGGACAGAGAAGTTCCTTCATAATGAATCCTTTGGGTGATTAAATTGAATTATTAGTGAGAAGTGTTAAAGATGCATTTAAAGAGTGAATCTTTTAAGCAGTCTAGAAAAACAACATGCACATCTGCGACCCATTCATGGGTATTGCATCAGCCAGACTAGCCAAAAGCTCATTAGCTTCCAGGTGTCCGATGACTTTGAACCCAAATGGTGGTCAAGCTACGTAGGCTGCTCTGCAGCTTTTAAATGGTAGAAGCTAAATACTAATGGGTTTTAATATGTGGGTTTCCCTATGACCTGTTAGAGATTAGATTTGTGTTCAGTGACTTAAATCATCGCTTAAATCATTTTGAGTGTGGAGAAGACTAGGTGACACACCCTCGGGCATCCGTTTTTGCCTCCTATGAATTGCACAGCTGACGCAAAATAAACAATCCACCGCTTCGCCATTGGTTCCCAAGTGTAATGCTGTTCATTGTTGTGATCCTCTGTCATAGTGACTATTAATCCCCCTTTCTTTTATACTGCTTTCCTCCAGAACATCTTTACCGACTCCCATGTTCTCGAGGAATGATGTCAGCATCTGGAGTATCCTGAAAAAATGCATTGGCATGGTGAGAGCAGACCCTTTCTATTCAGACTGATACATCCTTTTTTTTCTTGTGTTTTGATGTGCTGTTGGGAGAAATTGAAGATGTGGCATGTAGAATGAAGACTTCAAGTTGGGTAATTGGGACAAATTAGTTGTTACTTGTTCGTAGTCCTTAATTTATGGCTCGAGGAATATAGTCATTGTTAATTCTTAGAGTCCCAAGGGAGCTGAATGTTGCTATGTGGATTCATGCATGCGCTATTCAAAGGGCAAACGGATATACAGACACATGGATATGTATGCGTTGAAGAGGACAGTCATGTAGTTCTTGATTTAAGATAAATTAAATTATGTTTGTTTTTTTCTTCTTGTATTACTGTTCTTACAAACCACTGCATTAGGTTTGTGTGTGCATGTCGGCCAAAAGATTATTGTTGCAGATATTACAAGTGTGTCAGTTTGTAACATCACTGAACTGTTATACCTGTCTACTATATATGTGTGTGTGTGTGTGTGTGTGTGTGTGTGTGTGTGTGTGTGTGTGTGTGTATATATATATATATATATATGTATATATATATATATATATATATATATATATATATATATATATATATATATATATATATATTTATACCACCAGAGAAAAACTTAAATTTGTCCGTTCTGATATTGTTGCATTTAACAGTCTATCATTTGTAAATGAATTACACAACATACTGTACAATATATATATATATATATATACATATATATATATATATATATATATATATATATACATATATACATATATATATATATATATATATATATATATATATATATATATATATACATATACATATACATATATATATATATATATATATATATATATATATATATATATCTTTAACAAAATGGGATTGAACTCTGCAATATTGTATTAGATTTTTAGCGCTGTACCTAACAAACTGGTAACTCTGGAAGTCTGTGTCCTCACAGTTTTGTGCGTTTTCTCTCACTTCTTTTTCAGGAGTTGTCAAAGATTGCCATGCCTGTGATATTTAATGAGCCCCTGAGTTTCCTTCAGCGGCTAACAGAATACATGGAGCACACCTACCTCATCCACCAGGCCAATGCTGCAACAGACTCTGTCGAGAGGATGAAGGTGCCACAATGCAAAGTTTACTTTGATGGAAAACATAGTTACTAACCAAATGGTCTTTTGTTGTCAATTGTACTGTAGAGTTAGTTTAGAGCCTTTTATAATGTGCTGTATCATTGTCAACTATTAAATTGGTTACATGTAATCTGGTTTAAAAGTACATCAATGCCCTGTAGTGTGTTGCAGCATTTGCTGTGTCTGCTGTAGCATCGCAGTGGGAGAGAACTGGGAAACCCTTCAACCCACTACTGGGGGAGACTTATGAGCTCATTAGGTAAGACGGTGGATTTATCAGTACCTTTTTTTTTTTAAATGCACAACTATGTTTCATGGGCTCACCTTCGCACAACACATTTTGTACGTAGTGAAGATTTATCCCGTGATGTCAATACCAAACATGTCCCTGTTCTCCATCAGGGAGGATTTAGGCTTCAGGTGGGTGTCGGAGCAAGTAAGCCACCACCCTCCAGTCAGTGCCTTTCATGCTGAGGGCCTCAATGAGGATTTTGTCTTCCATGGCTCCATCTACCCGAAACTCAAGTTTTGGGGAAAGAGCATAGAAGCTGAGCCCAAAGGACTCATCACACTGGAGCTGCCCAAGTGAGTGCACGGTCTACGACTTATTTTTTAAGGTAGCGTCATCCTATAACACCTTTGCCTTTGACCTTTTGCTTGGTTGCCTCTGCAGATATAACGAAGCCTACACCTGGACCAACCCCACGTGCTGCGTGCACAACATCATTGTTGGTCAGCTTTGGATTGAGCAGTATGGCAGCGTGGAAGTGATCAATCACAAGTAAAAGACGCTCCATTCTCTTTGTGCTGTTCTGTGTGTCTGTTTGGCGTTCTCGCCCGGCTGCATTTGCATGCACAGAGACTCTGGAGCGAATGTCTTTCTTTCTGCGCTCTGCGGTGGAGTGTTGATCTACTTTGAGATTCAACTTATTGATCATGGGAGCAGAACTGGGACAGTTGCCATTAGAATGGAAAAGCCGGATAATTAATGTTTGAAAGCCTCTGTTCGCAGAAGAACAATGGTGAAAAGAATTGGTAAACAGTCTTGTCATTCTGTGGCAGGACTGGAGAGAGATGCAGCATGATGTTCAAGCCCTGTGGCCTCTTTGGGAAGGAGCTACATAAAGTGGAGGGATACATCCTCGATAAAAGGTGTGGTCTTCATTTAATTGCCAATGATTTCATTATTCATCTCATGTGTGTTGCTTGAAAAGCAATGTGAGTGTGTCATAAATTACTACATTGTCATTTATCTTATGTAATGTGATCAGTTTATGTCACAAGTTTTAATGATCACTCACTGTCAAAACAGTGAGGCTCAGTGACATATCAAATATCAAAGGCAGCCGCAGCTGTGTATTATTAACTGTTTTCCCTTTTTTGCAGCAAAAAGAAGCTGTGCGCAATATACGGCAAATGGACCGAATCCTTATATACAGTAGATCACATTACCTTTGATGCTCACAAAAAGAATTCGGATGAAAAGAAAGACAACAAACGGGTATTGAACGTGTTGAGTGCTTTCAACATCACCTGTGTTCTGCCTCCGTTTGGTTCAAGTTAAACTTGTGTGTCTGTGGTCTCAGAGCAGTGTGGATGAGGAGCCAGAGGAGATGCCTCTACCTGATGCTGAGACCGTCCAGGTCATCCCAGGCAGTGAGCTCATCTGGAAGATAACGCCACGACCAGACAACTCAGCCAAGGTAGGAGGAGACTGGAGTGCTGGAAGGGCAACATATTGTACATTTTAAAAAAGAAACTAAATATCAGGCATAGTAGCTTGTGATGGGTATTGTGTTATTTTGTTGCCGTCTTGGCCTTTTCGACAGTTTAAATTCTGTCGTAATGTACTTGTCTCTCCGGCAGTTCTATGCATTCTCCGCGTTCGCCATGCACCTGAACGAGCAGGACAAGAGCATGGAGGGAGTTACCCCCACGACAGACAGTCGCTTCAGACCTGACATTCGCGCCATGGAGAAAGGAGATATGGGTACGCAGTTTGGCCTTGATTTGATTCACTATTTTGCCACACCCGCTTAAAAGCTATCTATCCAGTGTTCAACGTGCTATATCCATGCCCTTTTTTAGATTTGGCAAGTTCCGAGAAGAAAAGACTTGAGGAAAAACAGAGAATGGCTCGGAAAAATCGCACCAAATCAACAGACTGGAAAACAAGGTTAGTTGGCGAGTAATAAGATGCACCGTCACTGCTCCACTCCTAAATTTGTTTTACTAATTGCAACCCTATTGTGTTGTCATCAACTATGCCGTCACAGTTTATTAAAATTGGGAAGGAACGCTGCCCTTGGCCCCAGGTTTGGTTCAACGCTTTGCCTTGCGGTTGTTTTGTCTGGTGTGAAGTGCTGCACCACACCACCCTCCTCAGGACAAAATTCACAACTGCATTCTTATTAAACACTAGTGTTTGCTATTCAATATTTAGTTTGAACATGGTGGTCTAGCGACATTGTTATGCTTTTTGTGCGCGTTTTGATTTGTTTTGATTTGTTTTGATTCTTCTATATCGCCCTCTTATCCTGGTGAACTCTTATTAAATAGATCTTCTCATTGTAAACTCTGCAGGTGGTTTCAACAAGGACAAAACCCTCACAACAAAGCTCAGGATTGGCTCTACTTGAAAGGCTACTGGGAGAGGAACTTCACTCAGCTGCCTGACATCTACTAATAAGTAGAAATACCATACATTTGGATATCTACTTTTGCTACCTTTTGGACTTTATCTGCTCTGGGGTTTTGTGCAAGGGCATGCGACAATGTCACAGAGCTGATTCAGAACAGCAGATAAGGTCGAGGAAATGTCTTAAAGCAGTCAAAAGGCAGTAGAACACTGAGTGAACACCAGTGGCATATATTCTTCTTCATAGATGTGTGTGAACAGGGAAGCACAAAAACTCTTATGCTTGTTAATTGTGGCGCTTGACCACTTGCGTATGTTATAGGCATGTGTTGAAAGAACTAGAATGTATATTGTTTTCCCCACAAATGCATATATATATATAAATATGAGTGTGTTGTCGGTGTGGAAACATTTTAGTTGTCAGCTTCAATGCATAAACCTTAAAAGCCCATAGCACTACAAACGGCTCCGAAAGAGGGCATGATGATGCATCCTAAGCACATTGATCAGGTGTTTGTTTAACTCTGACGCCAATTGTACTTGTGTATGCTGAAATGCAAGTACAAAGTATCCAAATAGACCATTTTAGAACATTTGTTTTTCACTTTGCAGTACAATGAAGTGAATGCAGATATATCAACAATAAATTAAATGTTTAAATATATAGCATTAAGCCCGAAACTATGTATTATGTTGATGTGTATTTATAATGGCATTGCACAGAAGTCTACCTGACTAGAATGTATGTCTAACAACTAGCTCTGCACCTATAGATGTGTGTGTGTGTGTGTGGAAAAGTTTTGCTATAGTTGAGTTAAATTAGCTGTTATACTAATGTATTTCAAATTCAACTATCTCACGATAATGCATGTGCATCACTATAACTATGCAAGCCTTACCTCCTTCACAATCAAGCACTGAATATTCCTTTTCTCATGTTGTGGATAGCTGCTGTAGGTTTTAGTTTTTCTTTTCTTGTTATCACTCTTTTTGGTATCAAAACAGAATTTCTAGTGTCGCTAAATAAAAGCTTAATGTTGATGATACGTTCTTGATTGTGTCCAATTTGCTGTAATTTTAAGTAAACATCTTAATTAGATTGGGGTCTGTTGGATTAAGGTGTTGCAAGATGAGTGGCATTGTAAATGTTGAGATATTTTTCTATATGCTGTCATCCCCACTGCGCTGGTCTACTATGGGCCAGGTCCTACTTCGCGACATATCATAACATTGGTCTCGAACCTCCTATTTTAGGGATTTACCACTAAATTATGCAGACTGTTCTATTTCTCACAATCCATCCATGAGCCTCGAGAGGATCAGAAAAAACAAGGTTGAAAATTCCTGGTAGTAATTATGTGTGATTGTATTTAAGAATTAGTGTTTCTAATGTATTTGTATCATTGAGGGTTGACTAACTACAGTACATTTGTTTTATAATGCAATAAATATTCCTTTCTGCTCGTGTGCGAGTACCCTCTGTGTATTTGTTTAACATTGTAGGAATGATGAGTTTTCTATTTTAAATTGGTTGAGTATTGAGGGATTGATGGTCAATTATGTTTACTAAAAGGATTTGTTCTTGCCACTGATACTCATATTGTGATCGAGTGTCTGACAACATTCATCAAGAAGACACTATCGTATGACAAAACTAAGTGGAGATGACAGAGGGTAACACGTTGACACAGTTGCATGTTTTGTTACATTTGATAATGTTGGTATAAAAGATTAGAATAGACGAGTCAAATCTGTGTTCAAAGATAATGTACACTAGAGGGCAGACCACTAGGTGACTGTACATTCATCATGGCTGCCATCACACATTCAGGGAACCTGCATTTACGTACAGACATGCGTTAGCTTACACATCACACACAAATATTGAACCGTATAAATGTACGCAGATGCAAATACAACTTGTCCGTTTCTAAATTATCCATAGATGTCTGACGTGCATCTGTTTTGAATTGCGTAGAATGTTAGCAATCCTTAGTGTAACGCCAAAATGTAGAACAAACAAATGTATTTGTAACTAAACACTATATCAGAAATACTGTTTTTAAACTTTTGTACTACTAGCTGAAGCTCTCGCACACACATCTGGGCGTTTAGCCAGTGTACATCAAAGATTTGTTTGATTTGTACTCTGTACTTTGCTCTTCTATTATGTCAATATTCTTCCCGTCTTGACACAATGTATCCACCACACTAGAGCTGACAACACTAATATAAAAACACAGCAAATGCAAATACAACCACAGCCCTTCTTGTCACTATATAAATTCTCCATAGATGTCTGATGTGTCAGTGTGCCGCCAAAATGTACGCCAAATATATTGTCTAGAATAGCAGAATAGTAAACGTCTGTATTTTCAACTGAACGCTTTAACTTTGATACGACTAGCAGACACATGTGGGCATTCAGCCAGCACCCAGGCAGACGCAGCGTCAGGCAGGATAGAATCTGGGACGGGTGAATATTATATTAACGGTACAATATATCTCAAGAGTATACAGACAGGCTGAACAAATCAATTTTTTCAACCCGACTAACCTTAAACACAATCAAACAGATCAAAAGGCATCTACTAAGTCTGACTCCCAGTTCCCCAACAAGTACTATTATAAAATCCACTACGACACTAATGCTACTGATTTCACACAAACATGCCACCAATAGGCCAAAAGCTCATAATTCATGCAAAGCCACTCAGATTTTATGGTTATTTACAGTCAGTGGTCTCAGTCAGTTGGTCAGTTTTTGTTCAATTTACTTTAACGTCAAAGTTTGACAAGGTATAAAATCTACCTTAAATTGCTTGTATATTTAAGTCAGTATGGCTGCAGCCGTGAGGTGTTATGACCCAGAGGGTCATTGGGAAAAAGCCTAAACTCGATGCGGTTCACCTTCCTGCCTGAAGGGGGAGCTGTTATATGTTTTGCATTGCTATTTGCTGCTTTTCATTGCAGGTGATTGGATGGCAGTACATAGTAGGGAACCTGTGGGGGCCAGCTCTCTCTCTACAGCTTCCAACAAGGCCATGCTGCACAGCACAGCTTCTTGGGTGGTGCAGTTAGAATGGGTGTCTGTAGGGGTGAGAAGCCTTTTTTTGTTCAACCCTTCAACTGTAGCTCCACCCTGCTGGTGGAGCTACAGTTGTCTGGCAGAGTCTTTGGGTGGAGTCAGAGGTTGCTGGCTGCAGGTGGAGGCGTCAGTGACAAATGTTGGTAGAGGCTGTCGATGGAAATTAAGAAGGCAGCCGTCTGCCAGCACCTGTAGGTGGAGGAGGCTGACGGGGGCTGTAGGTGGATGTTTGGGCCTTAGCTGTCTGCCACAATCTGCAGGTGGAGGCGGCACCATCAGGGTGTTGACATAGGCTGCAGGTGGAGGTGGGTTACTTGTTCCGCAAGCAGCAGCTTAAGGCAGTGTCCCCTAAGCCATAACTCAAGAATACGTGTGCTAAATACATAAACGTTGACTCGGATAAAAATTAGGTGATGAAATCTTATATCCAAAAGGTCATATTTACTGTGACATCACATGGTTCTGCAAAAACACTTTCTGGTGTACTTATTATAGGTTGCAGGTTGAAAAATACCAAAGTTGCCCTTTAGCATCAGCAGTGTTGTAAGCTGCTGAAAGATAATTTGTTAAATAATGTGTTGTGCATTTAACATGAACACCCAATCAAGTGGATACAACAACATTCTGTTTTTCTGTATTAATTTTATTATCTTAAAACAAAACAATATAAATAAGAACCAGTTTACAGCCATGACTGGCACTGCGCATCTAAGCTGCTCACAACATGATGCTGTAATCTATTAAAACCTGTGTGCAAGATATTACACCAATAAAAACAATTCTGCTTAAAAACAGGGGCTACACTAAAAAAACATTTTTTTTTGCACTCGTGCCTGTGGATTAACAAAACCTTTACATCGCTAGCCAACACTAAGATCACCAAGTCATTCATTTGAACTGCGACGTCAGTTGTTACTGGATATGTGCTTTTACTCTACTTTACCTGACTCGTCTCCAAATCACATCGTTCCCTCGATGGAAGCAATATGACTGATGCTTTAATTTAAAAATGTATTGACTGGCATTTAGTTTTTAAATTGACCATGTAAACAATAAATAACAAATGTATAAACGTATTTATGAGGACAGTAACTCCCATTTGTATATTGCACATATCATATAATGATGTATTGGCCCCGACTCCAAAAATATCTAAATAAAAACAGATAAAACAGTGTATCACTGAATGGTATTGTGGCTTTTTCTTTTTAATAGGCATTTCTTCCCGTCCTTTCTGAGGTGCAGATAAAATGTCAAGGCTGGGCTGCAGCAGCCCTCATGGAGGCGAGAGCTGAATGAATACGAACATGGAGCCTGTTCTCAAAGTCATAGCCCGCATAGTCCTCCTGCAAGATCCACAAAGAAAAAGACAAAAGTATGAATAAAAAAAATGTCATTGTATTTGTGTGCTCTCTATTCAACAAGCTTTGCAGTCAGCACACTCTGAACCGACGGTGGTGGGGAAGTGAGAGCGTTAGTCAGTTCAGAGTGTGCTGACTGCAAACGCTCTCACTTCCCCACCAAATCAGCATATAGCGTACTCAATAAAGAAGCAGAGGGCCGCTGCATCTGATAAGAAATGCAGATTTGACCGTTAACCGCAACGGCAAGGAGAGTGAGCTCTTTGCTCTGGCAATGTCAGCAGCCCATCCCACCAACATCACGGCTGTTGCACTAAACACAACGCAATGCAGACGGCCACATACTGCACTTGTGTGGCCACAAACTGACAAAGCCCCTTTCGAACTGCCTTTCCCACATCTGTTTTGACACAACATTTCATTGTGACTTACTTACTCAGCCCTCTCTATGTGACGTACCATTCTGTCAGCTCAGTGGGGATGGGACATGGCCCGCTTTGCTTTGTCATGACTCCATGCCGAGGTCCGACAATGCAAAACCAACAGGGAAGCAGAAGGTTTCAGGAGGACACCGAGGTTTCCCGGGTTTGTCAATATGAAGCAGCATAACAGAGGAAGTCCATTTGACCGTATGACTGCAGCGACAGGAACCCGGGATTGCTTCAGCCATCCACTCTCATTGTTTCCCTGAGAGTGGTGAACGTTGGCTGTACTTCTTCCTTGCAAATAAGCGGCGCTACTTGTAAAGGCGGACAGGTTTGCACTCTCTCACAACTGCTAAGCACCTTTCCTTCCCCCAGGAGTTATACTGTGTTGTGGGTCACGATGTGGTAACCGAGCAGAGGAAGACAAGCCTCTGTTTTGATACGACTCCAGTCTAGATTCATGGCCGCTGGAGTTTGTTGGCTGCTATTCAACCCTCTAACTCCAGTTCAGTGCCCAGTTGTGACCCATTATAATAACTTCCCCGAACTTCAGAGGGACCATGCATTTGGCTTGCCTTTACATTATGGATATGCTATTATCTGGTCAGAGAGTGAGTGTATCGATCTGCACGCACATCGTAAAAACTTTAAGACATTGATCAAAAACTGCGAAACTGCGAGGGCGGAGACAAGACAAAATCTGAATTCACTATTAATGGCTCGAAAAGATGTTTAATAAGTTTAAGTTTAGATCAAAGACATCTTCACCAGGTGTAAACTAATAATTACAGGAGAACGAGTCATGAAACTTGCTACCAACTGCTTTGTGAATTCAGAATCAATAAGCAAATGATAACCGCCACACTTATCTAGAAAGCGGAGAGCAAATAAAGCAGCACAATTAAGAAATCAACTCTACCTTTGCCTGAAGCATCAGCATCCTGCCCTTCCCTGCAGACTGGAAAAAAAAACAATAAAATATTTATGTGACTCTTCCACCATCTCAGATAAGGGAAACAGTATCTCTGACCATCACACACAAACTTACCTCTGGGCTGTTCAGCAGCACACAACCCAGTTCATAGCAGGAGTAGGGTTGCACATAAGAGTTGCTCAGACAACCAACCTCATCTCTTGCAGCCAGATGGAAAAACTGAAAAAAAAGAAAAAGAAAGAAAATTATCATGAAACACTAGTCATTAGTTTTCACCCTGGTACAGACAATATTTATGTGACAAGCATAATGTTTAACAAAAAAAATCCTACAAACTCCAATTGTGAGCGCTGTGCATCCAGTATTGCCTAATAATTCCACTCCCCATTGTGTTGTTATTCATTTGAAGTAGGAGTACCTGAATGGCTTCGTTGGTGTTTTGCAGACATCTGTTTATGGCACCAAGAAGCAGGTTCTTCAGGCCAGCAGACGAGGCATCGTCAATCCCCTGCAGGACTAGAACAAGACAAATACAATTACGCTACTCCCAGTGACAACGAGGCTGCAAACAATAATGAAAAATACTAGTTAGCCAATCAAAACGTTTTATATCGAGTACCTTGTGTCATTGCCTGAAGCTTGGCAGTAGAGCAGTTGGGCAGCGCTTTCCACAAGTAAAGAATCTCAATCACGGACAGGACGCAGAGTTCTTTGGATAGACTGGGTGTCCGTAGCTTCTCGGCCTGATTAAATATGTGCATACACACTTATTCTCACTGTATCCTCAACAATAATGTGAAGAAAAAGGAAAATCAACTGGACACTCACCCTCTTCATGGAGAACAACTCTATCTGATTGTTCTTCCGTTTGAAAAGTATTTCCACGTCCTTAAAAACCGTGACGGCTCCTTCCAGATTACCGGTGGCTCCTTGGCACACTACATAACACAACCAAATGGAAAATGGATAAAGAGCCAATCCCAAACTCTTAAGGAATGTCTTTATAGCCTTTTTTTTACACTGTCACCACCTCCAGTTAAATAGGCGTAGTAGCACTGGGACCAGCGAGACTCTGTCTTCAGACGCTCAAAGGCCCTGTAAGCTTCTCCGTAGTTCAGTTCGATCATGCTGCACCAACCTAAAATGTTCAACAATTAGAAAAAATTATGACATGGACCAGAGCTGAGCAAACTGGTTTGAAATCTGAGAAAAACTAAAAGAAAATAATAGTACCTATTTCATACAAACACACATGCTGAATCTCCCGCTGATCTGAGGCCAAGTCTAAGGCATCACGGAAGGATGTCAAGGCACTACTGATCTGGCACTAGAAAGAGAAACTCTGCGGTGTGACTAACAGTGAGAGACATTGCTGGAGGCAGGACAATGGGACATACAATATATATATATATATATATATATATATATATATATATATATATATATATATACACACACACACACACACACCTCGAGCCGTTGGACTCTGCCTTTAAAAAACCTGAAGAGGGAAGAATTTGGATAGATGGCCTCCCTTTGTTGAAGAATGGACTTGGCTTCCAGCAGGCCGGCCTGCGTGTCCGCCCCGTCCAGGGCAAAGAAGGGCTGCACTACCGTGTGATACCACAGGAGGGCGAGGCTGTGAGGGGGGAGTGCAGAGACAGTGATGAGTGTAAAGATGACACCACGTAGTAGAAAATTAGAACATTTGGATGGATTTTGGTCCAAATTGCTGATGAAGCAACAACTGGAGACACAAAAAACAAAGAGCTAAATTGCAAAGTGAGGCGTTAGAATTGTTTTATGTATCAACTTTTAGATTACTTGTTAGCCGTGACCACATTTCCCCCTCTTGGTTTTATAAAAAGGGGGTTAAGTACAAACATAGTTTGCCAACGTACTTAAGGAATGAAAAAAGAACACTAGACAGCATTCATTTTCCATTACGTTGTCATGTTGTTTACGACTATGTGTTTAAGCTCCAGCCAAAATACAGAGACACAAAACGTAGTCACTCACGTAGCTAAGGGCGCCTTCATGTCCTTACTTTCACTGGCGTAAGTGAGCGCCGACAGGCCTTGGAGGCGGTCACCGGGGAAGCCCAGCAGATTGACGATCTTCAAGAGGTGCGGCGGCACCATCGAGATGCAGAGGTGGAAGAGGCCGTAGCCGAAGCTGACCGCGCCTTTCAGCCGCTCCAGGGCCTCTGGGCCGATGCCGTCCGCTCTCAGTGACGGGCTCGGCCCGGGCGAAAAGGAGCGGCTGTGGCTGGACGTGTCGGATGAGGACAGCGACGGAGGCACCGTGGCTTTCTGTTCAGAGGCTCGTCTTCGTCTGCCCTCCTGCAGGTGCGTGATGTCGCTGTAACATTTGTTGTACATCTTCCAGGCTTTACGGAGGATCCAGCCTCCTTTGATGTACGCTGCCGGAAGATTGAATCGGAGGTTAGGGAAACATGTATGCAATGACCATAAAAAAGAAGAAATGTAATGGTGCCAATTGGTGGGTCCCTTACATGACAGCTCTTGTTTGATGAAAGACAACACTGCAAGGTAAACCTGGCAGTCTGCAATAATAATCTGCCTCTGGAGTCGATCTACTGCAGCCACCCCGGAACTCTGGGAGTCCACCTGCTCACACAAACAGCTTACACTTGAAAGCTGCCGCAACATGCACGCTAACCTGGACATTATGGTCCAACATGAAATTGCTCATTTTTCCAGGGAAATAACATTTTGTTCTCTAAATCCATCCGATGCATTCTGTGGGATTAGGCAGTGGAGAGGTTACTCACGTTCCTCCTGAACTTGTTTTTAAGGGTCTCAATGACACCAGCGTTTTCACTCTCGCACAGCCTCTCTGTGGCTTTGAGGTCCTCAAAGGCCATCTGCATTTTCTCCTCCTCAAACGTCATCATGGCATTCTGCAGAAAAGGCAGTCAAATAAATACCCTGTTATTTAAAATCCACTATAGCTAAATGAATGCTGGTGATCCACAAGTCTCACAAGTCAAATCCTAGACTAATCCTGGAGTCCAGAAAGCAGAAAAACTAAACAGTCCTAAAGAATCACACACACCCCAAAACACGCCAGCTCAGCCACAGAAATGAAGCTTCAGTTATAGGGTTTCCCATTCCTTCCTAGAGAACATTTTTCAGGACTTTAAGAGGACATTTCCAGGGATGATTCAAGCTGGTACAACAGACAGGAATCACTCAATGACGCAATATTCATCTCTGTGTGAGTCCCATTGTTAAGACTTGGTGTACCATGGCGATAACTTATCAATGGAATCCTCACCTACTTGCTTAGAAACTATAACAAATGGATCATACAATCAGATTATAATAAAAACTACCAGTTAACAGGGACTAATATTTACATTTAAGGGATAATGTAACTTACATAATTGTGAGTTTCAGCCACTTAAATTGTCACATCATCCAGCCTGCGTGTGCTACTATGTGATGTGACTTTAATATGACGCTGAACCTAACTTAAAAGTGGACAATATTATTTTGTCTTCAAAAGGATGTTGTTTCTAAACTCACCAGAAAACTCACGAAACTGGCCCCGAAACTCATCAGAGGACTGTGGTTCCTGAAACACGGGTAGAGAACAGTGACACGTCAGAATGAGACACGTATGTGTGTGTGTGTGTGTGTGTGTGTGTGTGTGTGTGTGTGTGTGTGTGTGTGTGTGTGTGTGTGTGTGTGTGTACAGGTGACAGATACAAATGCCAACAAAGACGATTGTGGGTGGAGTGACAAAAATGTGTCAAGCCGGTTTCATGCATCACACACTGAACAAGTTGTGGTTCAAGATAAAAATTAGGCAAAACTGGTTCTGATAGGAATGTGGGAATCATCTTGGATATGATCTCCTATGGCCATAATGCAATGTGACCTTCAGAGACCATGGGAAACCTCCTCAGGAAGCTGGTTTAATACAGAAAGTCCTCCTCAGTCACTGTGCAATGCATATCTCACTTCCCTCAATCTATGTTGCTGAACGTAATTAGCGGAGGTGACATTTAAGCTTCCAACAGGGATTAGGACCCGCAGGGTTTGCCCTATAAATTGAAAGGGAACCTTTTCCCAGAGATCATCAGTGTTCATAATACCATGAATGAATGTATTCAAACTAAGTACACAATGATATGTGTACTAGTGACCCTCAGCAGGCTGCATTTAACAACGGTCCACCACATCACTTATATCCTGTTTTAATTGAATAGCCCTTTTAAAAAAAAGGTAATTCACACAACAAAAAAGGGGTTAATTACAACTATGAATGATGTGTAAAAAATATTATTAAGCATAGGAAAGTTAGGGCATAGTTTAAGTGTCCTTGAGCAGGACATTAACCCCAGCTGCTCCCCGGGCGCTTGCTCACTGTTCCTTACTAAGAAAGGGTTATTACAAAGAATACATTTCCCCACTGTGGGACTAATAAGGGATTTAACTACAAGAATTGACGGATTGATGAAACAGCGCATGCTGCCACCTGTCACCACATAAAAAAGAGCAAGAATATTAGAATAAAGTCATTAGACTGAGCTTCACGAGTCACACACTCTGGGGCGTGGTGGATTATGTGCCCAGGGTATTTAAACGAGCTTGTGACCTGATCATATGGTGACCACCAGACGAGGATCTTGGAGTTTTTTGTTTGGTTTTGTTTTGCAAAGCTGTAAGCAAAGAAGATGCTGACGGGAATGCACGTGTTCCGCTTGGGCTGAGTGACCACAGGAGTTTTGGACACAATAGCTGACCCCCCCCTCCCCCCTCCCTCCTCCCCCCGCCTCTCCCCGCTACTACTGTAGAGAATATTAACTAAGTATCATTAACTGAATTGTTTCCCAGAAGCTCGTTGCCTCGAGAGGCTCACAGACCTGTATAACCTGAAGAGCTCGTCGCTCTCCTTGAATCCATTGTTGAGGAGCATATTGATTCCGTTCAGTGCCATCGCTGCCTCGTTCATGTCCTCTGTCTTCTCCTCCTCCTCCTGCGCCGCCGCCGCCGCCACGCTCCCCGGGGCTGGTTCCGTTGGGTCCGTCATTGAGATAGTTCACTACGCGATACCGGAGGAGAAGAGCTGGGGAAGAAAAGCCGTAAAGAGAAGGAGGGAGGAGGCTCGTCTCGCGGGTCTACTTGCAGCCAGAGGCACCGTTGTGGGAAAGCGCAGTCCTGTTCACATTGTGGCACGAGGAGACTGACAAGCGGACAGGTCCAAATGACTGACAGCTAACTACGCGCGCGCGTGTGTGCTAGCAGTACACCCAGCAGTTGTGTCGCCGGTTGTTCCGTATTGTGCCGCCTGACCGGGGCGGTGCGTGTGTTCCTGTGCAGACAGGAAACGTGCTGCCTTTGCGCGCTATCGGAATTATTGGCTTCCCTATCATACACTAGGCGCAACTAATAGCAATAATCAACCGCGATGGGGCTTTCAAAGAGAGAAAAGCCCGAGCTAATCGATGAGGAAGAGGGCTGTGGATATGTTATTTACACCTGTTTGATATTATCCAGCATCTTTAGCAGTTCAATCGTCAAATGTCTCCTGTAAGTCCATATGCTGTGACATTTCACAGGATGAGGAAACGTTTCAGTCTATGAACATCCACCACTTCAGGGATAAAAACCCTGCGAGAACATATTGCTGCGGGAGTACCTATCAGTGTATTATCAACCGATGTATTGAACACACTTTTCAACCTGTACTTAGAGCGGAATAACAACATTCTACTTTAAACTGATCTTTATCTGATTACATTACAAATAGTGAAACGGTTGTTGATTAGCATCTCTCGAAGTGTCATGTCTTACTGGCTGTGGCAACAAAGAATATCATCATTATGACAAATGTCATTGTTGAAGGATCACCGATGACAAAATACATGTGTTGTACTTTATAATGGACACATTTAAACGTATATATTGTAGGGTAATGTTAATATTTATTACAGTTTTCGCAAAGCTTACACTGGCGCAATGAAATTTTTTCGACCTTAAAGGGATGGTACCTTTATTCCCTTTAAATGGGACTGAACAACATATTGGTTCACTGTATGTATTTACGCTGCACACCTTCTGACCTACTTTATCACACACTTCATTTTTTTGATAGCTGTTATCAAGTCAAAATGTATGCTTAAAAAAGTCTATTGCTTTCAGATTGTGGTATGAACATCCTCGTTTCTTTTTCTAACCTCCACGTCCCACCTGAGACACGAGCGGAGGAGGCAAGAAAGAGACACAGAAGATAGGAGTCCAGGCAACGGGCATATAACAAAATGTGACGTCAACAATTAATCCTCGCGTGTCTGAAAACTATGCACAATCCCAAGAAAAAACAAATATTTTTCAAGAAATGCTTTTGGCACTGAGAAGTATTTATAAAGAACATTAATTACAAATTAGCTTACAAATCAGTGGTCACAAGACAGGAATGCATGTAAAAATCATTATGTCCTATCATCATGCAAATTTTTGTCACACATTTTTCCAGAAATGTACGAAGCAGGTAAGTAAACATTTGCTGGCAAGTTAAAATACATAAAATAGATGTTTTTGTTATATTACAATAAATATTATGGTAATATGGGCTAACATGGTCCCAAATATGAATTGTGAGACGTATTAGAAGCTCGTGGCGTCTCTGTTGGTTTTTAACTCACAGACAATGCTCCACAGCAGTACACCCTCATGCATGGAAAAGGAATGCAAAATGGAGAATTAATTCAGAACAAAAACTCAAGTCTGGTGAAAAAAAACATGTGATTTCATGGTCTGTGTGAAGACTCCATGACTATTGACCAGTTTGAATACAAAATTGTATATGCTGGCATGTGGATATGTAAATACAACAGCCGGGCAGCCCCTGAAATGTCACTGAATTCAACACAGCGGGTGTAAACTTAAGTATTCTAGAATAAACTTTCCAACAAACAAAGAAAGAAAGAAGGATACAACTAACAATGTTGATCTACATTAAAGCACCATCAAAAAGGCATCATTTGTTTTCCTAAAGTGCTGGGTTGATCCTGCTGCAGCTCTGACCAATCACAAGCAAGTTCAGAAGCATTTGATTGTTGACAGAAAATCAATGGACCAACACATCATATTGTAAAACAACTGTTAGAATATGTGAAGTGGTGCCCTGATACATGATTTTAATCACAAAATAAATACAGAAATGTTTAACCGAGCAGCAAATTTTATGAACCTGTAAGCTGTTGCTCAAATCTCTATTTTACACACAGAATCACACAGACACATAGACAGACAGACAGACAGACAGACAGACAGACACACACACACACACTCACACACACACACACACACACACACACACACACACACACACACACACACACACACACACACACACACACACACACACAAAGACACTGATTTGCACACCTCATAAAATCCCCATTCTTACACACAAACACATTCGGTGTCTTGGTAACAGATTGCACATGGTTAGCGGTGGACGTGGTCCCGAGGTTGGTTTCGTGAAGCTGCAGTGAGACGTTCAGCCTGGACACTCTTTGAGGTTGACTGGACCGAACACACCAGACGGCCTGTCGAAGGAGACTGATTCACTGTTGATCCTCATATCCTGGATGCATCCCACGAAGGACGACGTGACAGGAAGCGCCTGTTGCATTGCCATCTCTGTGGCAGAAAGGGTACACAGGGTAAATACGTGAGAATCGTGTGTATGAATTTAACAAAAATTTGATTAACCCTGGGATTAACAGAGTAATACTCACCAGGAATGCCACCCACATACAATGAGTCTTTGGTCAAAGTTATAGTGGACGAAGGTGGTCCAATCTTGTAATGGTCCATTGTGTCCACGTGCAGTTGCACAACATTTTTCCTCTTGATTACTAGAAGACACGTAGACAGCGACATAATACAATTAGATAATTTATATCAGTGTGCTAAATAAGTTATAACCAAAGTTCTAGTTTGCCGTGAATAAAGTGACAGTGTGCATTTTACCTGAAATCTTATGGAACATTCCATCACATAAAGAAACCTTGGGCTTCACCGACACCCTGAATTCCCCTTTGCCATTGTTTGCTTGTGCAACTACCTGTAAATGAGATGTTCAAACACAGGGCTTTCAATCACATGGATAGGGAACACTCGTTAAGCAAAGACACCTTTACAGTTTATGTTAATTGTAAGATCTGCTCTGTAATGCTGAAGTCCACTAAATACAGTCAGACAGTTCCAGATTTGTTTTACCGATCCAGAGCCAGTTCAACTGAGTCTCTACTTCCCAAAAATGTAATAATTTTAGGTTATGAGTGTCTGGCTGATGGGCTATTGGGGTATTTTTGAACTGTCTGGCAGGCCTCACCTCTCCTCTGAGCATGTACACAGTGAGATAGTGGCCCATTGCAGGCCCATATTGGTTCCAGCTGGAATCTCCAACATGTAGCAGGAGTCCAGTCGGGGTACGTGGGCGAATATTAAACAGCAGCTCAAAGCTGGAGCCCACGATGAAGGAGTCATCTGAAATACAAAACAGATATTTGGATGGTTGTCATCGCAGGAGTTGTAATACACGTATCATAATTTAGACCCCTAAGTATCAAAATAATGAAGAGACAGCCATGAAAGGAACGTGTAATGGAGACTCTTTCTTACGGGTCTCATGGCTTCTTTGAAGGAACTGGTATGAAATTTCCACTGAAGTCTGTTTAAAAAGGACTAACTAATACTAATTATAGAGAGCAAGGAGTAAGGGTTCTTTAATTAATCAATTCCAATTAATATCAAGTGTGTATTTGACTGTGTGCAGTCAAATACACACTTGATATTAATTGAAAGGTGCAAATATGTAAAAGTTGTAAATATGTGTAATACATATTGCATAAATACATGCCTTGGGCTAAATGGACCTCTGTTAGTTTTTAAATTTCTAGCAGTTCTTTGTTTATTCTCCACATATTATGAATACACAGCTATTGTCAGAATACCTACTAAATATATACGTATAGTCATGAAGTTTTCTGTTGATTGACTATCTTAGCACCGTTTTGGATATGTCTATACGTCTTATCAACATTTTGTGTCATTGACTTGTACTGGAGGAGTAAAATTATGTGGATGAGGTTGCAATTCCTACAGATGTAGCTAGAAATCATAAGAGACATCGGATTATCTGATCGTTATCAGACAAATGGACTTACTGAGAATGACATGTGATCCATTCCCTGAGAAGTAGGCCCCTCTTTGTGTCTGTCCCTCAAAGCAGGGGCCAGCACCGTGGTTTGTCGTCGGTTTTGACATCGGTGTTCCATTCATTTTGAAATTGCGGATACAGCCGGACACACTTTGCCTGGGAAGGACCTTCAACTAAAAGTAAAACAAACAACAACAATATCACTAAAATATAGAGATATTTCCATTTGTGAATTTGCCATGGCAGTGCTTTTAAAAATGGTTTTACCTTCAGCTCTCTGTGAAAGGACTCTGGGGCACTGCCCAGGTACACAGGTGACACAAATTGCTCCATGGATGTCAACTCAGGATTTGTCAGTTGACCGTCCTGGGCTCTGATCCCATCGACAACCAATCGGAATTTCTTCTTCTCCAAACTGAAAATGACCTGTGGGCAACACATTCACCATACACAACAACATTGACCCAATATTTAGCTTTGCTGTTGAAGGGGATTGAGTGATTCCATGGTAGCGTCATAATAAACATGTGATTTGTAGGGTGTGAGTCGACTGACCGAGTGCCACTTCCCATCGTTGTACTTCTCCCTGTTAAAGATCTCCTTCTGTTTGCCCACAGAGAGTCGGATCCGGCCCTTTGATATGTATAAAACGAGATGAGAGCGCCCTCCTCTGGTAGCCGCAAAGAACAGCAGGCCTTCAGGAGCTCGAGTCCTAACATCCAGCGAAAAGTGGGGCCTGGCAAGGATAAAGAAAGAAGGACACCACCTTTATTGTCTGTGTGTGTTGGCTCTGATGAAATGTATAGCAGTCATTGAGATGGCAGATTCAGCAGAGCACACTTCATTTAGAAATCTCCCGCTGAACGTTTCATGTGCGTGCATGCATGCGTGTACTCGCCTGGGCTTCAGAGCCTGCAGTGGAAAGCTGTAGCTCAGGCTGCTGATAGGGCCACCCATGCGATACGCATTTTGAATCAAGCCAGGCAATGCACATGTTGATACGGTCTCATTAATCGCCTGCATCACAACATCCTAAAAGAGCACAAACAAACAAAAGAGACACTCAGCACAATGTATGAAGTTGGCCCTCAATTCACGGTTCGCGCGCTCGTCTTCGGGGATGTCTCCATAGTGGTTCCATTTATTTACTTTTGGTAAATAAATATGGGAGCATCCAACAATACTTATAAAATTGACTGTAATCATAGTTAATATATACAAATACAATACAAAATATACGTTTATACCGACAATATATTGTGTGCAGGTGGGAACACTGAGGACATGTACTTCACTGAGGAATGAGCGCAGCCAATGATTCCACTAACGCTTAGTTTCACTATTGACTTTTCTGTGTATTATTTGGTAGATTTATTTACTAAAAGTCATCCGGCAGACCAAAACCCAAATACATTCATCTAACAACCAGCATTCACTAGTTTAGTCAAATAGCCAAGTACAGTGTGGTAGTGATGATGTCATCACTCATGTTAGTAGTGAAGCATACTGGTGGGTCAGTGTGGATTCTCAAATTACAACTACAACATTACACAGAAGTTGCTTCATTTTGGCTTCGTCAAGGTTTTCTACTGTCACGTTGAGTTTCTTGTGGCCAAACAACCTCCAAACACTTTGTTTACTCAGAGTGTTTGGATGGGTAGGAATTATGATTTGAGAGATTTCAACAGGAATTCAACCATAATGAAGTTGCAGAGATTGCTAAACTGTAAATAGACTCAAAGGCCTTTTTATGAAATGGCTCCTTTCGTCCCGATAAAATAGAAAACCCTCGTAATGGATGAGAGAACACAAACATGATCTTCCACGCCATGTTAAATCATGCGTAACATCATGATACAAATCTTAACTCAATTTTACAGTAACATCTCTTTCTGTGTTTTGCCTCTGTTACTCCTTTGGTGAAATTGATCTATTAAGTCCAGACTGCAGTGTTCACAGATTTCTTTCGCTTGTTTGAACTCACGCAGCAGCTGAGAATCCATTATTCACTATCTATTGTGGGTCAGTGGTTGTTGGAGAATGGCTTGCGTTGGTGATATGGGCTCTGTTAATCACAAGCTTCAAATCAAAAGAATAGAGCTTAGTATATTATGGTGGGCATGCAAGATCCACAAAGATTTGAAGAAATGATGTAATCATGCTTTGATAATGTGTCTGAACATAGTAAGCTCCTCTAGGCCTCACATATTTCATGGTGAGGTCTAGCTTAGCTGTGAAATACCAACATGCCTTTTAACTTCCCGCTGGCTACATCATTTATTATAATATAGATCCCCGTTCCTCAAACTTATTGATGGGATCCCATTCATATTCAAGACGTGGTACACTGACCAATTCTGTGTTGGTTGTTAAGTCAAGTTTATTTATGGAATAAAATCTCACAGGGCTTCATTGGCCCTCAACAGCAAGGGTTTCTATTTGATACTCATTCAATTTTGAAATGTAATTTGTCAATAAAAGCATGTCATAATCATATCGTCATAAATTATGTGAAGTAAAACAGGGTCATGAGCCAGAGAATGGTGGGAAACTGACACCCAGTTCCTGTTTATTTGATATCAACTGTTATGATTTATATTATTTTAGAATCAGGCGTGTTTGTTAGGTCTGATAGTTGTGTGTAAGACGACACATGCATGTGAATGAAGGATGTAAAGTGGTTCATTACTGAGTTACATGAAAGAAACAAAAGAGACATGAGCTGATTTCAAGCTTGTTATTCACACTTTTTTGTTTGTAATTACTTGATATTTAAATAGAATAAACAGAGATACAGTACATTTAATGATTCTTATGATTAATCAGAATGTCCATGCAACTTTTTATTTAAGTACACTGCAGAGGCATGCGCTTCTGCGTAAGCAACAGAATATTGTGGTGCCAGTCATATATTAGATTCTTGTCAGCATCAGCAGTTCTTAGGGCTCCTCCTTCTTCATCTCTGGAAATAAGGCAGCAAATTATGATGTAAACTGTCAACATACGACAAACACTGTGTGATTATTAATTTGCCCTGAACAAAGGTATGAACGTTACAAAAGGGAAATCAATCATACAGTCACCATGTTCATAATACATGCTAGTTTTACCTTTACTTCACAATATATTGCTTTAGTCAGTGACAATAATGCCACTTACTTCAAATGAAAGAGAACCAAGTTGGTCAGCTTTGAAGAGAAGTTTTGATTATTTCATCCAAATGTTAGTTTTTTAACCCGTTGACAGCAACAATAAACAAAGACTCACCTTCTTAAAGGGGCGGTCCAGCATCAGTTGAGGAAAGGTGTTAGCAGTACACACATCCAGCAAGACATCTCCAGAAGTCCGGAAGGTGCTGAAGTCCTCAGGCCTGTACAGATTTTCTGGCCTGCAAACAGAACAAATAACATAGTAGTGGAAGCTGTACACAACCCGTGAGGTATTTCAAGAATGATGCAGCTATGCAACGCAAAGTAAGGAAATATTACCGTCTTGTGTAGAGGTTGGAGATGCAGCCTTTGAATGTGTCTTTTCCCAGGGCATAGGTGCCGGTTGTGATAGGTGCGGAAACGCTGCTAATCACCTCCTGACCCATGTCTTCGTCATCAATAACCACCTTGACACTGTTAGGGAAAAAATCATCATCATCATATTATTATTTTCGCATTAGTTTTATGTGTTTTTATGTTATTTCACATGTTTAATTTTACTGTTCATGATCACTGAGCCCATATATCTGTTCAAATCACACCAACCCAGATTAATGTGTATGGTTGTCACAACATTGTCACATATGCATGGCTATACCTATCTCTATAGTTTGAATATTTAAAAAAAACATTGCCTTTTTCCTACCTTTCACCTCTTTTGGTTATAGTCAAATAGTGCCACTGGCCGTCATTATATTTTTTGCTTGATTTCCAGGTCTTGCCGAAATAGAGCATCACATGACCATCTTCCAATGCAAGATTCAGCTTATGGCCCTGAATAACAGAAAAAAGGTTTTAAACTCGGACCAAGTTTTTCCCTGTTGTTTCAAACAACTTCAATCTCATAAAGTCACAATGAGAACATCAGATTTCAAAATAAATGTCCGGACTGACCGGTTGCTGCTCCTGCAGAATGAGACCCCCATTCTCTGTGCTCTTAAATCCAAGAGAGACAGTCACGTCATTGGCCAGACTAAAGCCTTTGACGTCAGTTTTCAGGGAGCTCCCCAAGCTGAACTCAGCTTTACGAGTAACCTAGACAAGAACGTGGACATTATATATTAGTTAAGTGGTAGACACAAAGCCAAAAGTGTATTTTGGTCAGTGATATGAATGCTGGTAACTGGTTCGGGATGCAGAGGTCAATGTCCTACCAAGGAATTCGTGGGACAACCTTTGCTGATGCCCACTGGTTCGATAACAGGTTTAAAGTCTTTATTCACTTTCATATTCTTCAAGCATCCTTTAAATGGCAGAATGGTGATGTTATATCTGTGAAGAGAAACAAAATACTCTCAATAAGGTGGGAAAAGGTTAACCACCTACCTTAAAACATACAATGGCTAAGAGGAAAATTGACAGCGTACTTTTCCCTTAAGTCTTGTGGGGCACCACCAATATAGAATTCTTTAAATTCTTGGTTGTCGTAGCTAGTTTGGGCTGAGACCACTTCTTTATTGGACAAGCGGATACTCATTTTGCCACTGCCTGTACGAACGATGAGGATGTCTGTCCAGTCGCTTGTCTGAAGAAAAGACGCAGCAGCAAAATATGGTGAAATGAAGGCTTTTTGATTTTAAAATGTTATTCGGTTGAATCACAGTAATCAAGCGATTGCAGAAAACCAAACAAAAGAAGCTTCTTACCGGGAATGATTTCGCAATACTTATAGCTGGAGTGTCTTGCAAACTACTACGTAGGACAACGAAGCCCTTCTCAATCGACACGGCGAAGTAATTGTCCTACATTGGGCCAGAAATCGAGAAATCAAATGCTTGCAAATAGTATATATAATTCTCCTAAAAATGTAATCGAAACAGAAGATATTTATAGACAAACGTTAACAGAAACAATGATTTACCTTACTATCGATTAATAACAGCAGACCGTTTTCTGAACGAGAATAGACAGAGAAGCTGACGAGGAATAGGTTAGATGCTTTATCTATAACCACTTTGCCATGTCCAGTGCCTTCATAGTAGCTCGAATCCAATGGGCGTACATATCTGGAGAGAGGGGAGAAAAAGTCAAAACATTTTATTTCAAAGATCTGATTATGAAATGCATACCTTAAGTTACAGACAGATAGCCTTTGCTCATATGTCGTTCACTTCAACCCTCTTCAGAGAATTTCCCCTATTTATTCAGGATCACAGTGGGCCTGTAGCCTACTCAAGCATGCATTGGGCAAGGGGCAGAAACTGACCGAGATGTCCTTGTGAGGAAACACCCAGATCTCACCAACTTAAAAAAAATAAATGAATACGGGGAGATCATACAAGCGACACATTGAAGGAGCCAGTGACAAATTTAACAACCTTGTTCAGGGTGCAACCACAGAGGTATGGGATGAACATCTTTAACCATTCATACCAGAGGGATGACATAAAAAACTGGGGTGGGGTGATACCGAAAAGTTCCGACACTAGGTGGCAATATGATATTCGAACAACCTGATATTTTCAGGCTTAAATTATGGCAGAGTGCCATGCTATTGAAAAGGTATAGAAGCATGTTTATTGTTCACAAACATCTAGAGTTTAGTCAACACTAATCACGCTAGGACGAACCTCTTGCATGGATTAATCTCATTAATTCCCTCTGCTTTTTGGAAATTGTAGAGACTGACGACCTTGTCGTTAAAAGAGAAGAACTCAATACAGCCTGTGTACTTGGGGTAGTTGAGAGAAGGTGGCAGCTGAGGAGAAGCAAAACAGAGAAAGGTATTAATAAAACCCAAGCCGGTTGAAAATAAAGAAATGCACTGCTGTTTCTTATTTCCTTGTTGCTTACAACGAATGTGTCAGGGTAGCCTCCAACGTAGAAAACAACATCACTGGGACTGAGGTCCAGAAGGTTCTTGCTCTCATCCCCTTGGTTGTCTATCACAATTGGATCACTGGGATTGTTTGCAGTGATATCTTTGGTCAGCTTCAGTCGTACATCTTGGTAAATCCTAACGTGCAAGAGGGGGGAAAAAGTCCACATCACATTTATAAAATTGACTTTCTTCACAAATTCCCTTGGTTGATATTCACAGAACCCTTTGTTGTAAGTCCATGTGGATAGGAGCGGAAATTACATACATGTGCAATTAAACACTGAAAATAGGGGATTTAAAAACAAATTATGCTCTCAGTTTACCTTTGGAGGTCCACTCTATCAAACTTGGCCGGTTCAGACGCGGACTTGGAGATGGTACCCGATTTAATGGTATGCTCAACTCCGTTGAGCTTGTACACACCGTACAGCACGTTGGCCTTCAGATACAAACCGATGTAGTTCTTCGAAGACTACAAGACATAGTTTGTTAATGCCTTGTGTACAATCACTACAAACTCAATATTTACATGAATCTAATCACATGCATTTGGAGTCACTTACATCTTTATTGCCAATATACAACACAAACATGTCTCCTTCGCTGTTGGTCTGTCTGCGTCTGCGTCTTCCATCACCCCTGCCCTTAGGTCTCTGTAGCGACAGAGACAAGGATGTGTAGGCCTTCAGGTCCTCCAGACTCTTTGGTACACGCATTTCCACGTGGCCTCGGCCCATAAACTTCACTGGGACCACAATCTGGAGAAAACACACAAAAGGAATTAGACCCATCCAGGAAAAATAGAGGATGCATCTGTTTGATTTGGGCTTGGTCATGGATGTATTTACAGAGGGGGCCCTCACCCTGTTAGCTGCATCCCGGGCTTGTTCGATGAGCTCCTTCATCTTCTTGATGTTTTCAGATATGTTGTTTATGTTTGAGTACTGCGAGGTCAGGTTCTCCACCTCTAAGAGCTTATCATTCAGAGATGGGATGGTTTTCAGCAATTTCTTCACTGGAAGTAGAAGATGAGCGGGAGAAAGAAATTGTAATGTGAAACGATGTGGTACTTTATTCTTAATTTTCCAAATTATAATATAAAAAGGCGGTTGTTATTCTGTCGTATAAGGTTATTGTCTATTGTGATGCAAGGCCTCTCACCTGACTGGTCCACTTCATCCAGAACATTGCCCAGGTTGGAGTCAACAGGATTGACACTGATTTTGCCAATTTCCTTTTTGATGTCATTCAGTTTGTCCATAGTGTTAGTGGCCGTGTTATTGGCTGAAGCTGCTTTCCTCTTCGCGTCATCAATCGTATCACTGATGTCATCTGATTTGAAGAAATAAGTGATTAGGATAAATATGAACCCTGGCAATAGACGATGCCATAATGCCTTGACTTGTTCTACCTCTTTTGATGTTGTTTAATCGGTCCTGTACATCGAGCAGGTCGTTCTGAAGAGCGTTCTTCTTATCGCCAGCAGCCTTCAGGCGTTTCTTCAGGTCAGTCACATCGGCTCCAGAGACTTTTACAGAAAAACAAAAATTAGTGAACAACTCTTGTGCTTATTTTAAAAACAACCGTTTAATTATAACAGGGATTAGGGATGAATACCTTGAAGGTCTTTCTTTGCCTCCTTTGCATTCCTCAGTAGGTCATCACTAGTCTCTTTCAGGTCTGTCGCTCTTTCTGTGAGCTTCTGCTTTTTTAAATTCTAAAAGAAAGAAAAAAAGGATTTGGTGAAAGGGGAACAATATACTAAAATATTCTTACTGATTTCAGGAAGAGTATCCAGTTACTTCATTTATAAAGTATCAAGTCTGTGGCTTACATCCAGGGCTTTGTCTGCTGCACCTTTGGCATCATTAGCTGCAGCCGCAGCAGCATTAACTGCATCTGTTATGTTCTTGTAGGCGTCAATAGCGTCTTTGGCGTTTCGAACCTCAGGCCGTCCACTTGCGTTCTTAACAGCACTGTAATACAGGAAAACAAGGGGCACATGGAGAACAGATGAAAATTACACACTTTGCTCGTATAGTACTGAACCAGCAAGGAAAGCTTATTTAGCATGAACGTCCTATCACTAGACCTCTGGTTATAATAGAGACCATGTGTCTTTATTACATGTGCAAAGGACCTACTTCTCAAGTTCTTTTGCCAGCTTGTCAAGGTTCTTAGCATGTTCCTCCGCAGCCTCCACAAGGCCCTTCTTGGCAGCGGCATTGGCAATCTCATTCACCTTCTTGGTCAAGTCAGTCTTGGCACCATCCATCTGTGCTGCCAGCTGTTCATATTCCTACACAGGGGAAGGACAGGTGAATGGGTGCAAGTTATTGTAAAACCAATACCATTTTGAACGGCGGGAAAAAAATCATGGATTTTTATCGAAGTGGACGGCACGCTGTGACCTAACAGCTCGTTCATGTGAGATCCGAGATGAGGCCTTTTCATGTAACGTCGTGTACATTGCGTCAGGGTGTGGCTCATGTCGAGTACAGAGACAACTGCAGGGCAAAGAACATGCAAGTTTCAGTTTGCCGAAACGAACCGTTTTGCTGTCAGATAGCATTTCTGCCAAATCTTCTGTTTTCTTCAGCTCATTTTCCGCCATGGTCATTTGGTCTTCAACAGTCTTCCGCTCCTGTTGTAAGTCTTTAATATGTTTCTGTAGGGAGCAAATGCGCCAGATTAAATTACAACGGTGGAATAACCGTAAATAGCAATAATAACTATACAATAATACACCTATAAACCAGTATACAGTACATTCTCAATCGTCATTTATGCACTGTTTGTTCATTAAAAAATCAACAAGCTACTTTTTTCTACCTGCAGGTCTTCCAGTGACTTAGCATTGAGCCCGTTCTGGGCGTTGGCTTTCTTCAGCAAGTCCATTGCCTCCTTCAGAGCCTTGTCCAGGTCCTTCAGCTTGGCATCGTAACCTTTCAGAAGGCCCCGAAGCTTTTCTGCTGCAACCTCGTTCTGGTCGGACTGCTTGCTGACATTAGCCTTGATGTAGTCTAGCACTAGAAAATAGAAAAGGATAGGTCAATGTACATGTTTCTGACATTTTTCACATTTTTCAACAACAACAACTGGAGGGATTTGAAAGAATTTACTGAAGTATAGAATCAATAATATCGTACGTTTCATAGCCTCGTCTTTTTCTTTCTCCGCAGCTGTCTTCTGAGGGGTGAAGTTCCTATCCTCCATCTCCTTTACCATGCTCTGAGCATCTTTGAGCAATTTAGACAGGTCTTCATTGGGCACCACAGCACCATTGGTGCCTGCATCCTTCAGTTGGTCCAGCAAACCTTGAAATACACGAAAAAAGCACACACACTCAGTCAAGAAAACATGTCTTCTCTTATAATGAGCGCCATTCAATTGTTTTGGAACAATAGAAACGAGGACAGCAAAAGAAAGCAGAAAACAAGACATTTAGACAAAAGACAGAGCAGACAGTCGTGCTGCTGAATTTAAGTTCTCTTTACCTTGGATTTTCTTCAGCATGTTTTGAATCTCTGAATCCAGATCTTTAGCTCTCTTGTGGGTTTTTCCAACATCTGCCACAGCCTTGTCAGCATCAGCAGCCCTCTTATCTGCCTAAAATAGAGACCGACAAGACACATGTACACACATTTTCACACTTATCTGATATGTTAATAAAACACTGCAGTTGGCCTCATCGCCGTCACTATACCTTGTCTTTGAGTGTGCTGATGTCGTCTGTGAGAGTGCTCACGTCCTCTTCCAGCTGGTTGACTTTGGATTTCTGGGAGTTGACGTCGAAGCTGAGTTTGTTGACAAGTATCTGCATAAAGCACAGGAGCAGAAATGTAAACAAAGCTATATAAGGTTGAATAGACATGTTGCAGGTGGAGCGCTGAAGCTTGAAGCTGATGGGGGGCCGTTCACAATTTGCTTATTCACTTGTGCCTCAAGAATCCACGATGATGCAGACTCAAATAAAAGCAACACAAGATGATGAGCGAATGAGGAACGACAAGTCGGTGGCATCCAATATTGTGGTCACTAACGTGTGTTGACACTCCGGCTGTGGGCCAAATTTCACTGAGATTGCTTATCAGCTGGAATTTCCGATGTTTGAAGAAGCGCACCCACACTGTGCCGTAATATGTGTGTGTGCGTGTGTGTGTGTGTGTCTGTAAAAGAAATGGTCATACCTAAAGTGAAATTTTAGAGTGACATTGTTCTTGTGACCATGCATTTTGCATCTGGATTTGTTTTGTGTTTTTTGTGTCTACAACGAATCTCTGACTATTAAAATATCTTGAAGTGCTCTCCACCTCGTCTCCATAGCTATCTGCAGTCTTCAGAGTTACGGTGCGAGTGTTACCTTGGTGTCTGACACGGCCTTTTCCAGCTTCTTCAGCCTCTCCTGAGATGTGGCACTGGCAGTGGCGTTGTCCATTTGAGTCTTGATTTTTCTCAGCTCATCCTCCAGCTTCTCCAAATCATTTAGTAAAGTCTGAGCACAATTATCACACTCTAGAACACAAAGACGTGTTGGATTAGCAAGTGTTAGTTATCACATTTCCTTTATTGTAAACCAAAAGGGGCCTGAAAAATGGCCTTTTGCAAGTCTGTTCCCAGGGGCCAATTGTCTCATAATCCACCCTGCCTGCATGTCACAGCATAAAATCTCAACATTCTTTTGTTAATTCACCTTGACAGTGCTCGTCTGTGTTTGTGTCTCCCGGCTCCAGTGTGTTCTTGCAAACTGGAAAAAAAAAGTTTAAAAAAACTTCATGGATGACTTTGTTTTAAGGATCAAAAAACAAAATGAGTTGAAAGAATCTGGATGAGAATGAACGAGTTGATTAATGAAAGGGCAGTGCACAATCTTACCTCCAGTCCTGGGATCACAGTTGTTGCCACCGCCGTAGCAATTACAGGGACGACAACTTCCTCCTGGTGTCAATGGATCACCATAGTAACCAGGAGCACAACTATAGAGAAAGATAAATAAGTTAGACAGAGAAATGTGGGAGCCTAAAATATAAGGAAAATACACAGTATCTGCACAGGATTTCAACATCAATCCAGACACTCACCTCTCACACTTGTCTCCGCTGTAGCCGGCTCTGCATATACACTCAAAGTCTCCAAATACTTCCTTGCAACCTATCGCAAAACTGCAGACGGACAGGGAGATCACGGTTTAACTCTTGAAACACACATTTAATTATAGTCTTTTTTTTAAATTTTGTTTCACCCACTTGTTTGCAGGCAGGCTGAATGGGCACGGGCAAACTTTACATGTCCTTTGAGCCGCGTTTCCATAATAACCTTCTTTGCAGCGTTCACAACGATCCCCATCCGTGTTGTACTGACAGCTCTGAAAATGACACAACGTGTGACACAATTTTTATCAAACCCACTTACAAACTGCATGTGAAGAACGACGGGTGTGATCGAGAAAAACTAAACCTCCCCGAGCCCTCTACGCTGGACTGAACCAGACATCAAGTCTCTCATCGCACTGAGGAATGCAAACGTCGAGGGGCAAAGAGAAAAGACGTTTCTCCTCCAATCAATCAAAGAGTGTTGTTTGCTGCTACACACACGGCAGAGTGTGTGTATTCAGCCGCTTTTTTGTCCGTTTGGCATTGAGCTGCCAGGGTGCGGAACCAACCTTGTGTGCATTGCACACGCAGGCCCAGTCTTGACTGTGTTGCACAACAATAACACGAAAGAGTTGGCTGAGTGTTTGAAATGTGTAAAGGCTCGTCTTCCCGTCAGGGATAAAGAATGACAAGCAAGAGGGGCCCTGTTACCAGTTATCAGTAAGTCATATCAAACAGTGCTTTTAATGTGGCCTGTGGATGTAGCCTGAAGAGGACAGGGTCGAGACTCCGGTTAATCTGTGGCTCACGCTGGAGGTATGTGTGGGTGTTTACTGTAGGTCTGTGGTCATGAGGTCACTAATTGGGCCTGAGGGGTTGAGTGCGTTTCTTACCAGGCACCTCCCTGTCCTATCTTCACACTCGTCAGCCAGACCGTTGCACTCGCAGGGCACGCAGCGGCCCAGGAAAAAACCACTGCTATCTCTGTAGAAACCAGTAGCACATTTCTGAGAAGAAGAAAAACAAGGCACACATGTTAAGACATAGTAACGCAACATGAAATGACTGCCATTTTAACAGCATAACTCATACATCCACATGTACCACTCCAAACGCATTTCTGAATTTAAAAAAAAACCTTCATTCTTGTAGAAAAGTTATGCTAATTTTATTAGGGTTTTTCATCCTATAAAGAGATGTTGTAATACTAACAGTGTCTGTTTTGGGCTAACAGAGTGGACTGATATTTTTTGTTAAATAGTTCATAACAATGATGTAAAAATCCTGTAAATTCAATATCTGGGGAAAAAGCAGCCCAGCCTTATTGATTCGCAACATTGCCGACAATTATAATACATATCTTCCTAGGTTTTGTATTATATTATTAAATATCCATATATTATCATAATGTTATCATGATATATCATCAATGATCATATTGTCCAATTGCGTTTTAGCTGACTAAATCTATAACCTGCGGCATAATCACAGAGGCAGTGTTCCCGGAGAGGATGATTAAAACCTACTGTTGCTGTAATATGAAGCAATGAACTTGACCCGAGGTGAGTGTTATTAAAAATTAACACAGTGGAGCTAAAGCGTGCCCTTTGCTTTTCACAGATAAAGTCTCCAACAAGCCACACCCGATACGCTGAGAAGCGCAACCGACAGCTCAGGTAAAACGACATCCCTTCAAACACAGAGACGCATCACATCTTCACGGATGTTTACCTGAATCTGAGAACTTGCACCACTGTCATTGACAGAAGGATAGCGAACTGTCTGGTCTCTGCCATGTACCAAGGGGTAGCGTGAACCTTCATCATTCAGTGATGGATACTCTATCCGCTGAGTTCCCTGCCCGTGACGCGAAGGGTACTGTATCCCTTGAGACCATCTGTCATGATGCCTGGTGTGGCGGGTTCGCTCTCCTCTCTCTCGGGGCCTGTGGCCAGCGCAGCAAAGTCCAATCAAAGTCCAACATAGCAGGGTCTGTAACAAAACCCCCGTACGCCGTTGTCTGTCCATACACATATCTGACATTCCTAACGTTTAGTCCGTGTGAAATAATGCACCACTCTGCCCTGCCTCAGCCTCTTAAATGAACACGATCCCACTCCCACACACGTACATGAAGAGAACACGCCCCAGCTCCCACCTGAGTCAGTCTGGCAATCAGCGTGAGTGTATGCAAGCATACAGGCACACACATGCAAGTCCTCTATCTCTTTTTTCTCTCTCTCTTGCACACACACACACACACACACACACACACACACACACACACACACACAAGATAGCTCGAGACACATTCATTATCATGTTGGTGCATGCGCGTGGCTTTGCACACAACGCTAGTAAGTGGATTTTTGCAGCATTTCTTTTATAGAGAAGAGGGAAATGGCAACATTAAAAATCATGACGTGTTTACCTAAAGCTGTAAGGTTGTGGTGATAAAGCCTCTCCTTGAAAAAGCAAGTAGAACATGTATTACGATTCTGTAAAATTCTGTTTTGTGCAATTTATAACGGTGTTTGGGCAAACATATGACTGAGGGGAAAGTCAGACATCCTCAGACAACAAACTCACACCTGAATCACTCTCCTCAAACACACGGCAGACACAACTAGGTGTGTCGGGTTCACTGACACACACACACACACACTTCCATATTGTTGGTGCACTCGGGTTTATGAGTAACAATGTGCGGCCAAAGGCCGCACCCCATGTACTACACAAGGTGAGGCACCCTGTCATAGCGCCTCTGGGCGCATATTATCAACTTCCTTTCAACACTCCCAATCAGACTGTTGCTCACGTATAGACAGGTAGGTAACCACGGCAGTGGCAACGGCACTCTCACAAACAAGGACAAATATTTCTTAGTATTATAGTTTCTCTCCACTAATAAATGCTCCATGGTTCATGAAAAACTCCCTTTTAATTAGCAGTTGCTCCATTCCTGTTTATAATTAGCCACTGTGGGCAAAACTGTGAATCCGATCTGAGAAGCACAGACATACTTGTTCAAGTCAGCACCATTCCCAGGATGAAAAGAATTCAAGGAAAGCTTTTCCTTGGCAACTCCATCATGGTTGTTTGCACTACGTTTCTGTGAGCTGTAGCCATGCCAGTGATTATAGCTGTATAATCACGAATATAATGTCTGCGTGACTGTGCATCATATCCCAGCCCGGGGCCACACAATTTGACTGTGAAGCTCTTCAGCTGGTATTTTCCGGTACATTACATCCAAAGCTGCTCCGCCGATGAATTTTTCCTCTCGGGAAAAGGGTGTGGTATGCGGTTCAGGCGTGTCAGAACACCCCTTAAAATTTTGAGGAGGAGGTCCAGCTCATGAAGGATGACGAGAGTCTTTGTTCAAATCAACACCTTGCTCCACCCTGCTTGTTGTCTCCGTTGCTTCTCAGGCCTGACTTTATCTGAATATCCCCATCATATGTTGTTCATCTACACACCTACAGCCTATATTTCATATGTAGAAAATACTATTTTTCAGTATGGAAGGTTTTTTTTGGGAGGATGAGTCGATGACGCCAGATTCCGTCCAATGTTTGTCAACAAAGAAAACAGGGTTCACCAAAGCCATGACAACGAGATTGGATCTGGCCCGCATTAAGTTTGGATCCGCATTTGTTGGCTCCTATTCTCTAATTTAAAAAAAGTCTACTTATTACATTACATTACATGTCATTTAGCTGACACTTTTATCCAAAGCGACTTATAATAAGTGCATTCAACCGTGAGTACGAACTCACAGCAACAAGAATCAAGAGAGTACAATTTCTTCAATAAAGTCAAACTACAAAGTGCTATCAGTAAAAGCAATATAAGTGCTCCCAAAGTGCTACTGCTACTGTTTTTATTCAAGGTGTAGTCAAAAAAGATGTGTTTTTTAGTTTACTTATAGTGCAGGAAGGAAGAACAAGCAGCAAAAACAAGTGGCTTTTATAGATACGATCAGGTAAATCAAGCGTGGACGCAGGTCACATTGAAAAGACAAGGGTAACCACGGCTTGACGTGCAAAGATTTTGCATTCCAACACAAAGTTTTCGGGCTATACAAAATAAACTGAATTACTCTTGTTTATGGCTTTGATTCTATAGCTGTTGTGTTTGTGACTCAACAAGTTCAGTAAAGACTATTATTTGATTGTAAAAAAGACACAGGTTGGAAGTGAATGATTGTAAAATCTTTTCAACACATTCACACCTTTATTTTTCAAGGAAAAATAAAGTTATTTTTCAAGGAAAAATAAAGTCAAAGCAGTAGAGAAGGATATTTAATGGGCCTTTAGCTCCTCACCTCACAGGAGTGTCCGGTGTACTCAGTGGGGCAGGAACAATCTTCCACAGTGTTTCCAGGACCACCAGTCCCCGTGTTAGTCACCCCCTCCAGGCCCACCTCTCCTAAGCTGAGTCGCTGGGTCTGGGTAAAGTACAAGGCTCGGATCCTCAAGCCAACCAGACCGGCTAGGACCATCATCAGTTCCTCTCGGGAGACCGGTCTGTTGGTGACAGCATGGCGCCAGTTTCCCTGCAGACAACAGAGCAGTTATTTTGAGACTAATGCTGAGAAATCTGTATTTATGGTAAAGCAGATTTCTGTGAACTCTGTGAAGCACATTTAGACTCCCCAGAAGATGAATCCTTCCTGTGTTTGACATTCAAAGACTTTCACATGCCCCACTTCGCAGTGAAAATCTACATAACGCAAACATATTCTTAGGTGGATTCCCAAACAATTAGTTTGAATGACCTGAATGACCTCTTAGAGTAAACAAACTAATAAACAGCAGCGTGCGGTTCATCCTCCTCCAACACCGTCCTATTATTTAGGTTATATAAAATCACAGCTTAGTGGTGCTTTATATTGTAAGTGAAAAAAAAGGAACTGCTTTGTATTTTACCTCCAAGAGCTGGACCCTGCCCTGGTACAGCCTGTCTGGAAGAGGGACTTGTGGAGCTAAGTGGATCAGGGTCATATCCTGACCCTAGGGAAGAATAACAAGACAGATAAATGAGCTGTGTTTCTGACAGTTGTAAAAAAAAAAAAAAAAGAGTGAAGACACAAGTGGCACTACGCACGGTCAGCATGACATCAGGTCTCCTGTCCATGAGAGTCATGCCCTCACTGGGAATCCCAAAGGATTTGGACTGGTAGGTGAGGAAACCACCATAAGATGAAACCTAAGAGAGAGTGAGAAAGCCCAAATATCTGTCAGCTTATCTGAAAAGGCTACACAGACCACTGGAGCACAGCAATTAGCTGAAAGGAAAACGTGGGTCTTATTTTAGAACTAGAAAGTAACAGTTGAGGCCATTATTTCTAACAGACATGATAGAATAATAGATCAATTACTAATTATCAAAATGTATTGGCCAAATGATGAAAATCAGGGCAAAAAAACTGTGTATCTGTACCACAATATATAAAAGGGAAAATAACACAAAAGTTGCCACAGGAAGTGGTCTATAACAATGCTCTACTGGCTTGTGGATCCACATGCTACAATGCTAAGTCAGACAGTACAGACATTTTACTTGAGTGAGTAAATGGGGACACGGTCACAGACAAAGATAAGAAGATGATTTTAAAAAAAAAATCTGTTTATTGTTTCTATATTGATCTTTTTAAAACTATGAAGCTGTTACTCTGGAAATACTATCAGTTTCCATATCTTAACATTAGTTAACACATTGTTGTTCATGGTGTTCTCTCGCCTCACCCTGTCTCCCAGGTAGGACGATGGTGCCACCCAGTGTAGAGTTTGAACTGTTGGAGAAAGCTCCTGGATGTCTGCCACCACGGTGTTACTGGCGGTGTTCAACACAGAGGTAACCTCTCCCTGGTCAGGTCTTTCCAAACGCCAGACCTGCATCTCAACAAACTTATAACAGGGAACATTTGTTGGTTAAACTGAAAGATCCATCCATAAATGGTACTGTGTACACGGTACACACGTGACAAAAGACTCCATGGGCTTTTAACTTGATGTACACGTAATATTACAAACAAACAGATGCGACCGTGAGACACAGAATGTACCCAGAATCCAATGAAATCACCACTAGGCAATTGCAGCTGTATGTGCAAGAAGACATTGATGTTCACCACATAACTGCAATCAGCCAGAAAGCTCTGCAGGCGAAACATTTCCAAAGGCATTCATAGACATGCATGGGCACAAAAAGGAAACACACCTTCCCCCTGCGTTTGCTGGAGCTCTGACACTGGTCAGTTGCTCCGAAGCAGAAGCAGCTGGTACAGCCGTGAAGGTTGGAGGGGTCAAAATAGAAGGAACCTTCCCGACAGGTATCACACTTGACGCCAGCAACATTTCTCTACAAACATGGCAGTAAGAGTAGAGAGAAAGTCAGAGCAAGGGAAGATAAATAAATAAAAATGAGCCGGAGGGAGTTTTTTTTTTTTTTTTTTAATCAGCGAGGTGCTGAATTGAACTCACTTTGCAGAGACACCTGCCTGTGTCTGGGTGGCAGATGTCAGTTGTGACGCCGCCACGGTTACAGTTACAAGGTACACAGTCAGGGAAGCGATAATAACCTGCAGCACAGCGGTCGCACTGCCGCCCACCAATCCTCGGCTTGCAACTACAGAAAAATACACGAAAAGGCACATCGTCAGTAATCAAATTCTTGATGTCATATGTGGCTCGTGCATTTATTCAGTCAGCTATTAGCAAAAGAATGGAACAAACTGCATTCACAAATTCAAATTAGAGTGGTAGAGGTGATTTGGAAACTGAATATATACTAGGCAGAAAAAAACAATCAAAATGACTGGCATGTCAACTAATCCCCCCATTAATCACTTTAAGTAGCTTGGTGCCATGTTTCACTTTCTGTTCAAGGCTACAGGCCTCACATTGCAGCCGTTTTCATAGCACATAAATTAGTACATGAAAGAGAAAATGTATTGCAAAGGACAACCAGCCTTTGTGTAGCTAGTTCATAAAGTCTGTAAATTACAGATGAGATTGTACAGTCATACAATTAATGGGAAGAAATGAATGAAATATGATGATGCAACAGTTATTATTCAGTGACAACTTAACTGTCCAGTACACTATAACAAAATCATAATTAACATTAAATAAACATGAATAGAAAACAGAAACATAGTGAATCTGGATCCAGATGTTCTGCATTGTTTGTATTGGCTCCTCCAAAATGTGACTTAAACATATTCTTACTGACAGGCTTTTGAAGTTGTTTTATTAATTAGTATTATTTTCAATTGACTTATTTTTATGTGATTTTAGTCACGTAAACTGTCGATAACATGGCAATACATGTTTTCATCTTTGGTTTAATACACAGTACACACAAAAGCGGCCACTGCTTAATTTAGTATTCTCACGAATAAGCACTAACGTGTTAAATGTAATAAGTGCCCGGCCCTGGAGTTAAGCAGGTTTTCACTTGCCTGCACTGTCCGGTGTTGAGGTCACAGTTAAGTCCTGCGTTGGCTTTGATGCCATTTGGAGAGCAATCACAGCCCTCGCAGCCCAGCAATGGGTGATAGCTGAAAGTCTGACCCTGGCACATGTCGCAGGCAGGTTTGACCGTCTGCGGAGGGCAGATACAGTGTCCCGTCACCTCGTCACACAGCCGGCGGCCACATTCACACGCTGCAGGAGGGATAGAGGTCATTTCAGATGCATTTCGAAGAAAGGAGAGGCCTCGCCACCACAAGTCAGAAGTAAACGTTCACTCACGTCTGCAGTAGGGGAAGCCGTAGTATCCTGTGGCGCACTTGGTGCACTGTCGACCGATGACTTGCGGCCTGCAGGGACACTGCCCTCCAACTGGCTCGCAAGTGCTCCCGGTGGACCCGGACTTGTCACAGTCGCATGGAAGTGCTCCAGCATTGTAGGCTGCTGCAAGAGAGCGGGCAGAGTCTCTGCAGAACTGGGGAGAGGTTTTCTGGCTGATGGGACAAGGAAATAAAAGGAGTTCTTTCAAATACAGATGTGAATGTATACTCTACTGTCGCAGCCAGAGGGCACCTTTCCCCCAAAAACTTCCACTGTGCTGTCTATTGTTGTAACACTATTGAGCTGATGAATAATTACATTGTCGCCCACTAAGCGCTAACAAAGCATCAATATGGACCATTAGAGTCCTCTTTAAGAGAGAAAAGTTTGTGATCAAATAAATTGACATCCGATCAAATCTTTAAAGAACCATTTCAGATGGATTTGAGTCCAGCTTGTTTTACAGATATGGTGGATACTTACTCAATATAGAACCCTTCTCCTCTACACTGCTGTATGAAATGTGCAGATTTATCCAGCGGCTTCACTTTGAGGAGATCTGGGCTGTAACTGCTATCGGGAACCAACAAGATATAATCCTACAAAAAAGACACAACACATCAGAAATGACAACACAAAAAAAAACAATCTCACCAGAAACTTCCCGGTTGTTTTGTTTTTTTCCTCAATATATTCACATCAGTATGGTGCAGAGTAATACGATTTCCAGTGTTTTCGCCAAATCTTTTTCTGTTTCATTTTATTAAAAGGAGAGAAAGTAAAGCAAGTGAACAACAGGCAAACAAAGCCCAACCTGCCCAACAGAGGTTGGGAGCTTAGCTTTTAGCTTTTAGAAAGCTGTGAGTGGCTGCCAGGTGGAATACAATCCCTTCATTGTTGTTGTTGGGGATATGGCATAACACTGAGGAGGGAGGACCTCAGTATGCCAAGTCCAAGAACTACAGTACAAAACACAGGCGGACTCCTCAGACCGGCTGACTTTACACGGGAGTATGTCTAACTTCAATGTTTTACCATTTAGGTTTTATTTAATGTGGTGTCTAAACATAATCTGGACATTGTTTGACTTGACCACAAACCAGAATAAGTGTCTTCTTAGGTGGCACGATCAAAGAGATGCTGGGCAGCTGCCAAGAATTCTGGTCGAAGTCGAAGGCAATGCGCCCATCAGCGATCACAACCTTCCTGCAGCCTGAGACGGCGGGGCAGAAGGACGCATTTACTGAACCTGGAAGAGAAAAGCAGCGTTGAAGTTACGTCGGGAAAGATCAAGAATCGTAAGCATGCTACACAATAATACGTCTAAACGCCAAAGCCATATAGGGAAGTGTGCCCAAGGGCTTTGATCATCTTGTCATAAACACAGGGACTTAATCTGCTGTTAAAGTAGGAATCCCCCCCTCACTGGGAAATTTTCCCACTCAATACCTGAGAAGCCACGCTTATGACCACTGGGAGCAATACGCTATTACATTTTATTTAATTTAACCGCTTCCTCCAAAGCACTTACCCTTCCACTCACGCCCTGCGTCCACATGGACCTCAACGGGGAAGGAGGTATGTTCAGGCTGGTGATAATGGACCACAACCACATACGTGCCCGGGAGGGGCACCTTGGGAGTAAAATTGATCTCCGTCTGGAAGAAAAGTAACACAGAGTGTCAAACATTAAAAAAAAAGAATGTCAGGGCAGAGGTTGCTCATTGAATGTGTTCAACTCTCAGCCGCAGGGTGAAGTCCACCATTGCTTCCCACCATTGGGCGCTTGAGGGGCCATCACCTGATTGCACAACTGCTTCCACTTGTGGACTGTCTGTTCCCGGATTCAAACCGGACCAACATGGCGGCTCGGTTGTAAACTCTCTTATATTATATTACAAACCAAAAAGTTTATAAGTTTATTTTAGATCGAGAACAAGGTTTTTACCTGAGGGAATTTAAGCAGTACCCCATCACTCTGAGGTTCCCGGACGGGGAACACCCCGATCTGTCGTCTCCGTCTCCAATCCTCATTCTCTCCTTGTTCGGGGGAAACAGCTGGTGCCGAAGATAGCTGTCCATCACGGGCAGCGTATAAAACCCAGGCTGAGGTTGGCTTGTCCAATTGCCTCAGAACGCAATGCCGACTGGAAACAGTAAACAGCAACAAGATGTTGTTACTCAAAGCCTGTTGATTGTGTTTGGCAAGTGTTACTGTCACAGAATAATGCAACTATGGTTAGGAGAGGAGTCAGTGACCAATAAAACAAGATGTATCTCTAATAATCTATTTTAAAACTCAAAATCCTCTGATTATGAAACTCTCTCTCATCAATGTGCAGTAATCCTGACATCACACACTAAATATACACTTAGGGAAAGCTTTGGTACACCAGCATGTCAAAATGTTTCCCACTTTTACCCTCTATTTCCCAGAAGACATTTCATATTCTGTAAATATGGAAGCAATGTTCTGTGAAGTAGGGAATGTGTCACAAACTATTTGAATAACCTGTAAATTAACATAGAACCACAAAAAGGCAATAGCAAACAAACACACTTTAAAGGCATGGACATAACATATGTGGCATAGTTAGCATGCATATATGTGTATGGTATCTTAAACTTAGGTAAAATATTTACTTCTGCTTTCAAATCAATTCCCATCATTTATTTTTGTAACATATACATATACATATATATATATATATATATATATATACATATATATATATATATATATATATATATATATATATATATATATATATATATATGTATATGAGGTTGGCTCATATACATATACATATATATATATATATATATATATATATATATATATATATATATATATATATATATGTATACTTCACATATATATATGTGAAGTATATATATATACTTCACATATATATATATATACTTCACATATATATATATATATATATATATATATATATATATATATATATATATATATATATATATATATATATATATATATATATATATATATACATATATATATATTCTGTACTGGTTAATTTTCACAGTAAATGACAGGACTGCACATGGACAGCTGTTAACACATATGTTACTATAACATCTAACCCCAGTCAGTAAATTCAGTGTGACAGAAAAAAAAGAGGGTTTGACCCAAAGTTCAACCTCAGGTAAATGACTGTGTTAAGGACTGTGTGCCATCACACCTGGAAAACAGATGTGTGTCTCTATGATCCAAAACAATAGCAGTACACAGAGGTCTGATCAAGAAGCATATCTCCTTAATTACAGCGTAACATGTATGGGTGTTGAAAATGTTTCGGTGTGGTTAATGTTCATGCCGTTATTCAAGGTGACTTACCTGTCCTCAGTGAAGCGGCCATGAGTGGAGACGCACAGCACCTTCGGGTCTAGATAGTCCAAGGAGAACTCTTCGGCAGGGACTGCATACACTTTGTACTACAGAAATAAACATACATATATAACAAATATATATTTTAAAGTGCCTATTAGCTACTATGAATTGTTTGTGGAAATATTTCCCTCACCAGCAGCAACGATGTAGTGGAAGTTTGCAGGAGAATCTCCGTCTTGTGAGTGAGCTCCAACATCATCACCTTATTACTGCTGTCCACGGCCACACTCCGACAGAAGAAGCTGCGAGTGTAAAGACACACGACAGCTGAAAAACTTTTCCCACATCGGGACGCTTTGAAAGCTGAAGCGACAAACACAACAACGGACTCACCTGAAGGCACAACTGTAAATGTTGGCCCTTGCTAGGATCTGGCCACCTGATTGGTCACCGACGACTATATTGACATTCTGGACAGCGTCCACCTCGCTGGCGTACTCCAGGACAAGGGCGTATGGGCCAGGACGAGGCACGCGCAGACTGAGTTGGAGCTGCGACTAGAGCACACAGATCACACAAAGTCATTTTGTTAGAAAGGAACTCCAGTTTGTACGGTCCCGATGCCAAAAGCCCAATCCTCTGCTTTTACTCTGTGCTTTGAAACAGCAGATAAGAACCCATCTTTTTTTATAGCTGTTCTCAGCCTCGACGTTCAAGGTTTACATATTGAAACCACAACTCTGAGTCCAACTGTAACGGGTTAAAGCTCTATATCCAGGCCTTCTACCTGTCTGCCATCGAGTGCGGCCATCTCAGGGTGCTCTGGGGTGGGCCGGCGCACACGAGCCTGCCTCCTCCTGCGCCCGCTGCGGCTGACGAGTTTTCCTTGCGAGCCCAGTGCAGAGCTGAAGCCATCCATGGCCACATGCTTGTACAACAGACAGCTGAGACAGAGACACACAGGCATAGGCGGAGTCAGCAGGAATGGTAAGAGATTATTACATAATCATCCTTGTTTTAGTTGATATGGAAGTCAAAGCTCAGATATCATTGCTTAGTAATGAACAGGTTTTGTACATTTTCTGCAAATGTAGTGCATAATGCTGAAGAATTAGGTGATTTCTCTCCTTACCCTTTGGAGTTTAGCAAAACATCTGTATATTCTGATTTATTATAACCATACAAATAACACCTGTACAGGTTAACCCCTGATATGTTTCATTATAGACTTGCTTAGGATTATTTTCTATAAACCAAGCCAATAACTCTGTATTGAAAGTTGAAGCTGTGTGTGTTCAGTATGAAGAAAAGAATGGATGATTAGTGGTAAATATGAAATAGAGACAGGGCTCAAGATTACTGAAGGAAAATGTTCGAGACTTACTTTGTATCCTGGTTTGCGGTGGGTAGGTACGTGCAGGGCTGGGTGATCTTCTCCTGCAGCAAAGGTGCCTCATAGTAATCCCGGGGCAGCAGCACTAAATAGTCCTGGAGCGACAAGGTGAAATAAACCTTAGTGTTTAGTCTGTTGTACATATGCTATTTTTCACCAACAAACAAATGAACAAAATGTAATACAGCACAAGAAAACTCCAGTTTGTTTCTACATTGTTGTCTGCTTCATGAACTCACCAGCAGAACTCCCTCTGCCCTGATGTGAATGACCCACGTCCCGGGAGTCAACTCAAAGGGCTCAGCGAAGCCCTCTCCTGGGACAGTGAGGAAGGATGGGGAGGGACTCTGAGGGAATATCACTTCCTTACTCTGATCCGACCCTGAAGAAAAGTGAGCAGAAATGTCTGACACATTCACAGATGATGGCATGAACATGATCAGCATGAGACACATCACGTAAGAAATGGGTTATTTATTGTGTTTCATCAACGCTGAGTTAGATTTGATGATGTGAAATGTACATGAAATGTAAGGGCTGAGGCAGCCTCACCTGCGGTGCCTCTGTTATTGGTAGCCTCGATGCTACCGGTCACACTGGTGCTGCTCGGGTTAGTGAACCGCAGAACCACACGGAATAAGTGCTGCCTCTCATCTTTTCGGTCAACATGCACTGTTACTTTGACTTCACTCTGCAGGGACGAGAGTGACACATAGCTGACTGCCTTGGTTTGATTAGCGATGAGTGGAGAATGGTATGAGAAAGGTTAAAAATAATGTCAGGTGGGCAGCGAACTTAAGCAAACATAGCGGGTTAATCAACAAGCTGCAAGCAAGAGAGGAACACACAGCCAAAGGAAGGAAGGCCCTTCACTTACAGTCACAGCAAGACTGAGCGCCAGCTTTGTCCGCCACCAAGATCTTCGCTCTCACTCGTGCTCTCCCCTTTCTTTGGGGGGTGGAGTAGCGCATTACAATATGGAAAGGGCCAGGAAAGCCAAGGGTAAGCGTTAGGATCACCTCCGGCTGAAGAGAGATAGTGTTAGTTCGAAGAGAGCCGGTGTCCACAATCCCACATCAGCCGCTGATATAATAGAAGGTTGTGTGCTTGAAGCAGGAATATCAGTGTAGAGGTAAAAGCAAAACAACCACAGTGGCATCAGAGGAGATTGAAAACGGAAGCTATAAGGTTATTGAAGTGGCAGAAATGACTGGCCACCAGTAATTCATAAGAAGAATCACATCGGTGGATCAAGGTACCGATGTGAATATGTACGGACCTGTGCAGGAGACATTACAGCATAACCTCTCCAGCTGAAGTCTGGGAACTCTTGGGGGTTATAACCGAAGCGCACTGGTCTGGCGTTTGGCGTGGTGCCATCCTCGACCTCAAACTTCAGATGGTGAAGAGTGGGGAAATAGTAGCTTGGTGCGGGCCTGACAAGGTGCATGAAAATGTCAATGAAAACTGTGCTGTATTTGCAAAAGAGAAAATATTGCAAGTTCAATTTCGCCTGAATCATATTGGTACGCGTCCACGGGGGGGGGGGGGGTCCAAAACTGGTGAGTTGCTTTGGACACCCCAATTTGCATAAAGATGGTTCGCCCTCACCTTAATGCAAATGAGGATGATGTCCCATCTCTCAAAACACTTGCGCTGCGCAACCAGAATTTATCACACGGCTGCATACAATGACATTGAACGGGGATCATCAAACTGACCGGACCCTGTGGACATTTACTAATATGCATTATGACATTCAAGACAGCCCCAACTTACCTGCTGCATTCACGGCCAACTACGTTCTTGTAACATCGACACTGTCCCGAAATGTCATCACATGCCGTGTCAATGGCACCGCCTACATCGCACTGACAACCTATCAGGCGGAGAAAAAATGTCATTATTTTATAAATCAGGCCCCTTTTAGTTGAAAGTTCGTAATATGTGTTAACTCTGACAAGTCTGAAGGTAACGGCATGCATGTTTATTGATTACTCCTCATATGATCATTCGCTATTGTAACACAGTTAACAGAACAAATCGTGAAAGTGAGATGTGGTGAAGAAGAAGAACTTGCCTTGGCAGCCCAAATAATTCTTTTTTTGCAGCAGGAAGTATCCATCCTTACAGGTTTCACATGCATGTCCACATGCATTAGGCTTACAGTGACACTGTCCACTTTTCTAAACAACCAGACAATAAGGAGATTGAGAGACAAACAGAATAAATGTAAAACTCTGTATGATAAGAAATCAAGGGATGTGTGTCAGTCACTGGAAGTAATCACGGAAAACTCACCTGTTCACACTCTCCAACACCACTCAGTGTCCCCTTCACATCACACCGACACTCTGGTATGCGAGAGACACAGAGAGAGAGGGGGGAGAGGTTATAAAAGCATAGAGGGGATATACAGTGAATAGACTCTGATTACAGGATTTTGTCTCGTTCACAGGTGAAACAGAACGGCACAAAACCCCACAATCTCCAAAGATCTGCACATCAAAGGTCCCAAAAGAGCTTTACGGCCACAACTTGCTTTCAACACAGTGAATAAAACTTCCCCTTAATGTCCGGCCAGTCAACCAGAGGCATTCTTAGGATATTAAACCCCCCCCTCTCCGTTGGTCTTGTGTCTTCAGGTAGTGCGGTAGTGGCAACATTCTTGTACTGTAACATTAGACATGTATCTGGACAAAGCCTGAAACTGTTCCCTCACCGACTGGATACTGGGAGCCATCTTATTATTCCCCACATTTAAGCATTTTTAGAGGATCAGAACAGAGTTGTTTTTTGTGGGGGGTGAAGAAGTCCAACAGGTATTGTTTTCTATGTGCCACTGGGAACTCATTACTGCAAAGTCACAGCATGAAATCTCACAGGCTCACTTGCAGCTCCACACTCAAAATCAGTTAACAGAAGTTTGCCTGCAGTTGTGTGTTATTCCTCAGCTCCCCTCTCAAGCACAGGAAAGCAGATCCGGCCTTGTTGACAGGGATAATGTTGACATATCCTCTGCGTAAGAGGGTTCAAGACCCCTATCAGTGCCTTGTCAGATTGTGACTGGTGATTTAATACAGTGGGAAAGAAATGTGGTCAGTGATCAGAACTAATACTCATTGAGAGAAAAAAAAAAGGCTGGGGCACTTTTTTTCTGGCAAGAGGTCAACTAAGTATTTTCCTTTTTTGGTATTGTCTTACTCTACATAAAATTAAGTCAATAGTTTTCCATTCTAGATTAGATTTCCGGTCACGTACCTGTACAGCCACGGGAGTTTTCGGAATCCAGTTTCCAGTAAAGGGGTTTACACCTGTCACACAGGGTTCCCTCTACATTGTCTAGGCAGCGGCAGGAGCCCTGAAAAAAACAGATAAAGAATCTCAGGCTTGTTTAAACTAGGAGCTATTGTTACATTTCTTTAAAATCTGATGGATTTAATTCAGTCGCAAGGGCCTGCATATTGTACTACAGTGCCAGTTTAATGAATTACGTTTTTTTAGCTTCTTTCAAACATAGCCCAAAAATAGCAGAGGTGACAGCCTTCCAGAAATTCCTTGTTTTTCTTCCTCTTCAAAACAGAAGGAAGTCTCTTTTCCTTTATTCTAATTGCATTTACATTTCAGAGCAAAACACCTCCTTGTGAAATCTCCTGCTCGACGTTTTAGCAGCACAGCTGTGTTAACAGTTATATAACTTTGAGGTAATGTAAATCCACACCCGAAGCGGGCCCCGTGCTGGAATTAGACTGACCACTTCTGTTATTAAGGCAAATAAAAACTTGGTCGGAGTTGGGCTTTGGTAGACAATTAAAATGAGCCTACCGATTGAGGATCAACGACCTCAGTTCCAGCTGGGTTACACACAATGATGGGGGCTGGAAGCACAAAATGAATCCACAACAAAGTAAAAAACATTAGTAAATCAGCACATTGTATTGTTACTCTTTGCTGTGGACTAAATATGGCTCAACTATAGTGTTATAGTAAGGGAGAATGAGGAGAGAACTATCTACACATAAAAAACAATCATATAATTAAACAATGTGTGGACCCTGTCACGTTAAATACCACTGGATGCTCCCAATATTACTTCATGTATAACTATGATGGTTCCTGATAGAAGTTACCTGAGCACTGGGGGAACCTGAGTCCAGAGGCGCAGCGGTCACACTGCTGGCCCACCACCCCTGGGAGACACAGACACTGACCCGACAGTGGGTTGCATATACTGCCGTATGAGCCTTCCTGTGAACATTGACAGACTGGGAGAAGGAAACAAGCTGAAGTAAGTTTGTGAGGTGAATCTGCTATGAAAACAGGGTTAAAAATGACTGCTGCTTTTTTTCCTTCTTCCATAATGTGATTTCCCTCAGTGATTCCCTGTTGTCCAGTCTCAGGAATGTGATTCCCTAGAAGGAAGAAGTCCATGTAGTTCTCATGCTCCACTGCTCTGTGAAAAGCTTGTGTCATGCAGAATACATTAATAAATGAATTACAACACGGGATGCTGTGGGAGAACGAGCATGTTTGTTCCACAGAGAAGACGCCACAATAAGCCCAGTGAAACCGGCGGCAACATTTTTTCCACCGGTTCTCAGATCCCCTGCACCCAATTGGTTTATCTGTCATAGTTACACTGGAGGGCATAAGGGGATCAAAGCCACTCACCAGCACAGTCGGGGTATCCATAGTAGCCTAGCGCACATTCGTCACACTCCTGCCCCGTGTAGTTGGGAAAGCAAATACACTGGCCGCTTGGACTGCACACGCTGTCAGCCACACCAGCCCCGTCACAGGCACATGCTGGAAGAAGAGATGGAGGGTTCGTGAGCTGCTGTGTTTGCACATTTCCACAGTTAAACACTCCTCATTCCTCTTTCGAATCAAAAATAATCAATCATTTATATCTGTATGGGACTGCAACGTGTGATTGTTAAAATTACAGAAGCTGATGATAAGATAAAATATACTGTTGGTCTCGGCTTCTCAAGAAGGTCACAAAGCAAACAAAGGCACAATTTGTGTGGAACAATGAAGCACAAATTCTCAATAATTATTCACACACCAACCCTTTCTGTTTAACTGTCTGCAATGAGTTCAAAATATCCCTGGTGGCTCCGCTGTCATGTGGAAACAAATGCAATAATAACATTAACAATCACCGAGCCCAGTGGCTCGGTGATTCTTTCTCACCTTGGCAGTTTGGGAAGGACTGGTATCCTGGTCGACAGCGGTCGCATCGCTCCCCCTCCACACCCTGGCGGCACATGCAACGGCCTGTAGCATCGCACACCCCGTACGCTGTCCCTCTGTAGTCACATATACACTCTGTGCACAAATGCATTAGAAATGCTTATTTTTTTCCAATAAAAGTTAACAAATGAAATCCTGACGAATAGAAATTCAAATGATTAACCCGGAAGCTTGCTTCTAAATGAGCCACAGCTCTTTCTTTGGCCCAGTGGCTGAATGACAGGGAATGACCAAGACTTCCGTCAGTTGAACCATTCTCTTATTGTGACACACAGTGGTACGGACACACTGGTGCCCGCGTCTTGCCAAGCTTCCCGTGGTATTGGTATGTGCGAATGGACTTGGCACTGAGACAGGACAGCCAAACAAGAGACTACCACCGTTTCCTTTGCCCCGAAGCAGCTCCAAAACATTAAAATCAGCTATTGGAAGGTCAATGACAAAATTCCTTCACGGTTAGTTCCCAGGAAGTTATTGTTTGACTTTGTTTTCTGGTGAATAAAGACAGGGCTAAAGGTCTTAGTTTCAATAGATATGCCATATGTCTAATAATGGGTTTCCCAGCGTGAAGGCACCCAGAAATGGGAATTTAGAACAGGGGCCATAACTAATAATAGACTAGTTAGTTCTCACAGTCCCAACTGACTATTGCCATCCAGAAAAGACTGCGACCACTTGAACTTCAATCCCCACTGACGGACATTATCATTTAGGGCCATCAAGGGGTTTGCTTGTCACTGAGCAGCCGATTTATTCATTCTGACAATATATCAGCCAGTTGTGTTGTCATGAGACCTATGCACACAATCTGACCTTTAGCCAGGCTTACGAACATTCAGCTTGACCCCTGCCACATGTACTCAACATTTTACTCTGCCGAAAACCAGTGGTGCTGACCTGGGCTGCCTTTAAGTAAATGGACTCTGGTGACCAAAATAGTAAAGGGCTGATTTGTTAAAAAAGCTCTTCAAGAAGATAAAGTTTCAGTTGTTTTTTTCTTCTTTTTTATAACAGTAAATGCAAATGGGAAGAAGCAAAGAAAAACCAATTATAATAGCATAGCCATACTTAAACCTCTACAGCAGCACAACATATCAGGTATAATCCCACTCACGTTGACAGCTGGGTGAGCCGAAATAACCGGGAGGGCAAGTGGTGGGTACTATACAGAGAGAGAGGAAAAGAGAGAAATTAGGAGGATCAACAGTAAAGACTTCCCTCAAGCTAAATTACGGTACGAGACACTGCAAAGTCTTGTTGATTGAGCTTACCCACAAAAGGTCCTGCAGGGGATTGGGTGGTCGTCTGGTATACGGGATATCCTGATTGCAAAGGAAATACAAAGAATTAAGACCTCCACTGAGGGAAAACTGTGAAGTCGAGTGCCAACTTTATTCATCACACTGGAGAATTACTTTCATTAAAAAATTCTCGTAAAAAGCAAACATTGTTTGGAAGGAACAGTTCAACATGTTGGGAAAAATATGCTCGTTCATTTTCTTGAGAGCAATATTAATCCTCTTTAACGATCAAAAGTCACTGTATTTTACACTGACTCATTAACATGCAAATTAATTTAAAAAAAGGGTCAAAACATGAATTTATTACTGTGATCGATGTGTAAAGAACAATATAGCCTTCTACTAGCAATAAACCAAATCAACTTTGATCTACTATACCACACATGCAAGTTGAAGAAATGTCCTATAGTGACACAAAACAGCAGAGAAGAATCTCTTGAAACCCGGACAGCCTGCGAATGACTGTGTCTACATGTTTAGACTAGTTTGTCTGTGTCAGTCTAGTGGTGAGAAACCCAGTATTAATAATAACCTAGAGCAATAAATGTTTTTATTGCTCATAAAAATGTGGAGTCTGATTTTTCTACGATTCATTTCACGTTCATATGACATAAGAAAAAAAATATGCTGGGGGGCAGATTACAGACCTTAAAAAATACTTTGTCAGTCAAAGACAGGAAGAAAAAAATCAGAAGTACTCATAAAGATGAAAGACTGGGAGGCTTATCTCTACGGCTAGCTGACTCTTGAGTCTGTAGCAAGATCAGACCACGATAAGTGGGGGAAACTCTCTTTTGTGTGTCTAATATCAGAGTCTATTTGTTTAGATGAAGAATGTTGGTCAATACTGTAGCATGTGCATACATTCTCCTGTTTTGAAGGCCCCTAAAGGGGAAAACTGACTGAAACATAAAATATTAAAAAAAAGGTGAACATGAAACTGATTCCAGACAACAAAGATTGAGTTCAGTTTCACTGGACTGTGTACACACCGAGCTGCTAAACAGACACATCATTTTATCACGGTTATTCTCTGCTGTCCATGAGTAAAAGGGGCAGGGGTAATGATAAAGGTAAATTGGGTATCCAGAATGTGAATGGAGAAAAACAAACACAAAAACAACTTACGAATGCATTGAGGGTAGTAATAGTATCCGTCAGCACAGTGATCACAGCTTTCTCCAGCAAATTGTGGCTTGCAGATACACCTTCCAGACTCCATTTCACAGCTGGCTGAAGTCCTTTCATCACACCGGCAGGCTAGTGGGTCACATGTTTATTTTATTTTTTTCAATTAACATCTACAAAGGAAGCCTGATGTTAACGTTCAGCTGCTTTTCTCATTTACGGCTGCATGTGCACCATTTTTATGCAATTTAATAACAGGAAGCCTATTAATCTTATATTCTTTAGGACAAACAGGAAGAAATCCTGTCACTTGGCTGTTTTTATAATAATCTTTTCTCGGAACTACTGTAATGGGTCACAATTTAACACAAAATGAGAGCTCTCAGAAACAAATAAGCAGTGGCGGGCCGTCAGGGCCTGCTAAGACTTCTCTGCTGGCCTAAACAGAATCACAAAGCTATAGCTATTTTATAATTACATTTCTTTTTATTATTATTTTTATTTTATTATTTTTTTTTCATAATTAAAAGTTATATCTATTTTATAATTGAATTGTTTTTCACAAAAACACTACATGTTTTATAATTATCTTTCCCTATTAGCTTATTTTCTCATTGTACAAGCCTGTGCTGTTGACGGGCGGGGGGCGGGCAAACGGGCGGGGAGCGCGATCAGTTTAACAGCACAGCAGGCGTAGTGACAAAATCCACTGTCCGCCACTGCAAATAAGGATTACTGAACCTTTACTCAGTCGACTTTTACCAAAACAAACACCTTCCTCTGCAAAAATGGCTTAATTGAGCTTGTGGATTTTATGGTTTACTTTACAAAGCGCTAAGGGCAACCAGTTTAATTCCACTATACTTTAATGCGCAAACACAGCTGGCAGCTATTTATGTGGTGAGGAACAGCCATGGACCATTAAAGTAATGTAAACAAGAGCGGAGCCCAGTTTAGCATTAATACAAGCGCTGGTGCCAGTGGTGCCATTTGTGTCTGTCTCAAACTGTCTCTCTTTGGCTATAACAATGTTTTGGCTTCGCTTGTTTGTCATTCATTGTCAAGTACATACCTGGTGAGACAATATTTAGTTCCTAAACTGATCTACAGCTGCAGCCTGGATAGTTGACAGTTCAAGCCCAACAAGTTATATTTTTTTCTTTTTTAATATTAATTGAAAGCAGCTGCAGAAACTGATCTGAACTGGCTCCTGAATAAACGATCCTTTTAATTGATGAAAGAAAATGTATTTCATAATTTCCACATCCATATGTAAGAGATACAAAATGAAAACAGATCGCAGCACTTGCACACGCAACAACCACTTCAATCCATATCTTCAAATAAACCAGTAGCAAAATCTAATAAAAAAATAAAGACTAAAATAAGTTGCATTGAAAATCTGGCAGTTCAATGCAACGTTAAACTCACGTATGCATCCAGTGGGAGACTCAGGAGGGACTCCGTACGGTCTGTAGAAACCGTCATGGCATCGCTCACAGTTCACTCCAGCAGTGTTGTGCTTCAGGAGAACACACAAACAATGTGTGAGCCACAACTCATACATAATTAATTAAACAGGCAGAATAAAAAGATGAGCACAAGAGTCCTATTTGCTCTGTAAAGTAGAATATTTTGTTTAAAATGCACATTTGACGGCACACAATGGTTGCACATACACTCTGCATCTGTATCACATTCCAGAGGGATATCATATTAACATAACCCTCAATGAACTTTCATCTTGGAATAGTCAGAGCAAAGTGTGGTAAAGGGAAAAAAAAGGTTGTTTGCGGCCACACAAACCAAAAATTGCACTATGTAATGCAAATGACGCCCTCCTTGAAGTTACACACAGACAACGGGAATCAGTTTAGACTTGACGTGCATTTCATACCTGACAGTTGATGCACACTCCGCCTCCGTCGTACCTTCCGAAGGTGTCTAAACTTGCTCTCCTCTTTTCCACCTCTGGGTCGTAATAACAGTCAAAGGCATGGGAGAAACACTGGCAGGCTAAGGAGGAAAACCCCGACACACACACACACACACACACACACACACAATTATTCTATATGCCTCAGCAAATAACCTTTCACTCCCCCCCGCCTGTATTTGAGCACCTTAAGCTACTCATTCCTCAAAAAGGAGTTTTAAGTCTGGCTGTTAAGTATGAGGAGAAACTATAAAATCCAAATTAAACAAGAAGGAAGGCACATCCTCTTCCTGTATACCACCCCTGTGTCTTAGTAATGTTTATGAATGGTGAGGCTGCATTTCCACTTTAAGAGCACACTGATTATAGAGTCTGATTCATCTTTCTCTCTCTTTAGTGGCTGCTACAAGGTCATTGTTCACGAAGGGAAAATTTGTCAACAGTCCAAAACAATTAGACTCCAGCTGACACGGGCTCTCCTGGCTGACTGGATGGCTCGCCAATAAGCTGGCGTGGCGGACTCTCTGGTGGGCAGGGGCGCCCCCGGCTCGCCGACCGACTAGCCGGCTAAGCTGACGATAAAAAAACTGGTATCCTGGAGCTAGTTGTGCCTTGTGCTGTTCATTATACATACCATTTGAGGAATGTCCTCTTAACTCTTCACTGAGGCTCTCAACAACACCATAACAGGGCATCCACAACACGGCTTGAATATCAGAGGCAAGAGGACACTTGAGTCCACCGTAATTCAAGATGCCAGCAGTGTAGGGAGCAACAGAGTTTTGCTTACACATTGACTGGACCGTTGTACGTGCACACTTACGATGACACTCGTTGGGGCTGTCAGTGGTGGCGACGCGCCATTGCTTCTGGTTGAAGCCTGGGCAGCAGCGGTCACATGACTCACCACAGGTGTTGTGCTGGCACTCACACTGGAGTCTGCAGACAGGAGATGAGACACCTGGATTTAGTGGTGGACATAATTTCATTCGCAAGTACAAAACCTCAGAAGTTTTTTTTCTCAACCACTTGGGGGCAGCAGAATAAATTTTAAACACAGCACTGACATATTATTTCCTTGTGAGGCTGAGCCAACGGCCTCTTTTAAATCTGATTTTACCTGATTCTGTTTTATAGGTTTTACTTTTTCAATTTGTATAGTGCTCCTTAAGTACTTTTATTTATATTTTTGTGATTTATTATTATTATTATTATTTTTAGTGGTTATTTTGGCAAACATGTCAGCAAATGGCAATCTCTTTCATACAGCAGACACAAAAACATTAGTAGTCATGTTTCAGACCTTCTGATGAACGTAAGTAACTCTATTTTGGTCTCCACCAACTCCTGAGTAAATATCAGACTCTTTAGCTGCTTGGTACCTCATGCTAACTCCACGTGTCTGTCATTCAGTGCTCATCAAGTAGCGTATTAGAGCTTTCTCCAGAAAGCAGCGAGACAGAACCAGAAAAGACTGAAAGACGCTAAAATATTCCCGTCGAAATAAGGACGCCTGCTGAGTCAGGTGCTAATCAGGTGTTAATATGAACATATTGATAGAAGGAGCTTCGTGCCGATAGAATCAAAATTTACAATCAGCTTTAATGGCCATGTAAATTTGCACATGCATTGAATTTGATTCCGGTTTCACTTTGCTCTTCGTACTTGTATACAATAAGCAAAATATAAATATAAAAAAGACATTAACACTAATTTAAAATGCCCTGGTTCATAGCAAACAATAAAATACAATGAATGCCCTGTTGTTCTATTGTTTAGCTGTGCGGAATACAAAGGCCAGCAGTGGTTCAAAGCATCACTTTATCACATATCACAGCCTGTAAACAGAGTAACTGAAATGACCTGCTGTCCTTGACAATGGTGACGTCAATAAAGAAATATATGAGGTAGTTGTCCTTCCTCAAAAACAGTTCTGTATCACTCAAATCACTAGATTAGCAGCATCCCTGTGGTCTTGTCCTTTATGTTTTTAGCATTCGGTCATCTCGACTGTTTATACAGGAGGCCATTGTACAAAAAGCTCAGCTCAGTTAATGAATACACAAAAGGAATGGATTTTACTGGGTAATGTTATACTTTAAAGTTGACATTTGAAATGTTCATAACAAACCGGTTCAGATTATAAAAGAATGAGTGATGAAAATCCAACCAGACATCTCCACACAAAAGTATTGTTACATGTTTATAGTCTTAAAATGGAGAGGAATACTAACCTGTTTGGGTTGTCCCGGTAACGCCCTCCAGCACACACCTGTGCATGTCCATGACAAACGCAGCGTCCACCGATGCTGATGTCTTTGATACTATAGTAATACTGCCAACAAATAAAGAAAATGTTATCACCAGCTACGTTGCACCAGCACTGTTATCAGCAACATCACCCACAGTGCAGGTGAGTCACACATGCTGACTGTTCTAAACCATGAGCTAAGGCTAGTTTTATGGGGTGAATCAGTGCATTATAAAAAAAAAGAGATAAGATAAGAATCAACAGCTGACGTCATTAAATTTATTCTCAGCAGATGTAATGACGACAAGTTAATTAGCCGTTTTGGACATGAATCTAGAGGATATATTTCTGGAAGTCTTCCAGAAACATAAAGCAAGAAACATAAACTTCAGCATCATGACGCTTTTAATAACATGTATTCTACCGCTGTAGGGAGAAGTGCCATGCTGTGCAGCTGCAGCCTGGTGGAGCTGTCCAAGCCAATCCTAGCGGCCTCTATGAAAAGAATTACATGGTGTCTGGACAGACCCACCTGCCATAAGGACCTGACGAGGATGAATGTGCAAGCAGGAGGAAGCATGCAGGTGTGTTTGTGTCAGCGAAAAGAAAGCTGGAGGGTAGGTGCTGCTGAGTTGTAAATATGGCTTGCCCGAATGGGAAACAAGAGTCTGCCAGCATGACACCTGAGTGTGAGGTTGTACAGTTTGTGCCTCACCCTGCGTGTGACGGTGGGGTCTCTCTGGGCCTTGGAGATCAGGTGGCCCAACAGGGTGCTGGTGCGGAGGAAGCGCAGGCGGACGTTGGTGGCCTTTGTGAAGTCTTGCAGCACCGGCGAGTGGGTGAAGTTTTTGGCCCCCGGGCGACCGTTGACCAGAGACACCACAATCTGGACCACGCAAATGGACTTGTTTTATGGTATTGTTTGTGATACCTCGTAAAATTTAGCAATTTTGGTTGAGTTTAAAATTATTTTCTACCTCTCCGTTCTCCAAAGGGACGATCCGTGAGTATTCTGTGGTGCAGAGCTGGTCATCATCGTGTACTACGCGAGAATTGGGCTGCTTTCCGAACGTTTCAATACACTCGCGCTTTGAATCTGCCAAAAAAAATACAATGTATTAAAAGCCGTGTAATAAAAGAGAAAAAAAAGCCTTCAAGACCAACAAGTGAATGAATCATGAGCGTCTGTGCATGAACACAAACTTGGATCAAATGAAAATGATGGCAAAGAGAAACTTTGAAATTGTTAATCTGATGAGTAACAGCTGTGTTTCCTGGCAATCTGTGTGCCCAGGTGCCTCCCGGATATTAGACACGTACTGTGGCTCAGATGTGCCGACTCAGCAAACCTAGAGCATGTATGAAGTTCAGGTACTTTAAATGGTATGACATTACAGGCCAGGTAATTAAGTTCAACATTTCCTGCATGCCACCACTTGCTACTTTCTACACAAAATCTTCCCCCGAAAGCATAAAAGATTCAAGCCTGACATTTATCCTGGAATTTATTTGAAGTTTTAATGTTCTCTTGTTTTGATTTACTTTTGTTTTTCTCCACACAACCAAAACACAATTCTTAAAATCTTAAAAACAGTGTACCAGGATTAAATGTCTGCTAGCAAACAAATTGTATCCATTTTCACAAAGGGTCTTTTTATTTTTTGACTTGTCATGGCAGGAGTGACACAGGTGTAATTCTTAACATAATCATGATGTCTGCATTCCATTCAGCAGTGCCAGTTCTGGGGCTCTGGCACTCAACATAATGGATCTCTGGCTTAGCTTCGTGGGCCAGTGTTAGTTACACCTGTGCATGTCCTTATAAAGATTCAAAATGTCTGCCATGAAAAAAAGCCTATTTTCATACAAAATCTAATAACAGTTTATTACAAAGACAATCTGATCCCCCATATCTGTGTTTTTGTAATATTGACAGGATTTCATTAATAAGTGGTTGCTGCTGTCGTGGCTCTTCTCTTGAATCCCTTTCCAATCTCCTTCTGTGTTATTCCGAACACACCATCTGAGGAGAAAACCTGCTACCAGGTAAAACAAACAAAAAGTTTAAAGGCTTTAGGGATCACTATGGGAATGTACAGTCGGTGAATGGCAGACATATATTTACAAGGATATTTACTTCTAAGAATATTTACGCTTTACGTACTACTTACATTCCAAATTTACTTGATTTACAAACAAATCAATGGCGGTTGGGGGGCTCGGCAGGTTGCATGTGTTCCTATTTCCACTCCAGACAGAAATTCAATCGTAATGTGTGACTCATAGTGCAGCTAATGAGGTCGTGTGCAGGAAGTGTTGAAGTGTAAACATTTCTTAATAAATAAAATAAAAAGACAATCACACAGGATCTTACGTGCAAAATACTGCCAGGGCTTGAAGGTTCTCCCGTTGTCGACAGAGCGCTCCAGCACCCAGAGGTCAGGCCGAGGTGAATTAGCGAACTTGAGGAGGACGTACGCCACATGGAAGAGCTAAACGGCACAAAACAAAGAACAGGCTTAACAAAAAGCAGTCACTTCTCTGAACGGATCTTGGCATTATGTTGTAGTTTCCTGTGCTAAACTTGCTCTCTCAAGTGAGGGCCCAGTCTTGGACGGCACCACTGACTCATATTTCCTTTCTTGTGAAAGCACGACATCAGCTCGGTTCTTGTTGTACTGCTGTGAATCGATCGCCACAGATCTTATGACTTTAATGAGGATGTATCCCTCACAATAAATTTATGGGCGAGGCCTATTGCTCTGAGCTTTCAATCCTGCGTGTAACTGTGTGGCCATACAGCAAAGTGCAAACAATTCACCAACATTTGTCAGCATGGAGTCAATAAAAGTGATGCAGGTGCAGCCAGGTTAGTGAAAAGACATCAGCTAAGCCCACATGATTTCCGTCTGTTCTCTGAACTCTCTATCTCCGTCTTTCATCAGAATATGCAGTCCATACAAGGGCAGAAAATGATGCCAATGATTGTTTCTGCCAACACTGAGCTCTCTGTCAGCCTCGGAGCAGTATCTTTCCTTTGCAGTTCATAAACATCCTCATCATGCCCTAAAACCGGGTGACTTCAGCTTGATTGGAACATTGTTCAATGGAAAGGTAATTTGTGATAGTCAAAGCTCTCTTTGTTACGGTCTGGCATGGCATGGCATTGGCGTGGCTCGGAATGTAAACCCTGTGACACCAACCTGCATCTGACACCTGCAGTGTCAACAGAAAGCCTAACCCTACGCCCGACCACCACACCCCTGTCTTGTTTCCATGAGGCAGATACACAATTTATCTCTGTGCAGTTTCAGTTCTGGCATGGATCCCTTAAAGCCACATTTGACATTTTTCAAATACAGAGTGCTGCAGGCATATATGCTAAAGTGATGGTCCCCTTGGGATTGAAGTGATGAATGGAAACTGTTCCAAGAATATTGTGTGCTATTAAAATAAAAGTAATTTCTACAGACTGTCTTCTCTTTAAGAGGGACCATGAAGACAGGCCCACACTCGTCTAGCATCCCTCAACGCCACAACAGTCGGGCATTTGAAACATTCAGGCTGCTGAATCTCCTTGCATGAGGCAGGGAGCTATGCTAATACTCAAAGCAAAGTAAAGAGTCATGGACTGTGTCAAGATGGATTCACAATTCTCTTGACGGATGTCTCTCTCCAACCCGAAAGCGCATTGGCCTGAAATTCAAGTAGCTCTTGGGTTGATTGATTGTGAGAGGGTTTAGAGGTCAACAATTCCGAATAGCACAACATCAAAATAGGTAGCAAAGAGCCCAGAGTAGCCTTTCTGACTGCCTTTTAAACCATATAGTCATTGTCATTATATACTCTAAGTAGATAAAATAGCTTAGAATGCCTTTTCTGACCTCAACTTTGAGTGGGGTGTGTCTTGAAATTAATCAGAAAACCGTTCCACCCACATGCAACAGGATGTGCAAAAAAATGGGTGAGGGTGCACGGAAACAGCGCTAAAAACAAACGCAAGGCCTTCACAGAGGAGGTTTATCAATGTACCGGTACTGCTGAGGAAGAGGAGGAAGTTTAGTTCACACGGGCTGTGACGACATCAAGGCAGGGCCGGGGAAAGGGAGGCAGGAGAGTGAGATGGGGGTAGAGTTAGGGGGGTTTGGGGTGGCCAGAGACGTGCTGGCTGGCATGCCGACCCATCTACGATTCCAAACATAGCGCCACATTCTCCTTCATCTCCTAATGCCTCTAAAGCAGGCCATGCTCCTGCTTTCAGGAACCTGACATGGACAACAATGCACAGCAGTGAAAACCATCCTCGCTACTTGTCATGAGTATACATAAAGATTGTAACTACAAGGTGAGAAGGGCAACAATGCCCCTATTAGTTCCAGTTCTGCTGCAGTTACGTTACAACATGTGTGTGGTGTGAGAGTTTGCAAAGTTAGCTACTGGCATATATGCATGTCATTCAATGTTAGGGTTAAATCACCAATATATATTCAGAGTTGTGTACACTGTACCTACTTATACTTAAAGTATTTTGTTTTAAACATTGCACTCAATTTAAACAGAAAACACCAAAATCCAATTTGACTCAAAGGGACAGTTCACCCAAAAATCCAGAAATCAGGACACCGGTTACTCAAGATAAGTCACAGACCTTGAATTTGTATTTTTAGATTTGGGGTGAACTGTCTCTTCAACTCTCATCTAGCTTGACTGTGGTAAGGCTGTTCGTCATGGTATCTAACACTAACTTGACGGCAGTAACTGAGTTGTCGCGAGAAGAATTCTCCAGAAACGAACCCAGCGAGAAACAGACAGCGTGATCTTGGAAGCCGTGGGCCTGTCCTGGCACGGCGTTGCTTAATTTCAGGCCTGTCTTTTCAACGGTGTCCTGCCAGTCTAAACACACACTCTTGAAATATGTCCAGCACCTACATATGGTTTGCTAGGAGCATGAAATATCGTGATGGCATGCTCAGCAACACAGTGCAGGATTCCAGTGGCGTTGAAAGACATAAAACAGATTGACAAACTTGGGGCAAAAACACTTGGAATAACACTTGAGCAGAGGCGTCCTTTGCCCCTCCTGCCTCTGCAGCCTCGGGCTTTAGACAAGAGTGTCATGCCAGGAGGTTTTGTAGTGCAGGAGGCTATGGGTGGGTGTCAAAAAGGTCAGGGGTTGATCTGTGCCAGGTAAAGACTGTTTGACCCCCCCCATCTCAAATCCCTGACCTTGACCCCCTCTAATAGTGTCACATATACAAGGCATAAAGTATCCAGACTTCCTCTCACCTTCTAATTTACAGCAGGGCAACAGCCGACCAAGTCCCTCATGACCATGACTTGTTTTGTTTGTGTGTGTGTGTTATCATTTCTGGATCTTTGACCCGTGATTGTTAATGTCTAGTTGATGTGTGTGACAGCTCAAGAGTGATAAATGTGCACCCTTAAGCGTGAGCTGCAGCGGCACTGCTTCACTTTATATGCATGCCTGCATTTCAGCTGGTAGAGCTGTGGAGGAGCTGAATTACTGGAAGATCTAAAAACAATAAAATAAAGGCCTGATTGCGTGGCCCTTTGCCAGTTTCTACTGCTGCCGTGCCTGCCACGTGGATCTCTTTGCTTATAATCTCTTTGTGTTAATCAAATGTACTGTAAAATGGATTGCCAAGGAATTTCTCAAAGCCTTCTCTCTCAGAAACTATAATGCCTGCAATAGTTACTTTTTGGTTTATATCATAATCCATGTATTTGATATTTTAACAAGCGATGCTCTGAGACCATTTTTTTCACGCTGATACTGAATCCAATACCTGAACATGATTATCACCCAATATTGCGTACCAATCAGATCCCAAAACTATTATTATTATTATTATTATTATTATTATTATTATTATTATTATTATTATTATTATTACTGCTATTATGATTATTATTAAGAGCTGTATACTACAAACGCTGTGTCGATTTAATTTATGTGTGATCAATATTTGCCGTTATTGTTGTATGTCACGATGCCTTCTTTTTTATCGAGATCTTCCTGTGTAAAATATGGCTAAATCGTTGATATTTCGCTAGAACTGGCAAATGTTACACTTACCATTAGGGGCTTGCACCTGCCCAATTGCTACTACGTGTGTGCGACACTCGAAAAAAATTAAACACTTTCCAGTAACTTGTTAGTCACATGTTCGGAACTACCGATTTTCGACTCAGCCAATGTTTTTTTTTTTTAAGTGGCTGAAAAATAAGGAACAACTCTGACTCTAATGTTAATATACTGGCAACTAATGTATGTTACCATCTGGAGTTGAGATGTATGGACACAGTACATACCATCTCAACCTTACATCTAATCTTATCTGATTATAAAAAGGTAGGAGATACAAGATAGGAATCTAACACCCAAAGGGCACCATTGAGCTAAGATGACTAAATCTACAGTGAGATGAGACTCCTGACAGATAGAAGCCATCTGAGCGAGCTCCTGCGAGTCTGATGTGAGATCAGAGGAATGCAATTCATGGGAGACGAGGCATCACCTTCTGTTGAAGTGGATCAGCCCTGCCAGACAAAGCATGCTGTAGCCCAGTGGGGAGGAGCAGTTGGCCTCCACTTTGTAACAATGCAATGTACAACTGTTTGTCCGTGTGCAACAGGTGGGCGGTGGAAGGGGAGAGGGGTAGTCTGGTGTATTTTTCTCTGTCTCCATGACAGAATTAGTTTGGCTATATGGTGACGAAGAAAAGTTGGCCAAAAGGTTACAGTGTGTGCAAAGTTTTACTTGTTAAACGTCCAGCATTGTCTGTTTGCTTTTCGTTGTTGAATACTACCCAGTTGCCTATTTAGGAAATGTCATTATGAACCCTAAGTGTATCCATAGTACCCAGCGTCAAGCGGGAAATTTAGTTTTTTTTCCTATTTGTTTGCAATACTCACTCTCAAATACATTGTGAATATTTGCTCCAATTGGTAAATAAATAAATAAAAATGTATTAAAATTGTGACACAGTTTTCAGTGCAATATGTGTGGGAAACTCTTTCAACATTATACTGATGCAGTACTTCCTTCCACTTTTCGCATAATTAAGAGCCCTATAATGGGGGTCCAGTAAACCTCCTGTTCTCTAAAACATCCCATTGCATCAGTGCCTGCGTCAGTAAACCTGTTACCACTGATTAACTTCTCCACATATAAATTGATGACAAAGCCCTTACAAAGAGGAATAGATGCCGCAATATACCCCACAACTTTTCCACATCTGAGCTTTCCAGATTTAGGACAAACTGCAGTCAACCATCACCCGTGATTCCCGACTGCTTTACTGCTAACTAGCATGAGGTGGCTTTTAGCGGAGTAGTAAAATAGCTGCTGGGTTGGCCTGGTGCCTCAAACAGCCTGGCTAAAGACAGGCGCTTACATCACCTCCATCGTCACTACAGCAATACCGACAAGTCTAACAGACAACTTTGTCTCTGGGGTCGGACTAAGCCGTCTGCACTGTATGAATACATCTTTATTACCGAGCATATACAATAAAATAAGATAGATTTTCAACAGCAAGTGAATCTATTCTTTGTCCCAGGTCTCACATTCAAAACATATGACTCAATTAGGATTATAGCCCCAACATATTTGCGAGCCACCTGTTTCATGATTCGGAGTGATGCAGCAATGCACAATTGCACACGCAAGAAACACACATGGTTGCATCTGAATGTCCAGTTAGAGTGCAGAATACAAGGGAAAGTGGAATGTTTTCGGTCTGAGACTTGTGTGTTTCTGTGTTTTTTTCAAAGCACTTTCTCACCACCAGATTACACCACCTCTCCATTTCTATCCATTTGTCGGGTGGAAAGAGAGGGTTAGGTCACTTTCAGGGAGGCTTAAAAAGAACCCAACTTTTGTGAGAGTCTGAGAGCACAGAAAGGATGTCACACAATACTGCCTGGAAGGATTCTAACACAAAAGGGGGCGACGGCTGCAAATAAAACATTCAAACCAACTTCAGTAGGAGGTGGACCCCTGAGAGAGGGGATTAGGTTCCAGGGGAATGTCTCTAAAATTGAGTTCTTGGCAGCTTTGCCTCTTAACGATTGCAGAACTATAAGCAGTGCCGAGGCCAATGCACTAAAGTGAATAAGATGTTCTTGCACATACTCACATATGTCCCCTAACAAAGTGTCCAAATCCTAACTTCGGTGTCTGATGCCGACCAATCAAAAGCAGCTCAGTCTCATCCGATGGGAGACAGGCAGCAGTAAGCCCTGGTATGTTTGCCTCACATGGTCTACTCTGGGCTCACTCACGCAGATAAGCACATGTGGTCAGGGCTCCTAAAATACATTCCCCAGAAAAAAGGAGTGACTGGCCGTCTGATATGTGGTGTAAATGTTGACCAGAACAATGGCTTGCCTACTGTAGCTGTAAATAGTATAACAGAGGCAAAAGTTCCTGGAAGAGTGAGTAGCCAGTATTTTGGCTGGAGGATGGACAAGAAATCTTTTACTAGTTCTTGACCTTTGGCAAAACAAAATGCGAGATTAACACGTTCGAGGAAAGCAGTTATGGTTCATAATATCAATTGAGATATGATCTGTGCTCTCATAAATATCATCTTACTTCAAATGCACTCCTTTTGGATCAATTCCCCGAGAAGTAAACAAGCCATTTATACACCATATTTTTCTCCACAGAATCCAACTGCAGATTACCGAGGTCATTTCCGGACTCAGGATAGGATTGGCCACAGTTCACGGTTCACGGGTCACAAGTCAAGAAGTCACAAAAACCGGGAGAAGTTAACCGAAGACATAGAGCTTATAGGGCTTATCAAGAGGAGATTTAGAGAGTGGTCATTTAACTAGAACCACTCAGCCTTTGGGCCGGTTATTGAAAGTTGCACCAAGATTTGAAGATAAGTAGCTTGGTTGAAAACAAGACTAAGTCTACAGCCTCGCAAGTTGCTGTGTGAGGCTGTACTCAGGCAGCGGTTCTTTCAGTTAAATGCTGACATCAACATGCTAACATCCTCACAATAACAATCCAAAGCGTGCTGACGTTTACCGAGTACTGTATACGGTTCACCGTGTTCATTCTCTCAGTTTAGTTGGTTAGCATGTTAATAATTGACACTTTATTACTATTAGTATTGCCAAATTTAGGTATTCAGTCAAAGTTACAATTAATCCTGAGGGTGAAATGAAAAATGCATAGCAATGCCTCCGATAGATGTTGGAGCATTAGCCTAAAACTCAAACACGTCAACCTTAGTCATGATCATGCTAGAAGTAGAGTCAGGGGATCACCAGAGTCAGTAGAATTTATCAGCTGCACACCATGAATGTCTGTTCATATTTCATGGGAATTCATCTGACAGTTTGAGAGATATTTAAGTCTGGACAAAAAGCGGTAGACCAACCCACTGACAGACTGACACGGTCATCCTCAGACCCATGAGCATGGCTAAAGTGTAATACAGGTTTCTTTTTAAGAGTGCTCAAGTGTGTATTTTATGCCCAGTTTTGGTACAAAAAACGTGACAAACTACTGAGTTCACTTCTAGTCAGATTAGGTGAGCTTTACCTTTGCACACCTTGCTTCAAACAATCCTCTATACAGTAAAACCGGAAACAGCTCTGTCAAAAAAAGGCCTCTCTCTTTGAACCTCACCGTTTTAACATCAACATTAACTGTGCTGTTATCTAAGACATCTGCTAAGAGCCATATAGAAAACAGAAGAACAGCCACCTGCGTTGGTGTTGAAAGAAACCACAGAACCCATTCAGCTGGGTCCAGCCCACATAGTTCATTGAAAACATCATTTATCCTGTGGCTAGGAAGAAAAATCAACAAAGCTAACAAAGCTTCAAATGGGTAGTCAAACAACATGACAGCTCTAATGCTTGCGATTACTTGTGTGGGGTGAAATAAAACACTTAATTAAACTCAGCGAGATGCCTGAAGAAGAAAAAAAATCTCCTTTCAAATGCAAATCATTACCTATTTCAGATACTAGTAATCTCAATGATTGCAGTCAAAACTTGTAGTTCTTTCCTTCATTTCCAGTTTTTTTTCATCCTTTAATTATATTACATTAGATTTCAATTAGCTGACGATTTTATCCAAAGCGACTTACAATAAGTCAGTGGCAGGCCGTGGATTTCGTACCTATACAGCTGTTTAGTTTAACAGCTGATCGTGACTGTAAATGTAAAAAACTGTTACACAACCAGCATTTCACTCACCAGACGCACATAACCCTTTGTGGGAAAAAGGTCATCAGTAAATCATGAGATTCTAGGTTCTATGTTCAAGATTCTAGCTCCACTGATCAATCACAGTGCATGTTAATGGTCAAGCGGGCCCTGTGACGAATCACAACGTCCATATGCTGGCAGATAATAATGCTGATGCAGATAATAATGCGAGCTAGCTGGCTGTTAGCATGTTGTTTAACACACTTCTCTAGCATAGAGAAACAAAAGGTGAAATCTGATTGAATAAGCTATACATAACCAGCTATCAGGCAAGCTTTATTATATATATATATATATATATATATATATATATATATATATATATATATATATATATATATATATAAATTAGCTATAACTTTGTGATTCTGTTTAGGCCAGCAAAGAAGGTTTAGCTAAGCTAGGGTGACCAGATGTCCTCTTTTTCCCGGACATGTCCACTTTTCGAGACCTAAAAATTGCATCTGGCAGGGATTCCAAAAACGTCCGGGATTTTGCCTCGTGGGATATTTGTGTTTCTCTGGGTCTTTCACAAACTAGTTATTACGCCCTTACAAGTTTTGGAAACGGTATCTCCCTTACGTTCCACCTTCTTTCGCAAGCTCTGACTGTCGAGAGAACTGTCATTGGTCGACCGATCTCAGTGTTGCCAGATGCACGATAATTATCCTCAAATACGACCATGTTGAGCCTTTGGTACAATACTACGCCATTTCCAATCTGGCAACACTGAGCACCTTGCCACCTCCGCTAGTTGCATTGTTTACAACGGTAGCCCCCCAACACCCACCAGCGAAATGTCTTCTTTTTCACAAACTCAAATCTGGTCACCCTCGTTTAGCAGGCCCTGACGGTCCGCCACTGCATTAAGTGTATTCAACTTTGAGTACGAACTCAGATCAACAATAATCAAGAAAGTACAATTTCTTCAAGGCCAAACTACAAAGTGCTATAAGTAAGCACCATTTAAGTGCTACTAAAGTTGAGTGCTGAGTGCTTGACTTTGTTGATTTGATATAACAGAGGTTGTGAAGCTGCCAACTGATAAAGTTATCATTGGTAAATCATAAATCGCCCCCCTCCCTCCCTCCTCACATGGCATGCCACGCTTTCTTCTCAGTCAGGTTTTTTTTGCAGTTGGTAGTCACCATCAGAGATCTAGCCACGCTTTTTTTAGCACACATTAATACAATAAGGCTACTTCCCCGGCTCCCAAATAAACTGAGCATTACCACGTATTAGATAGACATCCCTGCAGGCCCTATGTGTGTCCATCCTCTTGTAAGTGTGAACTATATTTAGCCATGTCGGATCTTTGCTCAGCTCAGTCTGCCTAAAAATAGAGATACAAAAGCCAACACCCATTGTTTGACACAGCGGCCAATCAAAGATGCTGATGTTGCTCTCTTTTTAAAATCTTCTCCAGAACTGGTCCTCCTTACAAAGAGGTCCAGGCCTGCACCTGCACTCTTCGAATCGGATTTCACATCTGTCTGATCCCAAATCCATAAAATGAAATTCCTCTCTATCCTCTCACTAGATAATTGAGCATGAGATACAATTTTTTTTATAGCAAACCAAACTCCTTCCAGAGACACGGGTCATGATGGAAGCGTATAAGCCGGCCACAGGGGTGTGAATCTGATTCCTGGCAAGCATCCAGCTGTGGGACATTATTCACATGACCACTGCTGGCTGAGGAGCTGAAGCTCAAACTAAAACCATAATTGATAAACTCCTGGTGGAATGTATTTTTGAATGAAACACCATGAGTCAGCCAAGCGTCTCAACCGGCAGATGCAAAACAAATGAGCAGCAGCAGCATCAAACCACAGCACTGCAGAAGAACATAGTGCAAACAAATATTGCCACTTCACAGCACAATTGGCATCACTCATCTCACAGCAGCAGCATAATAAACGAGGCAGAGAACTTTCCTTCCCATCCCACAGGTGCTGTAACTTTACTGTCGCCACAGTAATCATCAGTCACACTGCAGGCTGCAGCAGGGAAACAGCGTTTCATAGCAAAGTAAGGTACGATGAACTCACCTGCCCAAGGTCCAGGGTGACGTTCACCTCGTTGTAGCTCACTCCCCTGGAAAGAGGAGGGCTCTGCCACCACCTCTCCGTCCCATCGATGGCGTTGGTCACCGGGTGGGCTTTGTTAGGGTCAGCGGAGTTGCAGTAGTCACAGAACTGACCCTAAATGGTGGCAAATTGTTGGTGTTCAGAGACATTCACACACAAATAATTGCAAAAAAAACACATGCATGATATATAATGGGGGCATGTAGTGGCAAATAACTAACCTAATGCAAATATGAAAAATATTGCAACCACAGGCAAATCTTAAGTTTAGACTTGTCCAAACTGCGGTAATGCAGGGCCTTTCAGAACAACCCCTGAGGGGACAGACCACTTGTTATTAAAGTATATTTCCTTGAGCAAACTCCACTACGGTGTAGAACTCTGAGCTGTACAACATGGCTATCTCCGACATAAATGACTAGAACTTTAAAGAAAAAAGATACAAACAGACTAAGGTAGTGAACTATATTCATAAGAAAACTGTTAAATACTATGCTGTTCATTGTGTACTCATGTAATTCCCCAGTGCACTGTCTGGATGTTGTGGTTTGTCTCTTTTTACGCGCGGACCGAAAGCTTGAATGAGATCGCATCCAGCTTTTTTCTTACCTGTATATTTTGAGTAGGAGGTCCGTTGTTCGGTCCTCCGACAAGCTTACAGTATAATTCATATTTCGGTGTCCCAGCTTCATCCTGGCCGCAGGTTGCTGTGGCGGAGATACGAGACACATCGGCGAGGTTGAAATACGGGGGATTCAAACTGAATCCTCTCAAGCCGTTAGAAGTTCCTTGTCCATCGGAGTCACTGAAGAGTGTGACGGAAAAGGTAAAAAGTACCGCGAGCAGATGAGCTCCTCTCATCCCTCTCGCCATGTTCCACAGAAGAGATCCCTGTAGATGCCGAGAGCAACCCGCAGCGTGCAGGTCTTGTCATCTATAGATCTCCATGAAATGCGCCCAAGGGGCTGCTCAAGATACGCGCGAGGCTCTTTCAGTGGGTCCACACGTCCGCTAATGACGAAGCTTCAAGTCGGTCTCCTGGTGTTGAAGGTGTGCCCTCTTTCTGCCGCATGTTTCCAAGCTAACGACGCCCGCTCCCCGTCTTCCCAACCCAAACCGTGCGCCAGACTGGAGCTATCGGGTGTCAGGCTGTCGGTGGTCCGAGCTCTATGCTGGTCTACCGAGTGCCGGGGCCAAAGGTCTCCGATCACAGCAGACACAGCGTTTCCCAGCCGCGCCTCTTCTGGCGCTTTTATTTTCTTTTAACATTGGACATTTCTCACGTTTGAAAAACACGCAGGGCAAAGGCTTATTTTACGCAGATATTTGTAGACAATGTATGTTTAACCTTCTCATTACGATAATAGTCCTTCGAGGAATCGCGTGGACCCTGTTGCTGCGTGCGATTTAAAATAGACACTGTATTATCAACAAACATGAGAAATATTATGCAAATTTTAAAACGATTGGAACTGACTACCATTTGTGCTAGTCACCCCCCAAAATAATGCGTTTAATTATAACATTAAATTGTCCCGCACAATGACCAATATGGAGGATTTAAGAAGGCTTCCATAAGGTATCATCTCTATATTCGTTAATTCGTACTATATTATTTGTATTATTTTAGTTTATTTTTAATATGAAAGTACATTATCACATCTTAAAACAGGATCAAATGAGCTTCAAAACCTGGGAAGTAGCCCACTATAGTGGATTTGCGGCTTCTTCACGTTGCGGATATTCTACAGTGATCACGAGGCGACATCTAGTGGACAAAGCAGCCATTACATGATAATCATTGCTGAAGTGGATTTTAGTATCGCGCTCACGCACAGTCCTGAAGTATCCAGTTTTACGCGTCACTTGGCCTCTTGAAATAAGAGCCACTATATTGTCTTACACCTAAAACAACTCCTTTCTGGCTTACTGTATGCATAGTGTTGTGTTGGTTATTTCTACACTCCCAAAAAAAAAAACAAAGACAAAATCTCAGTGAAAGCTAATGACATGTTTTTGAAACAGCTGTTTCATTTGGGTCATTAATACAGGCTCATCAACTTGTGCTGTGTTTGTAACTTGCACGACAACAAAATGCACCGTGACTCACTAGGAAGGTTATACCAGCATCGCTGCCATTCCTTTGGACTGGGTTTGCTGCTTTCTTAAACGCAGTGTCATTGCTAAGGGAGTGATTAACAGGAAGTTGTTGTGTGGTGACATAGTGCATACGGCTGGGTAAACGAAACAAGACTAGGGGGCATCAGTCGTTGAATTTGCTGAGTTTGAATTATTTGGGGGGTACTCCTCATGGAGCCAACAAATTTACAGGTAGGATGAATATACATTTCTTTGCGACTGTGTGAGCTCCGGGTTAATCGATAGAGGGAAGTGTAAGAACCAACACCGAGTACGCGACTGTGCGATTTGACGGGTTTCAGTTTGACAAACGCGTCCTTTGGATTCGGTCCATTGAACGCTTTATTGAAACAGGTGTTAGATCAAACTCACCGAATACGCAGTCCATCGTTTAAATGCAGGACCGTTTGTGTCAATGCTTGTTGGTGTTTGCAAGAGCGGACTGAACTCCCATCATTGACCAAAAATATAGGGATTCACATCAAGCCCGCAGATTTTAAAGGCAGTCTGCGAGAATAGGCATTACATGTTTTACGGAGTGAGCAAACACAAAGCTCTATATGATCTGATTGTAGTTGGATTTTTAAAAAAATATTAGTTATGAAGTGTGGTTCTTTCCTATTGGTCAAACTAGTAGGTGTTCTCGGTGGGATTCGCATTGTATAAACAAGTCATTTCCATTGGTGTCATGAGGCTCAATGTGTAAAGGCAGGTCTTACTTTGTTTTAACACGCAAAACACAACATTAAACGTTGGGTAGCCATAGTTGTACAAAGAAAAACGTTTCAGCAGCAAGATGGATCCTAAAATTGTGTTGGTGACAGCAGTTATTTTTCGATGGCTGAGTTGAACTAACCATACAATTAATCACTTATTTCTTAATTGATTGATTATTTACATATGACTAATAATGTCCAGAGCACAACACATTATATTAAAATGGGCGAGACTTTATACACAATAGAGATTTGGACATTTCATAGAACTAAAAGCACACGCGTCATTAATGACACACACAAAAACTTCATTACATTTTGATTAATCATTTCCAGGGCCCTCTATTGTGTCAAAACACATGTAAACAATGTATATTACATAATAATTCACTGAAATGGCTGGAATACCAAATGTGGAATAAATGCATTTTCTGTTCATCAACTCCTCAATCATTAAATGTATCCTTACAGAACTAACTTTTGAGCATTTTTCGAAGTTATTATGATTTGTTAATAATATATATATATATATATATATATATATATATATATATATATATATATATATATATATATATATATATATATGCCATTTAGAGGAACAACAGCAACACTATAGGCTATGTGTTACTTTTGTTATGGGTGAAGTACATTAATGCAGTTTATAGGACGCCAATGTCTTGAAGTGATTTCATTACAATCACAACGTATGATAGTATCTGAAATATTCCTGCTCTTTCAGAAAGCTATTGCTGTAGCACAGAAGGCCTCAGTGGAAGACCAGGCTGGGAACTATGAGGAGGCCATCCGCTCCTACCAACATGCTGTCAAGTACTTTTTGCATATTGTAAAACGTGCGTCTCTACAACAGGAATCAAAATGCACCCAATGTCACATAATGAGACCTAATGAGACCATCCAAACTGTCTGTACAGGAGTTTGCATCACTTTCATTGCTCAACATTATCCAGCTATTAATGTTTTTTTTGTCTGTGTTACTTGTTACAATAGATAGTTCAAATGTATAACATTACAGAATGCTGTTAAATAAATGTTCTACTCCCCATCAGGTGAACCCCAGGGTAAAGATGGCAACCAGAAGATCCGAGATCAATGTAAACAGTACCTGGACAGAGTGGAAGAATTACAGGGGTACCAAGAGTATAAAAAGGTTTTCACCTAAATTATATATATTATAATATAATATTATATTATATTATATATGTATATATATATATATATATATATATATATATATATATATATATATATATATATATATATATATATATATATATATATATATCATATTTGTTTTACAAATACGGATATTATTTTTCATGATGATAAAATCAGACTAATGTCTCAAGTTCTCACCACAGTATGGATGTGCTTCAGTATGAGCGGAAACATGTTAACTTATTTAGGTGCCTTGCAGACGATCGATAATTAATCAGTGGTGGAGGAGGTAATCAGAGTTTTTACTTTCGTAAAAGTAGCAATATCAAAGTATAGAAATAGTATTCCGACTCAAGTAAAAGGATTAGCATCAAAACATAAAGTAACAAAAGTAGAAGTACTCATTATGCTGAATGGTCCATTTCAAAATCATGTAATTACTGGATTATAATCATACATGCATGAATGTGGGCATCACTTTACTGTTGCAGCTTTTAAAGCTAGAGCTCATTTTGATTACTATACTGCTGGGTTTCCTAATCTAATATATCATTCTTTATTAGTTTATTTATATTGTGCAGTTAAATAAGCAAATTATGTAGCAAAGAAAGCTGTCAAATAAATATCCTACAATATTAGCCTCCAAAATGTAGTGGAAAAGTAGAAAGAAGCTGAAGTACCGAGCTTGAGTAAAAAATATATATATACATATCCTTTAAAGAAAATTGAAAAACAAGATTAGAGTAACAACGTTGAAAGAGGTATGGTAAATGTAGTCCGTATTGATCCTATATCCTCAAGTTGTAAATGTAAACAGTAACCTTAAGGAGGCTACGCGTTGACGTCATCACATTCCGTGCACGCGAGTATCGACTTTTCAATGCGGAAGTTTCCTCCTTGATCGGACTCCGGGGCGATCTCGCAAAACGAAAACAAGCTTCATAAAATACTCGACTGTCGATTTAACAGTCCACTTGTATGGTTTCATTCATAACCAGAGTGTTTGAACGTAGTTTCCTCACAGCTGTGTTACATTCGTTTTGATTATTGGACAAGTGATCAGCCGTTATGGCTACCAACAATAATTTACAGGTAAGTTGAGAACCTACCCAGGGCTGGCTCTAACGCCGAACGCTAAAGAAGCTAACGAAGTTGTTTACATGTTGAACTAAACAAAACAATAAGTATCGTAGTTCGTGACAACTGACGTCTGACCTTGTTTCGTTGGGAGGTGTTTGGTATAAGCTAAAAGCTTCCGACTGTAACATATAGTGTGACGTTTGTTACATTAGCTGCTAGTTAGCACTGCTAGCTAACGTGCATCAATTCGTTAGTTACGCTGACTTGTGAACAACAAAGACTACCGAGAGGTGACACCGTGGCCCGTGCATGTTGTAAAGACTCAAGCTTATCTTTGTTAAAAAAAAAAACCGTTATATGCGGTTGTGGCAATATATATGTTGGCCTGTATTGAAGAAAAAGACATCGAGCTAGCTAGCTAACGGATTATCGTTGCTAGCTAACATGAGCTAACAGTTTTGTTTGGCTTCTGGAAAGACGTCCACTGAAAATGCAAAGCAAACCCGTTCAGGTCACATTCTGTACAGGTTGTGTCACAAGTACACTTTGTGTTAAAGTTACATAGTGCAGCGACGATCAGCAAAAGGAAGTGAAAGAAAGTGCATTCACGTTCCGATTTAGTCACTCCTAACTCAGTGTGCGTAGGGACACCATGCAGGACAGGTGTTCAGTTGAATGTGATCACCTATAGCTAGCATTAGTAGATTACGGTCAATATAGTGCAACGTTTTACACGACGGTTGCTTACGACTGACCTTTTTCGCTTTCTTCTTGTTGAGCTCTTTAAATACGTTTCCCGCTTACATTTGTCTCAATATTAAAAATATTTGTTTTGGTTGGTTGATGTTGTCCTGGTACTTTGACAATTCAATGACATTGTCATTCACCTCCCACAGCTGTCTGTTTTCATAATCAACAGTAGAATCCACATGTGCTAATATAACTAACATTGTTCTGTCTCTTTTTTTTTTAGAAAGCCATTGATCTTGCCAGCAAGGCGGCTCAAGAAGATAAAGCTCAGAAATATGAGGAGGCTCTGCGTCTTTACCAGGCAGCTGTTCAGTACTTCCTCCATGTGGTGAAATGTAAGGCATGGAACAGAACATTGGCATTAAATGTTTTGTACACTTTCATAGCAGTGAAAGAACGATGAGAAAATGGTTTCTTTAAATGGTTAGATGTGATTTCTTGTTTCTAGAGCTGTAGCTTCATATGGCAATCAAAGTACACTAACTGTGAAATGTCTGACTGTCTGAAAAAATGAAATATTTTTGTAATTTTATCCTGTGTTCCTTGTTCCTGACAGATGAAGCCCAGAGTGACAAAGCTAAACACAGCATCCGGGCCAAATGTGCTGAATACTTGGACAGGGCAGAGAAGTTGAAGGAGTATCTAAAGAAGAAAGAAAGCGCCCCTCCTGCTAAGCCTGTCAAAGAGTCACATTCTGATGACAAAGGGTGTGTTTGTGGGTGGGGCAGCTCTGATTTCAGTCAGACATGGATGGAAAATCAGTGCAAATTATGTTGTACTGGAAATGGAGACAAAATTATACATTAATTATAATGTTTTTATAATTATATATTTATTTCCAGGAATGAAAGTGATGAGGGTGACGATCCTGAGAAAAAGAAGTTCCAAAATCAACTTTCAGGTTTGTAATATTCCCCTCGAGGTCCCTTGGGCCTCATATGTTTTTTAATGTGAACTGAATTCTCCTAATATTTTATGATTTTGTGGGGAGTTGTTACAGCCTGTGTGTCATAATTCATGTATTAGTTAGACTTCTCAGAAATCTAATGTGTTTTTTTTTAGGTGCAATTGTTATGGAGAAACCAAACATCAAATGGAATGATGTTGCTGGATTAGAGGGAGCAAAGGAAGCATTGAAAGAAGCAGTTATTCTTCCTATCAAATTCCCCCACCTTTTCACAGGTAGGACGACTTCTATAAGATGAAGGCTTCCTTGTTGCTTTGCTCTTAAATGACAGAAGACAGCCAGGGAGCCGTTGATTGTTCTTGTGTACACTAATATAGCCTAAATTGCTGTTTTGCTTGACTGACAGGAAAACGAACTCCATGGAGAGGGATCTTGCTCTTTGGACCTCCAGGCACAGGAAAGTCCTATCTGGCTAAAGCAGTTGCCACAGAGGCGAACAACTCCACCTTCTTCTCCATCTCTTCGTCTGACCTTGTCTCCAAATGGCTGGGAGAGAGCGAAAAGTAAGTCTTGTTAGCAATGATCCACAAAAGCACGAGTTGAGTGTAAAAATATACTGCAGCACGCAAGTTGCTATTTAATTTCATGAACTTTCTCAAACTTCTTAGGTTGGTGAAGAATCTTTTTACCCTGGCAAGGGAGCATCAGCCCTCTATCATTTTCATTGATGAGATAGATTCCCTGTGTGGCTCAAGAAGTGAGAACGAGAGTGAGGCCGCTCGCCGTATCAAGACAGAGTTCCTGGTTCAGATGCAGGGTAAGTTTGATAAGCCGAAACAGTTTAGCTACTGAATACTGTTATTAATTGAATGAAATGCGCTGCCTCAGTGCTGCATGTTAAATGTAGAATTTAGTGTGGAGTAGTTTCAAAATCTGGGATTTCAGGGACATTTTTTTTTAGTCTGCAATGTTCTTTGGAATGACGAAACAGCCTTTCGGATCTTAAATGGGAAATCAAGTAGAAAATGGATGTTTATGCACTACGTAAAGAATCTCTTTTAGTTTCTCTTTCTTTTAATGAATCCTATACTTTTACTGGAATCATTGTGGTTACATAGCATGTAATACACAAATGTGATACCAGAAGAACTTCAGCTTTGCACAGCAGAGTTATAGCTGCATTGGCTGGGTGAGCAAAAAATACTTTTAGGTAACCTTAAACTATTTGGGTTGTTGGGTCTTTCAATTGATCAGACTCTTTAATTGTCCTTGTTACTTATTTTGTGAATTTAAATGTTAAATGACCACCGAATCACATAGGGCAGAAAGATTGCTGTGACTGATGTCACAGCAGATATTCTCTCTGACAGGTGAGGGGAAAACACCTGCTGTGATATCACAGATTGAGGTGTGTTGGGAAGTGCAACATATTTCAGAGATTATACCACACTGACCGCAACATTCATAGACTCACTTCTTAACGGGGCTTCCCCCAGGAACTAGCAAACAGAGGTGGTGAGCCATCCTGACTCTGATCTCATCTTAGTCAATTAGGTGGGCAGACGACGACCCAAGCATGTGGCCAAACTCGTTCAATAAGTGCTTCATTATTATTGAATATCATAAAATGCTGTTGATTTTTTTTTTTATGTATGTGGAGGATTTTTTTAAATTAGGGTGAGGTGGCACTCATCTGCAATACATTTCTGGGAAACTCCTATTAAGCAGTTTTGAAATAGTCTCAATGTGATTAAGAATGTTGTAACTTGCACTTAAATGTGTCAGCGAAAGTAGAGCATATCATTGTTCGAAATGGATAAGTATTTAAAGTGTGTGTACACTTACCCTGGCTGTTTTCTTTTGCAGGCGTGGGGAACAACAATGAGGGAGTGCTAGTACTCGGTGCAACAAACATCCCATGGACCCTGGACTCCGCCATCAGAAGAAGGTAATTGTTGTCACTCAGTAAAAGTTGTTCATAACCATGTTTTTATTCATTTTTGCTGACTGTACGCTGATAAACTCTCAGATTTGAGAAGAGAATCTACATCCCGCTACCCGAAGAGCACGCCCGCTCCTTCATGTTTAAGCTCCATCTTGGCTCGACCCCCAACTGTTTAACCGACACCGACTTTGTCACTCTGGGCAAGAAGACAGAAGGATACTCGGGAGCAGACATCAGCGTCATTGTCAGAGATGCTCTAATGCAGCCTGTTCGAAAGGTCCAGTCCGCCACTCACTTTAAACGGGTATGTCTAGTAACGTATCGGTCTGCTTCATGATTCAGTCTAACATTTTGCAGTCAACTAATTCTCAACTTGTGTTTCCTTTTTATATTTTGTGATTTGAAAAAAAAATTTAATGAAGGTACGAGGGGAATCAAGAACTGACGCCAAACTTATTGTAGATGACCTCTTGACTCCTTGCTCACCTGGCGATCCCAATGCGATTGAGATGTCATGGATGGATGTACCTGGGGAGAAGCTATTGGAACCCATCGTGTCCATGGTAGGGATGTCAAATACAAGATGGTGATAAAATTGCATATTTGAGTCCTCGCTATAATGTTTTATATAACATTTTGTTTGTCTTTTCAGTCTGACATGGTTAGGTCCCAGGCCAACACGAAGCCAACAGTCAATGATCAAGATCTGGACAAACTGAAAAAATTCACAGAGGACTTTGGACAGGAAGGCTAGCTGGGATGCTTGAGCCGAGCCAAACCAAAGGATTAGTGATTCTCTCTCTTTACCTTCCTTGTCCCATTTCTCTCTCTCTCTTTCTCTCTCTGTCTTTCTCTCTGTGTGTGTCTCTCTCTCATCATACCCATACACCAGGCTTTGTGGTTTATCATAAGTGGACAAGATGCTATTTTGCCTATTTGATTACCACACAATGGGTGGAAGGACATTGTTTTATTTGGTATTAACCATTGTCCAAAGAACGTTAAAAACTTCCCATCTGCAGCTGACCTGATGAAATATTAAATACGACATAACCTAGAAGGTTGGTTGACTAAGCAGTAAAAACAAAAGGTATTGGTGAGCAGAAAGCCCAAGCAACTTAGGGAAACTAACAGCAGACATAGACAACAATTATTGCAAATAAGGCTATTAAAATCAGGATAATTTATTTTAAGATAGGACTAGTGCTCATGTCCTTATTTTCTAGTCGTAATACGTCTCATTAGACTAACGAATGCCCCCTTATGTATTCTCTATTTTATATAGAAAACAAGCATTTTATAGTGTAAACTGTACTTTGTGAATTGTATAAATCTTGGGCTGAGGGAGTGAAGCGAGCCATGAGTTCATTGAATTTGTTGTGGGGAGGATAGGCGGTGGATGTTTAAGAGTTTTGAGACCGAGCTACTCAGGGTGAGAGCTACATTAGACCTTGTGGAAATGTGTTATTGTTTCTCCAGTTTCCTAACCATGGACAATTGTATTTGTTTACTCTTGCCATTGGAATTAAACACGGCTACAAGGGTGGATCACCGATGGTGCCGGACCAGCATTACTTTACAATGTTTCCAGGACTCAATAACTTTAATTTGCTTTGTCACTCAGCTCATTGTTTTTTCTTTTTCACAACCTACTGTACATATGTTTCATTACTATTCACAGGCTTTGTTGGTTATCCTTAATATAAACTGCAAAAAAATAAGCCTTATGTTAACATAAAGTCACGTAACTTTTGATAAAACAAGACAGAGTTGGATACTGATGGCTCAGGTTGAGAGATCATCTTCTTGTATAGTTAACGATATAGGACTGCATCTCCAAGCATGAACTATATATAGCCATGTGCGGCAGTGTGCACCATGTGCCTTCGAGAAAAGCTGCAAATTTATTTTTTATTGGTTTATTTCTAAATTGATCATGCTGCTTATATATCCAGTGCTTTGTCACTACAAGTAAGAAATGTATAATACTCTTTTAGAGATTGTATACAACTGTGCTCTTTTGCTCCTAATGTGTGCAAACTCTCTCTTTTGAGTTTTGATTGGGAACACCTTATTTTACTGTAAATGTCTATACATATAGCCAACTCTTGAACCTTTTCTTTATGAAGAGGACATTCATGCATACGGATTTCTGTGTTTGTTTCAATAATGTAAATAAAAGTTGTAGCTACGTCAACAAAACGCCGTTTACTGTTTTGTTAGAATTTACGATCTACGTTAGGTTAAGTAATTATGGTTTCACAATATAAATAAAATATCCTTTCTGTCTCGTTAGTCAACATAACGTTATCTGGTTGAATGGGCGTAAAGCCTATGTTTGATTGTAGCGCTGGCGTTAACTGAAATCATACGAATACGACTGACGAGGAAGCGGGCATTGCATTGTGGGAGTTGTGGTTAATGCACACGCGAGCCGCGTTTAGAGTCCACGGTAACTGCTCGCTCGAAGACTACACGTACCAGGCACGAACGTTTCACGATCGTTCACAGTTCGATTTGTTTTGGTTTACGCAGACTGAGCTTTTTGTCGGTGGGGGCCAATGTCCACCGCGTTACTTTAACCTGCACGTTGCACATTTTTGACTCGTTGCCAAACCCTGGAACAACTCCTCCCACGACGTCTGTGTGTTTCGCCACTCCCTTTTCAGGGCCGTCGCCTGCCTCGTATCTCCGTTATCGGACCCCCGACGCTGGCCTGCTAGTTAGCAAACAAGCTAACGATTCCCAAATTTCCCCCATGTCCTCTGAGGAAGGGCTGAGCTCAACGATCACGGATTGGCTTTTCATCAACTCCTGGTGGCTACTTCTGCCGTTTGTCATGCTTCTTGTGGTCGCGGCCTTCATTGTTGCATTTGTGTTGCTGTTGTACATGATATCGCCTCTTATTAGTCCCAAACCTCTCAAACTGAACGGGGCCCACGTCGTGGTAAGTGCACCTTTTTATTGGTAACGTCAGGTACTGTTAACGAACTGTAACGTAGCTGAAGCGGACCTTTCAAAGTACGGCGCATATGTCCTCTAGCACCAACGTCACAATAAATAAACAACCGAAACTTTTTGACTTAAATTTACACTAGATTTGTATAATATATATATATAACTGACAGTGACCTGCCAGTTCTGCAGAACGACACGCCCCCATAGCTTAATGTGACGTTAACGGTACAATGGTGCACGAGTTCACTTCTGAGTTTTCTCTCACGTGTCATCGTGTACTTTGCGTTTTATGTCCCACCTTCGCGAACGTTTAATATCCACTGTGGTTAAAACCGAAATTCTGTTTCAACTTAGTTGCTGGTCAACTTCATAGTTATGTAACAGGGTTACAAAACTGAAAATTGAATTCGCACCTGTTATAAAACTGTCAGAACGAAAACAGCTTGATAACTCTCTGGTTGTATTAGACTACATTAGTTTGAGCTATTAATGTGTTAAATATAATGCTAATTAAAAACTTGCACAACCTGTTTGATGTCATTATGCAGATGTACTAACATCATATCAGGACTGACTTGCACTCATTATTCATTTTATCAAATTTCATTATGGAAGCATATTTTAATTTCCAGCTTACCTGTGCCTCCAGCCTATGAGTTGCAGATCAGCCACCCCCAATATTTGACATGTGATGTATGATGATTTTACCCTTTAATTTTGCAGGTGACTGGGGGCTCAAGTGGGATTGGGAAATGCATTGCAATAGAGTGCTACAGGCAAGGAGCATTCATCACTTTGGTGGCACGGGATGAGGTCAGCGCAATCCACATTCAACCAACCATCCCTTTGTGTCTTACCTCGTCATTACCTGTTTGTTGTTACAGCCAAATTGTTTGATGTTAAACACAGTAGAACATATTGTCACGGTTAATTTGCTCCACGTAAGTGAAAGAATGTGCTTCCAAATTTGACTTTATTCAATGTTTAATAATTCACCTTCATTGGACAGTTCATTTTCTAAAAGGTTTTGAGTATGTACATACAATAACTTGTATAATAGATTAAATATGCATGTTCCTCCTCAGGCTAAATTGCTTCAAGCGAAGAAAGAGTTGGAGAAATTTGCCATCAATGACAAACAGGTATGGGTTAAGCATTTATTTCAATGAAAGATATTGTTTTAAAGCACCTCACGTAGGAGCTACTCGTCATGACTGTGTACGTGTTCACATTGTGTGTGATAGCTGATTCCATTTTGCCTGACATTTCATAAGATCTTGCACAATTTTGTTGCTCAGGTGGTGCTCTGCATATCAGTGGATGTTTCCAGTGAATATAGCCAGGTGGAAAGTGTGATAAAGCAGGTAAAGTTACCCTCTTAAACGACAGTGGAACGTCTTGGACTGCTTAAATAATTCAGTGTTGACGTACTGACGTTTTTTTTTTTCTGGCTGCTTTTTTCTTCAGGCTCAGGAGAAGCTGGGTCCTGTTGATATGTTGGTAAACTGTGCTGGGATATCCATTTCTGGAAAGTTTGAGGAAATGGACGTGGACCGTTTTAAAGTAGGTACCTGGGAATATGATCTTCTTTATGTTAGAATTCAATAAGCTACTATAAACAGTACTGAAAACAGTTTTAATTTTAAAAAAAAGACGAGTCACAGCTCATATTTACACCTGAATGATTGACACTGATGAAGCTTTACAAAGGTATTTGAGTAGGGCCATATGTTTCTACATTTTAATAAGAATGATACCTAAACAATTCACAGGAGGTATGAGAAGCAATACTTGCATATTTTACTTGTATACATTAAGTATTTTCTTTTAGCTGTCAGATCAATGTGATTTAATAACGTTCTCTATTAAAATATATCTATTTTTTCTAGAACTACATGGCAGATTTGTTCTAAACCCATACAATTGGTCTTTGAAAATAAGTGCTACATGCAGTCTACATTTACCAGAACTGTTAGTGGGAGGTTTGATTGCTGTCTGGTTCTGTAGAAAACATTGTTACTGTCAGAAAGGTTAAACACATGTTATATTACAAGGTAATGCCTAATGCAAATGTGCTGGTTGCTAAACCACGCCCGTCCCCCCAGGATCTGCACTATGTGTTTTAGGATGTCAAACCGATTCAGCAGCACAAACAGGTTTATAAAGATGGAGGCTAAATGCCTACAGATCACAATAGAAAAGTGAACGACCACAACACCTGGCAAGACAGGAGAAAATTAAATTAAGGAACAACGATGATCCCGTAAAGCCGCGTTGGTTTTTCTTTACTGTTACAATCATTGGAAAAACGAAAGGAGCATGTGTCAACCTGCTAGCGTTAAATTGCTAACGCGTTTTGTGCAAATCGTGCACGGGAGTCTATGGAGCGCAGCCGAATAGGTTTTGGACCATGGCGGGAGCTGGGCAATGCTATACTTTCAAAGGGCAAGGCTATATTCGAGAAATTTTGCAACACCATTAAGGTTGTGGAATAAATATGCAGCGAGACAAATTTGGACGACCTTGTTACATGTGTAAACTTTATCCTCGTTGCCAACAGAAACTGATGGAAGTGAACTACCTGGGCAGCGTTTACCCGACACGAGCCGTCATAACCACCATGAAGGAGCGAAGAATGGGCCGCATCATGTTTGTTTCCTCTCAAGCAGGCCAGATCGGCTTGTTTGGATACACCGCCTACTCACCGTCCAAGTTTGCCCTGCGTGGCTTGGCAGAATCGCTGCAGATGGAGGTGAATTGCTTTAGTGTTTTTACTCTGTGAATGTTATTTTAAGGATTCCTAATCTGTATAATGTTGACAGAGGGCCTGGCATGATGAGCATGATGATTACTGAGTGTCGCTGTTCTTGTGCACCAGATGAAGCCATACAATATCTACGTGACAGTGGCCTACCCGCCCGACACTGACACTCCAGGATTGGCTGAGGAAAACAAGACAAAGGTAAACATCTCTTTGACACAATCAACAGTATGATCATTTCACTTTCACTCGCCCTCCAACATTAAGCCTTCTCCTCCTCCTTCTAGCCTCTAGAGACCAAATTAATCTCTGAAACCTCTGGAGTTTGTCAACCAGATCAAGTGGCCAAAATCATTGTTCGGGATGCAGTGGTAAGAAATTCACTTCACCTGCCACTGACCCACCATGATGGGTTTTTTTAGCATTAAGTAGATGGATGATATGTTGTCATTTCTTTTGCTCTCGTAGCAGGGGAACTTCAACAGTTCTGTAGGACCCGATGGTTACATGCTATCAGCTCTCACCTGTGGAATGTCACCCGTCACCTCCATCACAGAGGGTCTCCAGCAGGTAGAGCCACGCACATGATATTGTCACATTGGCCAAAGTAGTGTCGCACCAGGATGCTCTTTAACATTGTGCCATTCACAAATCCCTAATCTCGCCTCTGCACAGATTGTAACCATGGGACTGTTTCGGACCATCGCCCTCTTCTACCTGGGCAGTTTTGACAGCATTGTGCGCCGCTGCATGATTCAGAGGGAACAGTCGAAAGCAGCTGATAAGAGGGAGTAACTACAGCATTACCTTCGTCACGGCCCAATGCTCCTCCTCCTCCTCCTCCACACCCCCTTCCATCCCACCCCCTCCTCCAGCTGTACATGTGCACAACTATAGGTGGAGAAGGCCACACGTTTGGTGTAATTCTGATATCAACAGGTGGGAGGAAAGGAAGTGGCAGATGTTTACTCTTTGCTTGTCCAGTGACATCACTTCTCCACAGACTTGAGTCATTTAATTATTTTTTTTTAACCCTCTCAGAGCATTCCAGTGACTTTTCAGTTTCATGTGTCCACCTGCTTCTTTTTATGGAAGCAGCCTTACATTAAGAGAATGGGGGCCGACTATTAGGTAGGCTTTAGGAACCACTGACAAGATGTCAGGCCTCCACTTGCAGGAGAGGGGGGGGGGGGGTTGCACAGAGAGGAAAAGCAACCGGTTGTGTCAATTTCGGTTGAAAGTTGCTTCCCACCAGGGGCTATAGTGAAAACCAGAATAGTAGCTATTAGTAACTATCTTTTGGTTTCATGCATCTCAAAACTAGGTCCACCTTGCATTGATTTTAGTTTTCACCAAGGCCCTTCCTCTCTACCTTTTTCATACCATGTGTCTTTGCTGGCAAAGCACCTCACTTTTTGAATGAAAAACCTCTCTGTTGGAAACCAGTTGTGACCCGCAGTGTTTATTTTTTTTTGTGCTCTTTGTGTGAACCAAGCTTAGATGTGAGACAGCAGTACTCTGCAGTGATATCAGAGGAGAGAGAGAAAGAGAGCATGTGATGTTTTTTATTTTACTAATGCAAATACATAATTTCCAGAAAATTATAATATTCCAACATTGTAAATGCAGTATGAGGACAATTTCTTTTTTGAGTGTGTGTGCTTTGTGTGTTTTGCTGTGACTGAGCCAGACCCAAACCCCCCAGGGAGAAAAGCCATTAGATTTTATAGTCCCGAGAGAAAACTCATCAAATAATTTTCTCGGCCTCCCATCTTATTTAACTGAGAAAGGAAAGCAGGTACTATGGGTTGAAGCCATGAAGTCAAAAGATGAAGGGACAAAAAAAAAGACCAGCACAAGTAAATACATTTTTCACGTGTAAATCACCTGTTCAATACAGTTCTATATCTTTTTCATTAAATATGTGAGAAGAAGCGTATTATTTTGCCAAGCAGTTTTTGTGTGCTGGTGAACATTTTCAGATACCCAAACTAGTCAAGATCCAAGTGGGATCCATCATCTGTTTGGGCGGTGGGAGTTGTGGCAGGGCGAGACTTGCTGGTTCGAGTCATGTCCCTGTAGGTCTCGTGGGGGCGCTAGAGATTTGCTTTACATAAACGCCGGAAAAGTAGAGGGGAGACTTGTCCCTGTGATTTTTTTTTTTTGGCTTGCAGTCACCGTGTCATGCACAGTCGTGACTCTGCAGCTCCCAAAATGACTATCTATTCCCACCTTGGAAAACAAACAAACACTTGTAACCACTCGTATTTCCACATGTGTTGCATTCAAAGGGAGAAAAAGTACAGTGTCGACTCTGACAAGTATTACTTTCGGTCCACCACAAACTGGGGAGAATGTACTTTAATACAAAGCAAACCAATCAGAACATCTTATTTTTTAAATACACCAATTTTCCAAATACCAAAATGTGTTAAGACAATTTCCATAGGTGCGATGCATCTGTGCGAGATTCATTTTTCTGATGTTGCTGCTCTGTTGATGTTCGTTTGGGGACTCATTCTACGCCTTAAGATGTGACTACTGATGTAGCTGAAGCTAGAAGGACGGACCGGTCCACGGAACATTGCGATTCACCCTCGTGTGGTTTACCAGTTCATCTCATACTTCATCTTTAATACTTTTCTGTGTGAAAATGCCAATTGTTTTGGTGTGTTTTGTCAATTTCCAGTTTTAGCGTGACAAAAAGAAGCCTTAAAGAAATTCAAGTCATGAAAGTGAGAATGGATGACTCGTTTTTGATGATGTTCTCATTTGAAATTGGTTCAAAGGCCCACTGTCCTGCACTCAAGAGCTTTTTCATAATCATGTCTATTGCATTCAAAGGTTGTCTTTTCCATTGAGGTAGCGACACATTGTTGATAGAACTTGTAGCCCATATAAAAAGCAGTTGTTTTAACCTTTAAGCTATGCAAATGAAGCCTTTGCTTACATATAGTCAAGATTTACATTCCATAACAGCCACACTATAGTTTCCCTTATTTTATGGTGTCATCAAGATATTTTAATAGTATTGAACATGAAAGTCATAATGCACTCTTTCTTTTTCTTTCTTGCTTCTTACTTGTTTTCTGCCAAAAAAGAAAAACGTAACACCTTCACCTTGTGTGCCATTGAAAGAAAATGTGAGAAGTGGAACGTTTCTTTGTCTTATATTCTTACATAAGAAAAACAAATAAATTCTTCTGTAACTGTAAAAGTTGTCTCATCTCCAATTGCTCTCGATGGCAAGCTTTGTCATAGCCATATTCCTACAGTATGAAAAAAGTCTTAACTCAGGATGAATGAGGGTTTTCAGTCCAGTAGAGTTGGATGTTGGGTTTAGGCATCCTCTTTGAGGAGGTGAGATCTTAATCTTCCACAATAGAGCAGAGATTTACAGAACAAAGGATGCTTTGCATGTCCCACTAAAGAATAAGTAGACATGCAGGACAGATGGAGGAGGCCAGATAGGGAATCAAAGGAGCTCAGGGAAATTGTATACAGCTGCATCAATTTAGTACTGCAGGGTTGGATCTTTATCCACAAGGGGGTGGCTGGACCACATCAAAGCAGCCCCTCAGCAGAATGGCGGGGTCCTGTAACCCTCCTGAATGAACCAGGAACCTCTAAAGAGCTTCTCCTTGCACATGTGTTTGGTAAGCAACTAAACGGAGGCTCTCTCTCTCTCTCTTTGTTCATAGTTTTTTTTTTCTGTGTTAAGATTTCAGTTTTCATCTTTTTTCACGGTTCCAACGTGAAACCGCGAGAATCGGCCTGCTCGTTATGTCAGTGCAGTTCTTCGTGTGCACTTGGAGTCTCCGAGCGCAGCCATAGGAATTACTTTGCGCGGCTGACGTCAGGAATACCTCACCAGCAGCACTGACGGTGGGCAGGGAGCTGCTTCTGCCGAGGAGGAGGATATGAGGAGCAATCGTGAAAGAGGAGTCAGTCCGACCTTGTCTGGCTCGCAGTCCCGCGCCTGGTCGTGCGTAAACGCTGCTAAAATAGTTGGCGGCGTTTGAAGCCACTTCGGGCGCGTCCAACTTTGGCTCTCATTCATGTTTCTGGGGGGGATTCGCAACACATCCACGTCTGGGTGATGTGCACAGGAATACATCAGCACTACTCCAACCTCTTCCGCATATTGGATTTCAATGCAAAGAGAAGGTCGCCAACGTCCCTCCTAAAGATTCGGGAAATGAAGACTGCTGCTGACACAGACTCCTATCTTTTTTCTAAACTTTTGAAACGTTTTTTTCCTGCGCAGTTTTGATTAAGGGGTTTTGATTAACTCGCGAAGCAATTCGCTCCATGTGCAGGATTACTCGTATTAGAAAGCAGCCGAATTCTGCATTAAGCCTGCGCGTTGTACAGTGCACACATTCGATCACAATGCGTTTGATTTAAGACGTACCCCTCCGTCTGTACAAAGTGCCCAAATTAAGCCGGTATGGCGAACGAGTGTAATCGCAACATTGTGGAAAAGTACATCTGTCACAAACTCTCCAAACGGGGCTACGTGTTCGGATTTGACGACGTCCGGGATGAAGATGCCGCCGATAACGGCTTAATAGTTGTCCCGCCGCCGACTCTGGTCCGCCGGTGCCGTGAAACCGACCCCGGACCAGACTGCGAGAGCGTCCCCCAGCTTTGCAAACGGCTCCCCCAGTCCGACCCAGCCGCCGCCATCCACAGGGTCCTGCGCGAGGCTGGGGACGAACTCGAGAGACTGTACCAGCCGGACTTCACGGAGATGTCGCGGCAGCTGTACCTCACCTCCACCACGGCGCAGAGGAGGTTCGCCGAGGTGATAGACGAACTGTTCCGGGACGGCGTGAACTGGGGCCGGATTATCGCGTTCTTCGAGTTCGGGGGCACGGTGTGCGCGGAATGCGCCGCCAAGCAGGAGATGACCTCGCAGGTGGACAACATCGCGGAGTGGATGACGGAGTATTTAAATGGACCTCTGAACAACTGGATACAAGATAACGGGGGATGGGTAGGTCTGATTCCGTGTAGTTGAGCGCTTTGCAGTTGTGCTGTGCCACGGGGGCGCACAAGTCCTCCTTATGACGTTTCAATCAACACACGCTCCGACTGTATAAAGGTTTAATTGAGACCAACACGTGCATTCTGATAGGACCTGATATAACCCACTATGACGCCTATCATTAGTAAAACAAAATACATATATCTAAATTTCTCTAGATGTGTCCCCAACGTCTGTAGACGGGGCCGGCCTGGTTTATGGTGCTGCCGCTCTGATTGGACGTTCATAGTGGCTGTTAGATTTATCGGACCAATCAGACCGCGTGCTCTGTCACACCTCCTGACGCTCTACATAAATCCCGCCCTGCCGACAGGAGAGCCAGTGGCAGCCACGCAGATGGGGCAAGAGGAGTGGGGATGCCCAGTGTGTTCCAGGGGCAACTTTGTACACAGTGTGTGGCAGTAGATGAAACTTTGTGGCAACTTCATCAACATTTAACTCCCATGCAAATCTCTATACTGCAGAGTGCTCCAGTGTGGCGCGTCAAAGTCGTGGCTGCGGCAGGTTGGAGGGAGGAGGCCAGACGCATGTCAGCAAACGGAAGACTATTGAATTAATGCGTTGAGGCCTCTGGGCATGGCTGGACAGGGCTCAGCGATATCGGGGCCATTTGTACCGCACGACACTTACACACACATCGTGGAGAGGCATCTGCACACAGTAGCCTACAGAGAAATGAAAAGAGTTGATTTTAATGAAGAATGAACAAATATCTGCTATATCATAAACATTTTAGCTACAATTCTCCTGGCCCGTATCCGGCGCGGAGCACAAGAGCCTCCTCCTCCTCGGCATCTTTTAAACCAACACCACGAATTAGCCCTTAATTAGCAGAGGTGCTCTTAATGAGAGCATAACATTTGTGCAGCTTGGTTATCTTAGCCAGAAGGTATCCGAATAGAAGGTGGCGTCATCAATGATTCATATTGAACATTTCATCTCAAAGGGAAGAGCCATTTAGCATTCCCCTTGCGTGTGCCTTGCCCCTGGAGGTGGCAGGTTGTGCCACATATCAAAGGGAGGCAACAGAGGGAGGGCCCTCCAGGAGCTGCAGTGTTAATCTGCAGCCGCTGTGTTTAACATACAGTCCTCTGTGCATCTAGGTTGGAACTCTTTTGTCTCTTTCTTTTTTCTTTTCTTTTTTTTTTTTCACCCGTGCCTTGAAGCTGGCGCAGGCCGGGCTGCCAGAGATGCCTGCTCGAGGTCTCTGGAGCCTGTGGCCGCTGTGCAATAATGTAGGTCATCATAGTCTGTGTTTTCCAGCTGGGCGGAGATGTCTGTATCTCTGCTGCTCTGCATCCACTTGAGAGACAGAGAGTACTGCCTTTTTAATCCAGAGGATTATTCAGGATTATATGAAAGCGCATGTTCCCACTTTGGGATAATTTTGGTGGATTTCTTCTCTTAGTGCTGAGGAAACTATATCCAAATGACTTTGACTCAAACTAGACTCTAAATCAATTTAATGCAAAGTGTAAACACATCTGGAGCTTGTGAGTTTTTACCTGGGATGTTTTTGGGCTTCAGCATAGACAGATAGGAATCTAACAGACAGTGATGTTGATTTATACAGGATAATCATTTTAATGCCTGTCAGGTGGGGGATTTCCTGGGGCGTGTGCCTTTCAGTTACTACCTAACGTCCAATAACTGACACTGCAGAGCTTTGCCTGTGCTCCACATAGTGTCTGTAGATTCCAGCTTCCCCTTTTTTATTGTTTGACTTGGGTCTGAAAGATGGAAAAGTCACTGCGTCATTCAGCATGTGCCAAAAAGGTGGTTGTCCCATGTCGTTTGCAGCCATATTTTTAAATGCTGAAGAGTATGGGATATTTCTTTGGCAACTAACCGTTTTTTTATTTGGATCTGATGTCCCCCTGAATTATGCATCCGCACCCCAAGTTGTTGAGATTTCTTTTCAGACGTTTCCCCTGAGTGGTCTCAGGGCTGTACCCGGGGTTTTAGAGAAACTGAGGTAATGTTTCCCTGTGTCTGGAAATATCCCTTTATCCTTGAGAGTGGTAAAGTCAGAAATATTGACTCAAAAATGCTGGAATCAACAATGAAAAACGGACCACTTTAACCTTTTCTTTTTTTTCATTATTATTTTTAAATTGTAGGATGTGTAAACACTTGCAGTTGCTAAAAGAAAATCCCCCCATTGTTCACATATTGAATCTGCTCAACCTTGTTTCCATCCAGTTTGGGGTCACACATTGTCAAGGTTACATCTAGGTCAACATTTTTCCATTCATTTCATCTGCCAGGTGACGGTGCTTTCGGCTCTGTCAGGGTACAGATTACAGCAAGTGTATTCTTTCTCTAAATTGGGTTGACACCGCTCTGACCTAACAATGAAGACCGAATAAACATAGTTACGTGTAATTTTAGACAGGTTGTGTTTATAATCAGTTACCCTGTCCATTGTGTTATTGTACGTAAGAGGTGAGTCTTGTGTTTTTTTTTTCCCACCCTCAAAACAAAGGTGGGGGCTAATCCAGCTATTGCTGACATTTTGACACGTGAGAGTGGTGTGGAAACAACGTTCTATCAGCAACCCTCTGTTTCCTGTTGTTTTGGAGACCATTTGAGTCCAAAACAGGGGTGCCCACTAATCTTTGTTGAGTCTGGGCATCACTGGTGGTGAGACAAATACACCTTTTAGTGAAACAAAACTATCTGCCCTTTTCGACATAACAAAGCAGTTATTGTATTTGTAAAAAAAAAAAAACAGCTGAGGGTGAAATAGCTCTCCTACCACACTGATTACTTCCCACACTTCGGGACGTAAACCACCGTCCTTCCATTGTCCTCAACGCTCAGTTTTTTTCTCCACCTGTATAAATTCATCCTTTTGTGGTGACAGAAATTGCACCCATCAGGGGACGATTGCTCTCAGGCTGCGGCCTCACCCACGCGTGGTGCACCTGTGTTTATTCACGGGGTCCGCTCAGAAAACACAGAGTGATTGAACAAAGTGGAAGACGGCGTCCCACTTCTGAAATGGCGTGCTTGACCTCAGACATTTCGACTGGGGCAAAACAAGCTCCAAGAGAGGAACGGTTTCACAACGTTGGAAGGCTAACAGAGAGCAGCTGCAGATATGACGTGGAAAGATGACTGTCATTGGTCCAAACTGATACAGGTCAACAACTGTTGGATTGATTGCCAAGACATTATGGAAAAACATTCAACCCCCACAGAGGATTTACTACAAATTATACACCTGCAAAACTAACCATATCCCCCATCAGGTGTACGTTGTGTTTCCGGCTGTTGAGCAAAACGTTAGTATGCTGACACGTTACACTATACCAGAACCAGAATCAGATGTACATTTTCACATACATGGAATTTGCCTCCGGTATTTTCTTTGCTCTTCGTACGTATACAAAAGATAAATAGAAAAGACAAAAAAAGAAGACATTAAGAAAACAGTAAACAGTGGTCCAGGACGTGCAGATGGTGGAGATGTCTGGTTAATTGATCAATTGTTCATCAGACTGACGGCCAGTGGGAGGAAGCTGCTCTTGTGCCTGGTGGTTTTGGCGTACAGTGCTCTGTAGCGTCTACCATACAGGGCACGCTAGCATGCTGACATCGGCTCTGTGTAGCTAGCGTGGCGGTGGACTTGTGGAAGACAAGACAAAGGCGATAAATCACCTGAAAGCTTTTTTTGAAGTCTCAAACAGCAGGATCAGGTGTCTGAGGAATGCTGCGATCCAGGTGGCCCATTTCTCTCTCTCTCTCTGTGTGTGTGTGTGTGTGTGTGTGTGTGTGTGTGTGTGTGTGGAGACACAATGTCAGTTGGCTTGGGTTGGTTCCATCCTGTGGGGGGGTTCCCAGAGCACAATCTGCTAGTCGACGGGTAGACCTGCATGTTGCTACGGTGTTGCGGGCATCTGGCTGAGCCCCCTTTCCCCCTCCTGTTGAGGCTGAGTAGATCTGGGACAGCGAGGAAGTCATTAATCTCTATATAGGTGACATGGCAGCAGAGTAGGGGAGGAATACAAAACAAAAAAACTCACTTTAAAAGGAGGCACACTCACAACAAAGCAGGAAAAAAAAACTAACCCCAATGAGATCTCACTTACATCCAATTTGTGTCTCCAAGATGTAACTTCAATCTGTTAAACGTGTGTCAATACTCAGTACGGCAATGTTCAGGAAGTGTTCATGGCGTCGCATTCCGTGGCTTTTGAGCGTTTCTTGCAACAACAAGAAAGATATGTTTGAGGAGACATCCTTTTCTAATGTAATGTGCTCTATAAGGCGAGATTGATCCATCCGTTCTGAGACAGAAATCTTCTCTTTTCACTCTGTGCTGTCACAGTCCGTTGGTTTTCTTTTCTTTCTTTCTTTTTTTTCCACCATCTGTTAATTTGTAGTTGTTTATCAGTCTGGCCTCACATAATTAGAGTGTGGAACTAACTGCGCTTTCTTGTCTCTAGCAATCAGACGGAAGGGAATAAACAATTACTCATGCAAATAGTATTTAGGGTTGTTTTTCTTCCCTCCCACCCAGCAATCCAAAACAAAGAAATAACATAAATTCACCGCTGGAGAAGCGAAAACTGTCTGGCTGAGACTTGGACGACAAAGTTATCTCTTGATGTGGACTTTCGGCTCTGTAGTGAAGGCTGTACAACACAAAAGGGCTCAGTGTGGTGAGAAGCAAGCCAAGTCCCCCCCTCCCCAGTAATGTACCCCTTCTTGCTGCGCAGGCCTCGGCAGTTCGCCATCTGCCACTGTGTTTACACCCGTCAGCCCGGCAACTGTACTCTCTGAAACATTTCCTGAAGTCGCAGGCAGCTCTGAGCTGGAACTCTCTGAATTAGTTCAACGTGAATACTTTCTTTCAGGAACACGCCTGCAGTCTCTCCGCTATCTCGGTCTCTAAGACACCCAAAGCAACATGACCGTTATCCCAAATATTCAGTCCGGTCTGCTCTGCTCGGTTTCTACTCTGAGATCTGAACTACTGCCTGAATGGAACTAGTGGCTGACTCTTTGGTACCTATAATGACATAAATTACCTGCCATCTTAACTTAAACGTGTCTATCTGTGTCTATGCCTGCTCTGTGTGCAACTAAAATGTTTGCCACATCATACAATATGTCTCCATGACAAAATGATAGATTTTTGCCTTTTTTTTTGTGCCATTTTTTTTACCAAACAAGCAAATGTATTTTCATACAGCAATGCCCGCGTTGCCTTATCAGCCTCAAGCCTTTCACCACTACATAGAATCACAAACATAGGGTTTTGTTGCAGCTAGATACGGTGCAATGAATTATTCAGATATTTATTCAAAAGTTGAACTGCAATTCTTTTATTTTTCTGACAATAAAAGAGTCGAGCCTCAAACGGCAGACGCGTTGTCAGTCTTAATTATAGAAAAGGCTGTTATCGAGAAGACACACTGTCTGGCTACAGCTAAAATTCACTCACAAAAAGACAATTTGACGTTGCTGTTGACTGAAACATAAGGTCAGACATTGAGTTTGATCTCTTTCAGCTTGACATGACGCTCCTTGCTTTTATGATATGTTTACGCCATCTTTACCATTCCACACATGGCGAGCATTCCGTGAACACGCCAGAAATATGCACCATTGTTGTGAACGGAAATCACTTTAACGACACGATTAGCCCAGAAATACAGTTATTTTTTTTTTATTTTTTTTTTTTACCTTCCTGGAATATATATCTGGGGCTTGTGAGGGCTCTGTCACGACCTCATGTCTCCCCAGAGAGACCCTCCACCCAGTCCTGTGTGCTTATTTCTGGACCTCCTCAGGAGACGCGCAGGAATGTCTGCTGGGGAGCAGCGACTGTGAATAAATAATGGAGCCGACCTGGGTGTTCCTGAGTGGCCGGTAAAGGGTGTGTGAGGGTTTTTGTTGTTGGCCGATCAAGTCAGCTGAGCATGCTTCATTCAGGATCCACTGTAGGCCATTTGCGCACTGACGTGTGTGGTTTACTTATGTGTGTTTATTTAGTCTCTTGTGAATTCTACCTTCATGTTGGCCTCTGGGGCATGCGACCATACGGATTGGTGTTTGTGAATTTAGCCATTTAATTGTGTTTTGCGTTTTTTATTGTTTTGCTCAAATCAGTAATCACCTCAACCTACTGTTTTCTGGTTTCATGAGGGACAAGTGCCCGAGCTGTTTAAAAGCACCACTATCCCAGTCAGAACACACACTGATGAATAATATATAGAGCAGATAAACTCGGACAGTAAATGGATGTCCCTCAAGTAGAACCCCAAAGGCTGTCTGCTGCGCTCGAGATATTACCTCTTCTTTTCCCCTTCTTTTTTTCTCCTCCTCTTTCTCCCTCTATCTGTCTCTCACTCCACAACCAGAGACCGGCTCGTTAACACGCGTGCCCAATCCCTGCAATAAACAACACACTTATACCCTCAGACCTGGCTTCCGGTGTCTGGTAACATTGTAGATTCCTGAAAAATGCAGGGACATGTGAGAGGCCTCTAAATATAGAAGCGTTACCATCACTGCTCCCCGTGTGGTCCTTTAATTGCCATGTTGTTACACGTGAATCGCTGCACCATTCGCCTCTGTGCTATCCTCGTGTTCACATCACCAACTCACCCGCCGATCTGCATGCAGAGAAAAAAAAGTCCCAATGCACCGTTTCAGAAGGCAGATAAAAGAGTTTTCCACCTTTCCTGTCATGGCGGGAGCGGGATAATGAGGAGCCTACTGAGACCGGCGTTGACTTTGCCACCGGGCACACCCTCACAAGCTGCGCGGCATATCAATATAGGGCAAGGTTAAACGGTTCCTCTCATTGTCTAGCTACTGTCGATATTTTTGGGACAAACCCCCAAAAGGGTTTTAATAGAGATTTGATCTTCTCAATTAATTTCCAGTGCAACAATAGCCATTAATAATTGCAATGCAGCTGGGAGTGTCTTCTAAGTTATTCCTTGTTCACAAAGATGGAGCCTGTTGCATGCACAGCATGACCTAGAATAGATGTTCAAAGGTCAGTTCACCCAAATCTCAAACACAAGATGTCACACTCTTCCCTTACCCATTTTGACAGTTTTCGTTCCAAATATAGAAAGTAAACCATGGTGAGAGGAATCTCCAGAACCTGCAACGTTGTTACTGGGAAGAAACAACTGATGGTAAATACTTTTTCATTCACCTCCATTACACCTCAGCAGCAAAGAGTGAGGTGTGTGGGCCACTTGATGGAAATGAAACCAGCTGCCATTTCAATATTGACACATGATCTTCTGTTAGCTATGAACACACTAAGGAGACACGTAGTAATATTGACCTTCTTTTGCTTCCGTTTTGCTCTCCATCAACAATTGAGGGAAATATCAGTCTCCTTAGCTGTGAAATGCTGCGCTATGTTCACCAGCTAATCGCCAACTTTCTCTGCTATTTGGTGCTTTCGGGGAAACAATCATCTGTCTGCTGTCGCTAAAACGTTGTGGTGAGACGGAACCAAAACAAAGTCGCGGGTCGTACAACCAAACCAATGAGCTGAAAGAAGCTAAAATTATGCATAGAGCTGATGGAAACGCATCACTATAAACAACAGCCTTCACATTGCACAGTAATTTGATCAAACGTTAACGTAAAAAAACTGTTGCAGCTTGAAAACTTAAAACTGTGGCCAGATACCGACAGGAGTAAAATACGTTCTGTTTGTGATTTGGGTGGATGAGCTTTTAAGGTTTGTCGGGTTAATAAACACACTCACAAGCCAGCGAACACAGAAGCGGATGTGCTGGTGCAAATCAATTATTTGCTGTCCATAAACTGGCTGTGTGCGCACTCACACACATTTGCATGCACATGTATACTGTCGCACATCAGCGTGTACACACAGAAGCGGATGTGGTAGTGTGAATCAATAATGCTGTGTTGTCACAGTGACATGTGAGCCATGGCAGGGAGCAGATGGCCCCAGGGTGCCTGGCTTCCTGTTAGCGGTGCCATTCAGCCTCACCACACACACACACACACACATACGCACGCGCACACACACACACACACACACACACACACACACACACCACTACCATCTCCGCTGGGATTTCCTGCTGCAACTATCCACAGCACTGACCATTAACAAACAGCATGCCATTATTGGCTCTTCTCTAAAATGTACATGCCCTCCTAAAAAAAAACTGCCAGATGATGGTGAATAGATTTCTCTGTCTCATCCGTAGAGGTCTGGGGTAAATAATTATCCGTACCTCCTCCCCAATGTGATATTTGGCAGCAGAGCAAATAGCCCACAGGAAGTCGTATCTGTTTCAGTGACTGCCGAGTGAGGTCAGCCATTGCTCACTTTGACGACGCGGTATCGATTTGAGCATTTCCGTTCGCGCTGGCCTCTCTAATCAAAGGCTCAATTAACACGGCGAACCAGTGGCTGTAGACATCAGGTAGTATATGAAGGTGACGTACTGAAAGTCATGTCGTTCGGAAGAAAATGCGCCTCTATGGAAAAGATCTTGGCGAGACGTTTTAACACTTTTAATGCAGACGACCTTCCGCCGTGGGTGTGAGCAACCGAGAGCTTTTCCTCCCGGTGAAGCTCACGCAGCACCCCGTGTTGGCAGTCACCTTTTGATGGCGACTGATTTGGGTTCGAGGCGAGGAGAAAAGGATTCGCCCCTGACGTTTGGAAGATAAAAGCTATGCCAAGGGAACGTTGCTGCTAGCGAGCGTTTCAGGGCGGCGAGTGATCAGCGTTCATGAAACTCGACGCCTTCCCGAACTCTCCATGCCCTCCCAGATCTACTACCAAATTCTGTCGTCGCGCTGCAGTGAACAGACATTTTATTGCCGTCACAGACGAACCCTGCTGTTTTCAGAGGACTACAGCTGCATGCCACTTCTGAGCGGGATATCTTGCCGGTGGAGGCTTACCCGGTTTCGCCATGGCGTTATGTTACATCAATTCCACTGGGTCTACTCTGAAGATGTGCTGCCTTTAATTGGTTGTCGGGCTGTCATTACGCTTCAAATAATGACAGATACTTCAAAGAAAACAGGGAGAATTGAAAACAGGACAACAGACAGTGATTCCTTTTCTTCTTAGGTATTTTGTTAAGCATTTTTGGGGGTTTTCTTTTGACAATGATGTTGTGCTTTATGCCTGTGTATTTGTTAAGGATACAGTCATCTTGTGACATATTTAATTTTTTTTTTATGATGCCTGGATTCAGTTATGTCAGGCGCCATTTTGCTTCATAGAGTGTTAAGTGTGTGACATGTCTAGACGGACCTCATGTCGGCAAATCTAACCACATGAGGTTGAATCAACTCTGCAAATTGCCCAATAAATTGCTTAGTTTATCTTCCACATTTTGTCACTCTTGGTGGTGAAAGTGCTGTAAAAAAAAAAGTTTTTTCCTTGAGTTTAATCAACTATACTATGTATATGTAAAAAAAAAAACCTCACTCCGCCAAATAATCAGTTAGCTTTTGCAAACTCATTTTCTGATACCACCCAATCTCAGACCCCTTGACCTTCTATGTCTCCGGATTTGAATTAATGTGAGTCCACATTCCTGCACTCCAGGGAGGACAGTGGGTTAAAAATATTCTCGGGTGAAATGGCTGGACTTCACAAGGTGTCTTTGATCAGGTGGTGAGGCTAACAGGGTTGAAGAGGAGGTGAGATGGAACGGCGAACCAACAGAGGAGGCTTATAAAGCTATAAACAGGCAGTCCAGGTCCACATGTGTTGCAGCCAGGTCGAGACTGCTGTGGGAACTGCTGTAAAAAAAAAAAGTATGGATGGTTGGCAAAGTATGATCAGGCCCCAAAGGTTGAAAGACCAAAGTAAAATGGAGCCAGTAGAGCAAATGGCTTTCATTTAATTGGAGTTCATGCTGTTAGGGGAGAGATGCAGGAGTCGGAGTAGATTAGCTCACTCAGTAGAAATTTATAGAGCAAACTTGGATAAAGTTGCCTGTTAAAGTCATCTGACTCAACAATCATCTGATTCTCAGCTGATCCATCCGCTGACTGAGAAAGTAGAGAAATGTTTTCGTGAAACACCCACATGAGCATTACATAGCACAAAATACATGTTTAAGAAAGATGTTTAAAAGCCCCAGCTCAATATATAGTATGTGTGCATTTCTTTTCTGCCCTGTGTGATTTAAAGTCTCAGTTTTAGGCAGAATATTGAAATATTCCAGTATGCACCGCACAGTGGCATCAAGGCTACTCAGGAAATCGCTGAATATCACTAATGACATTTTTCATGGATTATTTCTGGGAGAAAATGCCAAAAGTGAAGGAAAAGCTCCTCTATTATGACACTGATGCGTGCCTTATTAGCTTCTCACACATTTCCACACCAGACATTCAATGTCACAATAGGCAACTTACTATCATTCATCGGGATCTCTGCGTACAAGACAGGGAAGGTCACAGCGCTCCGAGTGAACTAACCTGCTCAAAATAGTTCAACCAATCGGGCGCTTTGAATGCATGCAGCTCAACATGGATGTCTCCAAGGTCTCTATGAGTCACTTTGAACTCGGACCAAAGGAAGGATAAAGGACCAGGAACAGAAGTAATGTCCGCCTCGGATCTTAGCTGCTTTATTAGGCTTTAATTGCTTTCATCAACTACTGAAAACGATTTAAATGTTATTTCATTACATAATGCAAGAGTGCGCAGTGTGGTCGACTTGGTTATATCTCAAGGTTCCTTCCCTCTCATATCTGGCCTCTCGGGCACACACAGTGCAGTTGTTTGTTTCCACACATCAATGCATTCCACTCATTCCTCTCCCCCTGGAAGAAAATCAACTGGTTGCCTGAGAGAGGTCAATGAACTCTTCCCCAGAATTCCCAGCTTTTTAAAAGGGAACGGGGGTTGAAAACGTTTTTTCTCAGCCAGGAGCACGCCAGGGTTCAGTCTGAGATTGCAGCTGACAGTAAAACATAACTTAGACTGTGGATGAATACTTGGAAGTCTCAGCCGGAAGTTAAATTGCACAATACAAATTATAACGCCCCCTCCTTCCCTCTCTGGTTCAAAATGACCTCATGCTCCATGTAGAGAAGTTTTGTCACGCATTGCACAATTTTAGCCCTCAGCCTTGTGGGGAAGCTGCTCTCCTTCCCATATTGAGTTTCGCTTTGTCTTACAACATGGAGCATTGTTTTTTTAATTGATGTAAATATGACAGCAGTGGAAGAAGCATTCAGATGTTTTCATTGAAGGACAACACTGAGAATAATCTACAAGGTCCCGCATTCAAAATCTTACTTCAAGGCCCTGAGAACATATTTTTCTCAACCCACGAGAACAGTTTGGGTTGTTTTACTGAGATTCACTGAGACTTGTTCATCTGAAGTGGGTGGGGCTTAATTCAGTAAAGGTGGAGTCACATATTTCTGTGAACCAATCAGGATTTTGTCATATTTTTAATCAAGGCCTGTCAGTCAAATTGGACCAATCCACACCCACACGGTGATGAAGCTCATTAGAAGATTAAAAGATTTGAAGGTAAGCTTTCAAGTGTAGGAGATTTTGAAAAATGTGCTTAAAGTAGAAAAAGTACATGTACTCTTGTGTTTCCTGTAACTGATATATTATTGTAAATGATATTTTTAGACTTTTAATACTGATTCATCTATAAGTAGCATTCTATTATTGGAGCTGGTCAAAGTGCAGAAAGTTTGATCTACTTTTATTCTCCAAAGCATCTCAACAGATTTTTTTTCTTTTTAATTTTCTATACTATTATACTTTTCTGTAAGTTCTTTTGTGAAATATTGTATACCTTTTTTTTACCTCAAACATTATTTAGATGAAACCAGCTAAAAAGATTTGGGGGCTGTCTCTTTTCTCAGTTAGTCTTGGTACATGAAAAGTAATGCATTGTAATTTGTGTACAACCCACAAACCCTCAAAGGAAGTCAGGTGACGTACGATGAAGAGCGACAAAGTCATGTTCGGGTGGAGGCCGGGGTGAATGTACAGGTCAAACAAGCAGGGGACTTTAACCAATCACTGCTGTTCGTGTCCCACGTAAAACCAACTCTATTAGACACCGTTGTTACTATACCCAACAGTTTGAATTACACAACAAACTTCTTTTTTACGTAAACCATGCTCTTTTAATAAACCTCACCGAGTCTTGTTGGATTTCGTAATATAACATCTGAACCGATATGTTGACTTGTTAACAACCTGTAGAGGTCTAAAACGTAACAAGGAGTCCCACTGACACACTGCTTTTTTATGGGGTGAGAACCATCAAAATCTGTAAAAATGAATTGTATTTTTACAAGCTTTGTTTTTTTTCAACTGAAAATTAACTACAGCTGTTAAATCCATGTTTGTGGATCAGAGTGCCTTTTCAAATACTCCTAAAATACGAGACTTCAGTAAATATACATAGTTACTCCCCATCACTGGCAGTGTTCACTTTGACCTTGACTTTGAAGAAAGATTCATTGTGGTTCGACTCCTCTTCTCCTCACTTCAAAGGTGTTCCTGCGGGAGCTGCGCCTCAAACGGATGATTGTTTTCTCTGACATTATCGGACATCTGAGATCCTCGATGTGCTTCGCTCCGCGCACAGGGTGCCCTGTCCCAGACTGTGGCCTCTCTCATTTACATGGGTACAAGGAGAACACGACCTGAACCTGAAACCCGGCCCTGTGTACTCCAATCACGTAAACCGCTCCGATATCTTGTTGCCAAAACTTGACAAGCTTTCATTTAGCGGGCCCGCTAAATGAAAGCTTTACAAGACGTCTCCTGTATGAAAGTGGAGACTGTGAGAGGCACCGGGCGTCTGGCTTTGATGTTCTGATACTTTCTCCTTTGCCGACATGTTCCACTCTCTATTAGACAATATTACACTCGATTTGCTTGGCACTGATCCCTTAATTACAGAGCAACTTGGGATTCCATCAAAGGAAAAACATTGCGGCTTTTCAAGAACATAAAATGTGCACATTTGTTACAGTTTGCTTTTTCTTAGACTTGGAGCTACAATTTAAGAGTCAGTTAATGGTTCAAAACAAATACAAATCTCTTAGTTACAGTGTCTACCCAACTGTAGCTCTCCACTGCAGCTCCCCCTCCCTTTCTCCACAGTATTAGTATGACTACATGTTTGGCTCGCCTCTAGTCTTTTCCTAGTTACCAGCACAGAGTCTGTGATTTAACCATACTTGGCTCTACCACAGAGAAGCCATAGTCTTCAGCCAGACAGTGATGTCATCCCCGCAGCATCTGGCACAGGAAGTGACTTAACACTAAGTGACATGTCAAGCTCATGTTTTGTTCTTTACAAAGAGCCAGTCAGTCACTGCTGCCTGAAAGCACCTTTTTGAACACCAGGATGGTGTCCTGCTGTGACATCAGGGCTCAGCACAAGAAAACCACAACAACGGAAAAAGCTTTCCAAGAGAAATCGAAGGACTTCACTTCTCGGTCATGTTCGGAATAACCAGCCACCGCGTGCGCCGCACGTCGAGCACGCTGCAGATGGTGATCCCACACATCCCATTCATTACACCATATACAGTAGTCGTTTCTGGCTCCGATCATTCAGTCTATTTTGGGCTCCGCTGCATTTGGGACTGTGGTTGTGTGGTCTCGAGGTCTTAAGGGGTCAGTGGACGTGACTTTTAGGGCTTGAAGCAGCATGCCGCCCCCCGTCACAGGAAATGAGCCTCTCCCATGGGCTCAGTTGGTCACAGGAGAAGCAAAAGGGCCACCTGGTTCCCACGGTCTCTATCTGAGGTTTCTATCTGAACCAATCAGGCAGAGCCACTCGGCTATGAGGGAGGGCGGCTCCCACGCTCCCTTGTTTTGCCAAAAATAAGACTTACTGGTTCCTGTACACAGAGATCCAATGTGAATTGAAAGCTGTTTGAAATGTGAAAGTTTTATCTCTGTGTTTAATCATTAACTCAAGCTGCAGTGAATAAAAAGAATGGTGTTTACCAGCTGAGTGTGTTTTGAATGCCACAGATACTACCTGTATTCACCAAGTGTCTCTTGGTACATTCTTGAGTGCAAAATTTAAACAAAACAACTCATGGAGGTCGAGAGCTTCACACAATTACTCCAGAAAAAGCAACACCGTTTTTTGGGCTCTACATGTATTTCTGGAGCCAAAAACACGTCACTGGTACAGCCGATGTACTGTGCGAGGCTTCCTTGGAGAAAACACGGAGCCATTAGACAGTCAAGTGGCAGACATCCCGCCTTTACTGGAAAGCCACTCAAGCCATGTTTAATGCACTCAAAACACACCAGCCTCCACAAGTGTGGGTCATGACTCAGCGTCACCCTTTCCACTCTCTCCTCTGCTCTTGCGCGTCATCGGTGGCCTTTCAAATGGGCCGAGCAGCGCAGATGTGAGTTGTTTTATTAGATTGGTGAGTTGTTTTATTAGATTGGGCCGCTCTGTGCCAGGGGCTCAGATAAGGCCTGGTATTTATAGCTGCACAGAAGTTACTCGACTTAGACTATTGTCACTTCCTGCTCCGCTGAGGGGCAGGATGGGCTCTGTGCAGACATCCTCAGACGAGGCAGACCTCCCCTTTCAGCTTCATTGTCTCTATTTATAGGAGGCCATTGTGCCACGTTTTGGCAACTGTGAAGGATTTTGGATAAATTGTTAATGTAGAAAAAATGGTTTCAAGGTCAAAATCAGAGGACTGGCTTGTTTTAAAGAATGAAAGAAGCGTACTGACTGAGCCGCATAGGCAGTCTGATTTACTGTGAGAGAAAAGGATTGTCTCTACTTGCTTTGATGTCTCTTTGCTCTGCATGTGGAAGTGACTGATTGTAAATGATACACCCTGAGCCTCAGTAAGGTGTGCAGAGGTGCAGATAAACCAGGAGTGCAGGAGGAGAGCGGGTGTCACGAGGTGGAACGCACTCTGCATCCATCTACTCGCCGTCACCTCCCAGAGCCTGCAAGGTCACCCAGTCCTTCATTTCATGTTGGATCAAAGCGGTTCAATAAAAATCAATGGTCTCTACGGCAATACAGGGCCTGTAAGGATTATATCACTGTTCAGTCAAGGTTAAGTAAATATGTTGCAAATGTTTGTTTGCAATCCAGAAAAAATGAGACGCCGCTGCACAAATTGGACGGTTTATCTCCAGTGGTTTCTCCTCCTCCTCCTCCTCCTCTTCAATGGGATGAAAATCAGGTTTACCGAAGCGTTATTCATCTCCAAAGAAACCAAAGTCTTGTGTGTAAAGTTACAGTCCTTGTTTGTCTGGCTGGCTGGTGTCATAAGGAGTGTGGGTGATTTACTGGAGATCACATATCATGTTCCACCAGAGCGAGCTCACTCCCATGAGAGAGCGTGCTGTTTTGTAAACACACAAATGCTGCTGCCGACATTAATTTGAATATATATGAGCCTTTAGGGTAGCATCCAACGTCAGAACGGCTTCTCCCTTTACGGTTGCGTCCAAAGAAAGTACATTGCCAAGTACCCAACCCGAGTCTTCAAATGACACTCAAAGCGAAAGCTAATTAAAAAGGTTTCTCCATTTCCTTTGTTTTCAAGTCAGGATTCTCTTCCAGCTCTCTTTTTTTGGCAGACAGACTGGTATTACTCTGCATTTCCATTGTGTGCCCATTTGAAAGGCTGTTAATTTACTGGGTGAATTCATGGGACTATTTAAAAAGCTTAATATTGTTAAAGGATGAGTGTCAATGTCAAGTTTTGTGGAGTGTAATTCTCTGACATTTTCATGTCATAACATCAGTACTACAATTGTACTGCTTGGTTTTACCTGTAAAGATGGATTTAAGATAAGATCAAATAATATATTCCCTTATTAGTCCTGCAGTGAGATTACAGCAGCAGACAGATAAAGTGCACACAAGGGACACATAGTAAAATACAAATAATATTAAAAAAACTATACTAAAAACAGTAATGAATCCACAATAGCAATATTGTATCTACAGAATTACAGACTGAATAAATTGTATTTAAAAATGTATTTATTTTTGGTTTAGAATGATCACGATCTCTTCTGCGATGGTTACAGAGGTGGTTCAATGTCTGAGCTGTTCGTTAGCTCTCTGTGCAAACTAAAAAAATACATCATGAAATGATTTACCATACATTCAATTAGGGCTGCTTTCAATTTTATTATAATCTAAAATTAGCAGATTATCTTATTTTCTTGAAAGACTCTTTTTTTTCCGGTCAATGACAGAACATATTAGATAGTGCCCATTACAGGATGATCCCAAAGCTCAAGTGGACATCATGAAATTACCTATTTTATCCGAACGACAATCCAAAACCAAAAGATATTGTATTTTAAAAAGAAAAAACCTGAAATTCTGCAACCAGGAAATATTCTGTCTTTTAAAAAATATGGAAAAGGAAAAAATGCTAGTATGCCATTTTCTTTCTGGCGAAGTTCAATAGCGCTCTCTCGTCTATCTGTAAGCTAGAAATGACTAAATATGAGTCGACAGCCAGCAGGCGTTGAGCATATTTTAACATAAAGACTGGAAACAAGAGGAACCAGTGAGGTTGGCTGTTGTCCGAAAGGTAATAAAACCGCCTTCCAGTGGCTCGAAAGCTCACTAACCAAGCTACATACATTTAAACAAGCATTATTGTTTAATTTTAGTCCGATCCATAAAAGTTTGTCTGCTGATCGGGCATATTTCCCAGATTTGTGCATTTTGTCATCACTTAGCTGCCAGGTTGTTGTTTCCAAGCATTGCAGTATTGTCACAGTGCAGTGAAGGGCTCAGCGTCCTCAGCTCCAAGCTGTTTGGCGGTGCTGACACAGGGGGATTTACTGGGTAATGAGTATGGCAAAAAAAAAAAAAACCTCCTCTGTCATCTCTTTTTGCCGGACTAGTCGATGGATGACACTCCAGAGATTTGATCGAACCTGACCTCGCTGCCAGACGAGAGGTTGCTGTCCTGACACCTATTGTGTGCCCAGAGTTTTTCTTTGCTTTGCTTTTTTTTTTTGCATCCGGATACTCATCCATACATAAAATATTAATACATCAACATGAAAGGGATATTAGTGTATATTTGAATCAAAACAGATCAATTACAAAGGACATTAATGCCTTCCTTGCATTTCTTTCTATCTCCCATTACTCTTCCTTGGATCTTGAAATAGGAGTTTTGTTTGACTTTAATTAGGGGCAAAGAAATCTGCAAGAAGCTCATTAGAAAATCAAAGAGGGGCGGCAGCAGCTGCAGCGTATGCAATATTATAAGTCTGTTACAATGTGAATGCTGAGGAAATAAACAGAGCGTAGGGAGGTGCTCGGTTTAGAGGTGAATATAGCAGCAAAGGCACAACAGGCACTTTAATTACAACTTGAACTTTAACCCACATCCCTTTCTCTCAGTCTAAGTCCGCCTGTAATTACCCACAGAAACGTTCCAAAACAGAGAGACGACCGCCTCATCATTCTACTATTTTGGCAATGCCCTGTTTTTTGTGTGTGTTTTTTTAACGGAGTTAGCCAAGCACACAAGATGACTCATTATCCTCCACTCAAGTCGGAGGGGGATCATTCCCGAAAGCGAGGGGATACCCAAAGGAACTGACAAATGTTTGGCATTTCCTGTTACTCTTCAGATAGCGTAGGGCCATCCGAGGAAGACGTCAGGGTAAAAGCTCTTTGTGTTCACGAGAAAAACCCAAAGGTCTAAATCATGTGAAAAACAAATCAGAGGTCGAGACGTACGCTCTCCCGCTGGTGGGAAAAGCAAATCATGTGTGAAGCTTCCAGCCAGGGTAACCATGACACTCTGGCAGCAAGTTTGCCACTCCATAGCTGAGTATCGGATCCTCTCAAGTCTGACTCCTTTCCTCTGTATGTCTCTCCGAGGGATTCATTGTGTGCAGCAAAAATGAAGGGAGTGGGTAAACCTGGTATTTTCCCATTGGATACTTGGCTTTCTGGGTGACCTTTCATAAAGCTATTGATCCCAAAAAAAAAATGAATACTGTGGAGAACTGTAGCTTGGACTTTATTTCCCAGATGCATACCTGCTGTCAGGGGCAGATGGTTTGCTGCAGGGCAGCAAGTTGAGTTATTGAGGATTATATTCTTTTGTGGGTGTAATGAATGCAGATGTTTGTCCTTTCCTGTCCCTGAAAACCTTCTGTTTCACTTTGCCAGCTGCTTTTACTTTTTGTGTCTTTAAAAGGCTCCCATGTTTCACAATGACAGGCGATACAAAACAAGAACGAGGGAGAGGAAAGGAAGGGAACAGAAGGTCCCAAGGTTTGTTTTTCACCCGACTCACATGGTTGTGGCAGCAGTGCTTGCTAACGTGTGGGTGAAAAAGTTCCAAGAGCATGCCTCAGTCTCATGATATCCACCTGACACAATTCCTCTCTCCCTCCCTCCCCCAGTTCTCCCCTGGGTCAGTCTGGAGTTATCACCGCCAATGTCCTTGTGGGATTCTTTTAAACATCCATCACCGCTCTTATGAACCTCTTACTGTAATTGGCCCACTGCTGTTTCAGACTTAAACCTAATGCCGTCCATCTGGGACATATTGAGGACACGCATCATGGGTTTTCCATTTTGTTGGGTCTATAGCTAGCGGTCAGTCACATGTACATGCTGCTGGAGCCACCGGGTTTATGTTGATGCTTCAGCAAACTGTTATGTTCCTGGAGTGGGTTGGGGGAACAGACGGAGGCAGTGTTGTTGCCAGCTAACACATTTCCCTCAGCTGGAGGTCTGACTGAAGTGCTTGTTCTCTATTTAATACCTGAATCCTGGAAATGTGGGAGGGAAGAAGGGAGGAAGGGAAGGTAGCATTGCTAAAAGATGGTGCTTGTTCACACTTCTCTAGAATAAAGCCACCTGACATTTTGCTCTCCATTTCCAGCTATGCTAGTGTCATGGCTCTACAGGGATGTCAGTTGGCCCACTACCACATCAAGCGTTTCCCATTAATTACTTCGACTGTGGCAGCCCGCCAAAGTCTATTTTGTCCCGCCATGGTTTCATAACGAACCAAAAATAGTTTTTAATAAGCGAACGGCTCGAGTTCGGCTCAGAAAAGGAAAGTGGCTCGCGGCGCCGGGCATGGAAGCAACATGAAACTTTTAGCTTAATGAGATGTGGTGACCCCTCTGCTAGGTATCACACATTGTTTTAAAGAGGTGTGATTGGTTAATTCACAAAAATAAAAAGACGGAGCACTTAGGGGCAGTTCACATGTTGCATGAAAAGACATGGAAAACGCCAGCCGTGCCGCCTTCATCCTTTTAATCCAAGGAGCTTGGGGGAGGGGGCACTATATATCCCTCACAGTGGGTTCACTGCTCAATGTGTCCTTGGGTGGCGAATGGTTTTCCTTCATACATTTACCATAGATTGATATTTATTGAAAAATGTAAAAAAAAAATAATCTTACAACTTTAATTGGTTGTTCCTCACATATGACATGCAGCATTCTAAAAGCTCTGGTCAACAACAAAGGATTTGAGGGCGCAACATGTGAGCAGCGCCTTAGTGTTCATGGGCAAAGAATCAACAGAGGAATCGATAGTCCTAATCATAGAATGTTAATGTTAATTAATCGGTTTGATATTAAAAAGTTTGATGTTAAAAAGGGGCAAATGGCTGAGCTTTCAGCATTTTCTGTGATTGCTCGCCAGTCTTTATAGCTGCATGTAAATCTAAACCAGCGAAGACTGTTGCATCTTTAATGAGATCGACAACAACATTATCCCTGCACGATCTCGTATGTAGCGCTTCATTAACTCTCTGTCACTCAGCGTCTGGAGAATATTTCTCTTTTAGCTCCTCGTCTTTCCGCCATCTTCTCCTCTATTTAAAAAAACTCTTAACAGTTCATTCTTCTACTCCGCTTGCAGTCTTGAGAATAACTCTCTTCACCAGAAAGCGGAGCCACCAACTCTCACGCTTTCGCCGTGTGACACACGCTTTTTCATGTTTTCACACGCTCACACGCCACACAACCAATATCTCACGCCAATAAAAAAGAAGTCCGGGGCGCGTTCGTTCCTTTTTAAACTCCCCGACGATAGATGGCGCTGAGGAGCGCATCTGTAAACCTATTCGCTGCATAGACATCCTGTTTACCGCGAACAGACAGTCGCGCGACTGTGTCCGCAACTGTGGGACTGCCGGCAGAGAGGAGCAGAGAGACGGAGGTATCGGGGCTCTCAAGTCTCACGCATTGAACGTGACTGTCACTCAATGGTCTTAAGTCACGCCCACCCGACACACAGCTGTTCGCGGGAGGCGCGTATTTCTCGTCGTCGTCGTCGTCCCCCCGCCCTCTCCCTAGCATGATGACATTAGCATTTAGCAACAGAGGGCTCCTAGCATGGCTCTATGCTCTAAGTCTTGTTTTTAGCTCCGGATAATTAAAAAAACCGCTGTGCTGCAACAAAGGAAATGCCATGTGGTTAAGGATATTGGTGGCTGATTTAAGAGTGCAGTGTGTTTTGACACCAGAGGGCCGCAAGTGGGAAGAAACTGCTGATCCTTCCTCCCCTGTGTCAGGACTGGCCTCCAGCCTCAGGAATGCCACAGGACGTGAAGGGAGGGGAAGGAAACAGGAAATACTTTTGTCCCCCCACAGCACTTCAGAATGGGTGTCTTGTGTGTTTTATAGGCTTGTGTTTGATTAAAAAAAAAAAGGAAAGCTGTATATAAAAATGTGATATTGAAAAAGTCTTTTGTGACCCGATTTTGCTTCTGGATCAAGGTCGAATAAAACGTGTGCATTCCAGTTAGAATGACACAAAACACGATTACCGTAAGTAAATTGAGTTAACTTGAGATAGATTGAAACATAATGATGATGGATTCCCATGGGAACTGACACAGTAATGCTGTAGTGAATTAAACTTAACAATTCACCATTGTTCACAGATAGGTCAAGTTTCAACTGAAAACAGAGGCATCAAAGGGACTTAAACCTTACGGCCTCACAACGCTGCTACTAATGTGGTTAGAGTCATAACAAAAGAGTTGATACTCAGGAGTTGATAGATCCTCTCTGAAACATACTCTTTTCTTGTTGGGTTCAAGATAACCCATGTGTGTGTGTGTGCTTGTGCGTGCGTCTGTGTGTGTGTGTGTGAGGATCTTAGCGCCACGACTTCCTGTCCAGCTGTTCCTGCTGTCACTGCTCATGAGCAGATGTCTGTATTTCCTCGTCGGAGATACCACAGCCGTGGTATTTGCTCCATGGACCATACATACACTCACACATACTGAAATTGTAACATGCCTCTTTTAAAACTCCAGTTAGCAGCAGAAAGCAGAGCTCCCTCTGCGTAACATGAATATATTCATGTGGGATTGCTGCAAGCGCTCGGCCGCACACTGAACCCCCACCCCGTACCCTCTCAAAAAACGGGGTTCTTTTTGGTGAATCCCATGTTTGTTCAGTGTGCGTTTCTGGGTCTGAGGTTGTGCGATGTGGTGTTTGTGAGCAAATGAACATAGATGGCTCTGCTTGCAGCATGGGTGTCATAACACTTTTCCCTTCCATATTTGGCGGTGGCCAAGGGATTTACATCTTAAAGGGTTTGTTCGCCCAAATGACTTACCTCTAGAGGTATTACGTCATCCAAATATATTTTTTTTATTTGCTCAGATTTCACTAGGGACAAGAACCAATGGGTTGCCAGCCTTCTAGAGACGGAGTGCAACACATCACACTTTACAATCGGCTCCACAATATGCAAGCGAGGACTGAAACGCTGACGAAATGCCTGTATCTAGATAAGAACATGAGCCTATAGATTCCAGCAAGTCCAAGGATTATTATAGCACCCTTTGTCTACCAGGGGAGCAGTTGATAACTAAATTAATGAAGTTAGCTTACCAAGTCAGCTGGCTTTAATTCATTTATTTTTCTTTACTCTGTTGGTAGTAGCGCGTCCCGCCCTCAGCAGCTTTTACGTATTTTCTGTTGCTTGCTAGTGAAAGAAAGTAAAAAGAGAGCTATGGACCGTTTTCCACTCCGACATGATTGTGCTCGGTCTCCATCATAGACTGTACACAAGAAGGTCTCTATCTTTTATGGTGTTTTGGTTTCCTCGTCGACCGACTCCACCCATCAAAAAACCCAAATGATGCAAGAACGCACTCGTAGATAAACACACACATTCTTTGCCAGCCCAATTAACCGTCTGTCTTTCTCTTCCTGTCTCCCTTCCAGGAGGCCTTTGTGGATCTGTATGACAGACAGAGGGACTCCCTCTTCAACTGCTCCTGGCCCTCCATTAAGGCGGTCTTCGGTCTGGCTGCAATCGGGGCCGCCAGCCTCACCATCGGAGCATACCTTACACAGAAGTGAACGAGCCCCTGCTCTACCAGCTTGACTTTGTTCCTCCTCCTCCTCTCGCTCCTTGTGCCTCTTCTTTTTCTCCACTCCTTTTTATAGATGCCCCTGACCCCTCAGAGACAACCTTCAGACTCTTCCGAACTATGCTCTCTTCAAAGCCCTCTCTCAGAAGACTCCCTCTCCCTCGCCCCTCCATGTCAAAACAGACACAAATCAAAACAATTGAAGCAACCAGATGCACAGCCCATACAGAGTAAAAGGACGTCTTTAAAAGAGGCAGCTTAGATGTAATCGCACTAAGCCGAGTAACGACTGAGGAGAAAAGGAGGTGGCATCACTGGCATGCATCTATATATTTTTAATTTTTTTTTTGGTTCTGCCTGCTTCTGTACTAGTTATAGCATGAATGTTGAGTGTTAGTGTAGACGTTGCATGTGTCAGAGCTCATGCGGGACCTCTGTCAGGAGGCCTTGGCGATGGGGGTGTGCATGGACAATGATGCCCCACACTGTAGAGGAAGCGGCCACAGGACCCGCCCCTGCTTGTTAGGGAGAAGAACCCCGTTTGAACTATGGACTCCGGTTACCCCCCTCCACCCTCCCTGCAGCCGTCCTTCAAAGGACTTCCTCCACAGAACAGCTGCTCAGAATGTATAATGGAAACGGCTTGCTACAACCAGCGCGGCTTGAGTCTCTTTCACTCCTCAGACAGCTCCAGTGAACTCTGAACACACTCCACCATTATACTCTCACTGGCCTCTCAAGGGCCAGGGGAAGACTGAGCTTCGCTCGATTGCGATCTCTGTGTTGGTTTTCATTTTCGCAGCGCGTCAAAATCCCCAAATTGTGTGGGTTTTAAATCACAGAAAAAAAGGAGGAGAATGGAGAATATTTTAAGGAGTGAAAAACATGCAGAAAAAGCCCGCCGTTGCAGAAAATATCATATGTTGATGAATATATTGAGAAAAATGTTGAGCACAGCACAAAAGATGGAGGTAAAAGTAATAGAAAGCGTCTCACGGAGGGAGGCAACCTGCCACATAAACGGATGGGATTTGAAATGTGCATTTCTCAAGCAAAGCGATGTGAACAAGAGCATTCCTCTGCTCAAAAAAAAATCACTCATCTTTTTTTTAAAAGCACCATCACTGTTCACGTATTAGCACCAAGCGACTCTTCGAGGCTGCCCAGTCTTTTCGATTTTCTACCACTGTTTCTACCAGCTTTCTTACTCGGTCCGTTTGTGGGCTGATTGTTTGGGCTCACCCAGGTTTTCAGAGCTGGTCAACATGTGTCCTCCAGCTGCTGAGGCCACGCAGCGACTCGGTGCTGCTCGAATCCACTCTGACAAAAGGCGCTTGTTGACGTGGACTGAGAAACAAAACTCGCCTGGCTACAGATGACCGTGTGGACACACCCCTCGGCAGCAGGGTTTCGGTTTGGGACTGAAGCCAGTGCGTCCCGTGTGCAGGAACCCGAGATGCTCCTTCTCGCAGGTCCGCAAATGCATTCAGTCATTGATTTTGTTTTATTGATGTTTGTCTGATGTTACAGCCTGATAGAAAATTTGGAAGGTCTCACTCCCTCCGAAATGTTTTTGGTTTATATTTTTGGGAAATTTAGTTTTTTCTTTCATTCTGGTCATTAAAAATCATCAACTTCTTTGTCACATGTCTGGAAGATATGCCTGCCTTCACACAACAAATATGTGTAACCATATTTATAACAGAATAGGGTAGCAAATAACAAAACAAATAATATCAAAGGAGTTTCATCTTTTTTCTATTTATTGAGAGGTACCAGGTCACAGATTTTTTTAACAGTACTTTGATGAAAGATTTATTGTTTTCACTTTTTCTATTCTATGGAATCACACTGTACATTTTTTTTCCTGGCTGCTATTATAACAATTTTTTCTTTTTAACTGAATTATTGTGTCGTATTAACATTGGCTTAAGGCTGCTATACTGTTGATTTTACTTTTACTTACAGCTTAAACTGCCACAGATTTACAGTATAGTTCTAGAGAGCTGGAAACCAAAGTTAACTTGTATTAATCTTTAATTTAAAAAGCAAAAAAACAAAACAAAAAATAACTTAAGGAAAGAAAAAAAAATACACGTCGCTTCACTTCACTGAGTCTAATAAGTGAGGGTTTCTCTCTGTGGAGGGTTTGTCTTGTTACTGTACTATATCAGCTTAACTTTTGTCAGCGTTGTCTCCGATAATAACTCAGTGCTTATCTGTAAAATGTTGACCTGCCAGACTTAAACCTTGTCTCAGTTGTCACTATAAACCACCCCATTTTATCATTGCAGCAGCTCACAGTGTGTGATATATTTCTAGTGGTGTGTTTGTGTGTGTGTGTGTGTGTGTGTGTGTGTGTGTGTGTGTGTGTGTGTGTGTGTGTGTGTGTGTGTGTGTGTGTGTCTCTAAGTGAGAGAGAGAGAGGAAGAGACAGAGAGAGAGAGAGAGAACCACAAGGTGATTTATGAGCAGGAACGGCTCAACAGCAATATACTGTAAGTTTTATATTTTCTGTGCATATATGAATGTAGGCGCCATGGTTGCTGTACTGTTTTATGTCTATAATCACAAACCTGTAGCACTTAAAAAAGAAAAAAAGTGAATTGTGTTTCTGTTGTTTACGATAAGCTAGCGGGATCATATTGTTCCTAATAAACCAGATTTCTCAAGCATCTGAAGTCCAAGTTCATGTTGCGTCTGCTTTGAAAAGAAAATACAAAAAAATGATTCCTCAGCTTCGTCTCCCAGCATGTCAGCAGACGGGAAGACAATAAGAGGCATCTTAGGTTGAGAGAATCAGCAGAGCTCCCTTTGATTATCTGTTATACCCACAGCTGGGAACTGAATATGGAGCTTTGGTCGTGTCAACGCTCCAGTCTCCTTGTGAAGGACTGTGCAGGCGCAGCAGCCGCACCCCATCAGACATCAAAGCTGTCCCCAAACACTGCACTTGTCAGCCTCTCCTCCTCTCCTCCATGCCCTGCACTAAACACAAGTGCAAAAACCCCAAAATGCCCTGCGGCCAGGTTTTTTTTTTTTTTTTTACACCGCCCCCTGCCTCTGTTCTGATCACATTCGTCTTCAAAGGCAACGGCACTCTTGCTGCTCAGTGGAATTTGTAAAAAGCATGATGTAGTAAAACTAATGTTGAAAGAGTTGTGTGTGTGTGTGTGTGTGTGTGTGTGTGTGTGTGTGTGTGTGTGTGTGTGTGTGTGTGTGTGTGTGTGTGTGGGAGGGGGAGAGAGGAAAGGACTGAAAGAAAGTGGTGGTGGTGGTGGTGGATATCCATCCCTGAGGAGACCAACAACGTAGGGAAGTTCATTTGGGCTGGAGCCCCACGCAATACCACCTCTCTCTCTCTCTCTCTCCCACTCGCCATGCATATAAAATGCATGACACGCTCTGAAGAGGAATTTTAAATCAAGCCCTAGACTTTCAAAAGAGAGTCCAGTGTGTGTGTGTGTGTGTGTGTGTGTGTGTGTGTGAAAGAGATGGGCAGCGAGAGGAGGAGGGTGTGGGATAGCGAAGCCCTCTTGCCTCTTCTGCTTTAGGGCTACAAGGTGTCGAAGAGGCTTCCCCAGCGACGGGTATCACAGGGGAGATTGGGAGATCAAAGCAGATTGTCTGGAGTCAGTCTGGTCCAGATTTACCCCTCATTTGGAAGTCCATCAGATCCACTCATGATACCTCTGCCTCATTTAGACACAACTTTTACCCCCCCTCCTCCACCCTCCAAAAAAAGAAAAAAACTTCCTGCTGGAATCTCGCCACTTCCTTAAGATGAAAAGGGAAACCACTCATGTCTTATTGAAATGTAAATGTTCAATGAGGGGGAAAAAAAGAGCTGCTCATTATGACAACTGTATGTAAAAAAAGGATGGTTAAGTGAAGCATGTGCGACAGCGCCACCTTGTGGCTGCTCCATCAAAAAAGAAAGACTCCAGCGAGGATTAAAACACCACGCAGACCACAGCGGAAATCCGACAGCTGGTTTTCACTGAGCTCATCTTCACATCGAGAGGGTGCACCATCGTGAAAGGAAAAGGCAGCCTCTCAGGAGGACTCCCTGGCACATGGCTGCCTATCCCAGCTCTCAAATATCCTCGGGGCACCATGCCACGAAGAGAAAAAAAGAGCCCCGGGGCTGAAGGCTCAACCGCTTACAGCTTCGGGGAGGACTCAGACGACTGTGGTTAGTAGAGTCTTCTTGGAATGGGTCTAATTAAACATATATTTAAGTGCGAGAAAGAAGGAAATAAGTCACATGTGACAGCACTACCGACACATCTGGTCTGGGCAAACCTTCCACTGACCATTTCATCAAAAGCTTTAAAAAAAAATAGATTCAATTGAAATTTGTTGAGAGTTGGTGTTTTCAGGGTTTTGGTTGATATGACTTGCAGATTTGCAGATACAGATTTGCTTGGGCCCCATTTTGTTTTGTTTTTTTGGGGAGGGTGGGGGGGGGATTGATGTCTAAATCCTGAATATTTTTGTAGTTCATGAGTCCAGTATTTAGGGATGATGCTGTTCTCGTCACTGACAGGGTCAGATGGTTATTATAGGAGTGCTCATCATTGTGGTGCGGACAAATTAATACACTTATCTTTCGTCTGACCGGGTCTGTTTTGTGACCATGTCCCGTTGTGAGATCCGATTATCAGGCAGCGACTGGCCCCGCGCTTTACAGCACTATTCCTTCTGGGGCCACAGCACACAAACACAGGAACACCACGCAGCAGCAGCAGCAGCAGCAGCAGCAGCAGCAGCAGCAGCAGCAGCAGCAGCTCCTTCTCTGGCTCTTCATCTGGCTCAAACTAAAATCGCACCTATTCAGACGTGACGTTGCAAATCTTTCAGATCACATGTGTCCCTTCCTCCCAACGCGTCAGACTCTGCACACGCCGGCCAGCACTCGACCAGCGATACGTCATTTAACGAGACTTCAGGACGAGACTTCTCCTCGCTCCTTCAGCTTCTGAGGCAGCCACGAGAACCTGAGAGTGCCTCACGTACAAAGTAAGTAAGTAAGGACTGTACTGATTGGACGGCGACCTTACATGGGACACTCTCAGGGTCCCCGGCGTTGAGAAACGAGCATAATGTTGACTCATTTGCATAACATGATTAACATCATTAGCATAATCACCCACAGACCTATGGGCAATATTTCAGCAACTGCTTAGCTGATTTGGACAACATCAAAGTAGTTTTGGGTGGTAATCCAGGACGTGGAATCCATTTCTGACATTTTAAAATAACCTCCTATGGGATGACGCTGTTATCTATTGATTAAAAAGGGACTGATGAGACATCGTGAGACGAGTTAAACAAATGAATTTAAAGCACGTCAAAACTAAATTAAAACATAAGAACACAGCTTTAAGGTACATTCAGTGTCCATTTATTTTTCTGCAGGCAGAAAAATAGAAAAGTCAAACAAAGGACATTCATACTGCTGAAGTGTAGTTTCTCATGCTTGCACGTTTACAGTACATTTTGATCTGATGCAAAGTCTCTTTGAACCGGACATATTGCAACAATATATTTACAAAAATAACAATAAAACTGCAATCTCTTTAAACACTTTGACACATTCATAAAAATAAAGCTTTGTGAGACAAGTTTCCCGAAAAAAAGAAGAAAAAGAAATACGATCCTATGTACAGTCAGAGATGGAGATGAGTCCTGTCGAGTTACGGCAGAGATAACGTGAATGTTTCGCATGTTTGCGAGTGTTAGAATATCTGGAGCATCAAAACAATTGGGAACTAACATCTGAAAAGATATTTTTTCCGGTCGTGTAACGTTACATAAAAGGAGTAGCAATGACGACTGATAAAATCCTTTTTGATGTACCGTTGCATTTGCCTCCAAACCACTGCATGTTTGTGCCAGAATTATTTTGATTTCATTTAGGATAATCTTTTTTTTCTTTTTTCCACAGACATTTGACATTTTGACTGTTTAAAAATCAGAGAAAATACAATCAAATAAAAAATGAAAATACACTCATTTGACTATACAAATTCAAAAGGATACAATTTTATGTCAGTTTTAAGTGGTGTGGGCTTGGCAACAAAAGGCACAAATGAAGATTCAGCATTAATCCCTCCATTGGCACTGGCGAATGTTTATTATTATTTCTTTTTTTGTGAGAGCCACATTTCAGATGAAGTGTTGTTTTGCTACCAAACAATAAGTTGCCTCTTTGATTGTTCTAACACCAGAAACTGACAAGCTTTCCTGGAGTTGATGATATTCCGTATGGATTTCAAATTAAAACTAAAATCCACCAATGACAGCAGCATGATCATCACTACACAACCCAAAAAAACACTGGAGCCCCAAGTCATCAGGAGCAGTCTAGACTTCCCCACCTTTCACCAAGCAAGTGACCATAATGGGTCTATGTATGCGAGTAGGTATACAGTATGCTCTGTGTGTGTCTGTGTGTTTGTGCATCTGATCAGTGTTCAAACAAAACAAAAAAAAACACTCAGAAAATCCACCCTCAGTGCAGGAATTCCACTTCATTCAGCCGCCTATCTCTTTGGTTCCAAGCCTCTACATTGCATCTGTTGCAGGGCTCTCTGGCACCGTGAGACCACGCGCCCGACCTCAACCACCACACTTATTTACTCCCACCAAGTCTCCACTCCAGCCGACGCTGCCTCCCTCTCATTCCGTCAGGGCCTCCTCCTTACAGGCATCTGCAGAAAAGAGGAACACTTAGGACAGTATTACATTTAACCCAAATATTGTGGGAATGTTTGCATGCATTTATCAAAGTCAGTCATTCTGCATAACAACCACAGCAGCGCCTTGGTTTTTGGAAGACTTCCCAGTCTACGGCAGGATCTCTCCCAACAAACAAAAAAGACCATTTCAGCCTTCAAAAATATATTACATCTCCAGTTAGAAATACTTCCATTCGTTCGACCGACCAGGACCAGCGGCAATAAAGTCAAAAGAGTAGGAGAATAATAAGAATAATTTGGCCTACTTATCTGTATAGCATATATACATGTTTGTTTACACTGAGCTTCCCGTTTTCAAATAGTTTTTTCTTCTTTTTTGTTTTTTCTTTTGAAGCTCTGAATGAAGGCCAGAGTGGACGCTGCTGAGACCCAGTGAGATCTTACAGCAGGTTGGTTAGTTTCCCCTAAATTGAGGCTGCACAAATATAAACATTAAAGAAAGCCTGGGTTGAAATATCTTTTACAGTTGGGAGTTAACTGTCACGTGTCATGTTTCCTACTGATCTGAACCCAAGGAAAACCTCCAACACTGAAATCACTAAACATATGCATACATCCGTTATTTGCTTTCAAGCGTATCAATCCAAAGTACGTTCACATCAAAGGTAAAGCTCAAGCAAAATGCCATTGCATCTGGTAAAAGCCAAACATAAATTAATTTGTAAAGCGTCTACCTGGATTAGGCTTTGGTTTACATTCAAACCCAGTGTTTCTCGACCTCCCTCAATCTGTCCTATAAAAGTACTCCATGAATTCATCAAATATCAATTTGCTCATCTATATTGACACTTTGAAGCTGCTGTATGATGAAAAACAACTTCCCCAGATGTATGTATGTATGTATATATGTATGTATATATGTGTGTGTGTGTGTGTGTGTGTGTGTGTGTGTGTGTGTGTGTCAAACATATTTCAATGCAATTGTGAGAGCTGACACGGGATTAGGGATTTCTTGTCCTGACAGATGCCCCACCCTCCTAAAAAAAACAAAAACACACAACACCCTCCAGCACAACAACCAGGATGTCAGACACCACCATGCCGCCTCCTCACAGCCAGCAACAGGCGGCAACGCCGGTGCGTTTCCTACCTGGGCCGAGGGTTAGGGCGGGGTGGGGGAGAGAGCTCAGGGTCCGGGACAGAGGGGGGAGTTGGGGTTAACAATGCTGAGCATCTATACCTGCTGGGCTGAGCACCAGGGCCTGGAGGATGTCGGACAGCGAGACGATGCCCTCGATGCTTGAGCGCTCATCCACCACCACCAACCGATGCACCTGGTGGAAAAACGCCAAACACAAGGTACAGATACATTTCACGTCAGTCCGGAGGTTTTGCCCGGCTCACCTAATGAGCACAGACGTCGTCCCGTTCTCAAAATCTCACTTCAGCTTTGACGATTCGGTCCACAATGGTCTCCATGGTTTCCATTTTATGGCACTTCATGACTCCTTCGAAGTACTGAGAGCGGTGTTTAAGAGCCTGCGTCACCGTGATGTCCAGGTTGTTGTACGTCTTCTCTGCAGCCAAGTTCTGAACAGACATGAAAACACGTCATAGCAAGTGAGACAACCAACCAGTATGCAGCTTAGCCTTCAATACTTGGCATTAAGTTTCTTTTAAAAAAAAAGAAGAAATGTCAACTTACAATCACATCAAACTTGGAGTAAATATCCACAACTTTGCCTGTGTAGGGAACATAAAAGAACTCCAGTACGCAAGTAGGTTTAGTAAAATTATTAGGCTACTTTGTCAACACTTGACATTTCTGATCTTACCCAACTCATCCACCACAGGCAGGGCAGACACTCTTCTCTCCACAAAAATGTTGAGTGCTTTGATGATGGGCGTGTTGGGGTGGATGAAAGCGATGTCGTGGTACGAACCGATGCCCAGCTCCCCGAGAGTCTGCTTCATGAAAGCTGGCTTTGGCATTTCACACATCTGGAGTATGTACACACACACACACACACGCACACACACACACACACACACACACACACACACACACACACACACTGGGTGGGATCACTCTCCAATCCGTTTAAGTAATGGCATGTTTTATCAATGTCCACATCGACCACTAGAGGGCAGCAGGCAAAGGGAAGTGGAGGAGCAGATGACCAGCACAAGGAATCCTAATTATCCATCATGAAGATTAAAATGCTGTGCAGGCTAAACACTCATTCACTGACAGACCGGCAGGGTTTGTGTTGGACTCACAAAAAGCTGGAGGAACTTGAGGATCCTCTTGTGTGTGAGAATATAAAGTGCATTCCCTGTGACGGGGTCGATGACAGGCAGGCGGTGAATTTTGTTTTTGATGAGTGTGTACACTGCATCGAACAGGCTGCAGTACAACAAACACAATGAGCAGTTACAAGTTGCACGATTAAAAATCGGCCCGCGTGGACACAAAAATATGCAATAAACAGAACGATTCATTATGCATGGTGAGACAACATACCTTGCATCAGGTGATATGTTGACCAGAGGTTTGAATGTCGCTTGAAGGTAAACCTCTATGGCAAGAAATTAAATATTTAAGTATTTTGTATTCTACTTGTCAAACAAGTAAAACCTTACATTATGCATGTGACAGAAACATGAGGGTATGATTGTGATGCTAACCTCTCCACGTCTCAAGCTTATGCTCCTCTAATTCATATATTTGCACCTGAAAAACAAGAAGTAGATGTTGGTAGAAGAAGAAAAACAAAAAGAAATCCCCATGCAAATATTATGTCATGTAGACTTTTACCATCGGGGACTTATAGTATCGGTGCAGTATGATGATGAAATCTGTGATTGTCAGCATTCCTGCAATGAAAACGGGCATTAAAACACACTGAATCTATGAACAATATAGAGCGCCGTGCCTGCAGGCATTGTGCGATTGGGTAGAACAGAGAGCGCTTACAAGAGCGTGGGCCAAACAACACATCACCCCCTCCACCTCTATCCTCACGCTGACCTAGCATTTATTATTCATCACAGGCTGACTTACAATAAACTCTCCGCAGGATTAAAAAAAAACCCACCACAACACAGCCGACCGCGCGCTGGTTTGGCTTTTGACACTATTAATAGAAAGGTTTTGTTTTTTTTGCTTGCTATAATTTCTTTAGGGGTTAAATATTATTTCCAGCTCCTCCTACGAGCACTCACTCATACAGAGGAGTCATTGCTGTGTTGGTTTATGGCGGCTCTCACGACCTTTGATCAATATAAAGCATCACACTCCACAAGACATGACCGACAGGAGAAATCACAAAATAGAGATGAGCAATGTAATTGAGCAACTAAATTGTGGACTAAAAATATTTAAAGTGCACATTGAAGTCTAGATTGTGCTGGAGTCAAAACTACAGAGTAAGAAGAGTAAAGCCATCTAAAATCTTTTTGTTTTCTTGCAAATTTCACACTTGATTGCCAAGCTCTGTCTTGTCTTTGGACAATGTTGTGACGAGGTTTTGGGGTTCTTACCCACAAAGCTTTGCTTCTCTGTGTCCCATAATGGAGCAGCTCGCACACCGTTGGCTACCAAGGCAAAGAACGCTTTCTTCACCTGTCAGGCAAAAAGTTGAAATGAAGAAGAATTACATTATACACAATACTTCACAACAATGGGTGATGACTTCATCTATTAGATGATAGAAAAATAAATCTTTTGGCAGCAATTTTGATGATTGATCAATTCAGTTGTTAAATGAAAAGGGCAAATATTCACTTGTCCAAGCAATTTAAAGATTTGCCACTTGTGTGTTATATGTTTTCATATTAAACTAATTAAATTATGAGTGTTGGTTGGACAAAACAAGACATTGCAAGACTTTATGAATTAAAATTAATGTCTCATCAAAAATAATAGATGCTTGCAGCCTTCATCATCATCATCATCATCATCATCATCATCTGATGACTTTTTGGTTTTCCGTCAGATAGGTGGAGGAGAGACTTGTGATGTGTTTTGTGAAGTGTGCGCTAAGCTCCTGACGGCTTTGTGCTGGTTTTAGTATTTCCATTTTCTCTTAGATAAGAACTCTCAAGCCTGCGCTTCAGTGGATTTAGCGGTTGAAGATCTACACATCAAAGAGACCAAATCTACACAGGATTACTGTTTAACCGCTTTATGACAATTGCATCAACCATCTCGTATAAACTGCTCCGAGGCAAATAGTCCTGCACATTTTTACTGAACATTAACCTTCGGCGAATGTCTTTTTCGGTCATCAAGACAAGCGACCCGGACATCGAATAAAAAGGTTTGTCTGCAGGCCAAGACAACTTCATTTTGTCGCAGTACTGACTTGGAGTGCCGTGTCGAACACAACCAGCTTGGAGCTTGTGGGGACGATGTCATAGCACTTGTGGGATTTCATGAAGCGCATGTAAATATCACTCTCAGGTTCAGCAGCTGTAAGAACAAAAAAAAAGCAGGAAATTAAAAATAATAATAATAATAATAATAATAGTTTCAACTTATATAGTGCTTTTCATAGTACACAAAGACGCTTGTCCTGTAAAATACTTTCACAGGACAGATAAACATCACAGGGAATATATATACATAAATAATGAGAGCCTGAGAACAAAACACACTCCGAGCATAAACAACCATTACGGGTCTGGACCACTTACAGCCACTTTACTGCTCCCTCTTTCTGATAATTTAGATCTGCTTTAAGCACCGACAAGATCAGAAACTGTGGAAAAACACAGACAGCGGTACTTGGGAACTTCTGTCCTTCACTGATGATGCAGTTTGGAGATTACACACACACACATACATGATGGAGAAACACTGAGTTCGCTATTAGTTGACTGAGAAATCTAAATAAATGTTTAATTGTGCATCATTATTAAGTATAACATGTTTCAGTGGATAATTGAAAAACAAAAGTGATCGCTGGTCTGACATATTAGAATTTCAAAAAGGCATATCGCTGCTCTGGGTACTCCCACATTTGTCTTTACTTTTCTCGGATATTTGAATGATTACCAGAAACAGTCTAAATAATAATTTGTAAATGCTAGTTTCTGTTGTGTATCTCCTGTAAACGGAGGTAGTGTTTCCAGTCCTGTACATGTATGTGTTCATCATTCAAGACCTCATTCTCATATATTTTGATAAATGGATGCGTTATGACAACAACGCAGTAAAAGTCAGTCGCCTGGAGAGGAAATCCCTCCAATTTCTGACAACTCACAGCGGATAAGTCGCTGGGTCTGTGGACCGGACTGATCAGACGCTGCCTACATCTGTAGCTTTGCCCGACTACATCCTTTCTCTAAGAAACTGCTGGAATACCTGTGACATCCCGACGTCACCTTTCCATTGTATTGCCAGCTGCGATAAACAAATAAAAAAAGGTATCAAAAAAAAAGAAAAAAGGAGCGCACTGGGTCGACGCAGTGGGACACTTACCATCATCATCTAGTTCAAGTTTCTCCAGCATGCCTTCGAATAAACCGTAGACCTGTGAAAGGGAAATGAGGAGAAGAGTGCAATAAAGATCGCAGCAAGTCCCTCAGAACAACAACAACACACGGAAAAACTTTGCCGTAGATCGGGAGTGAGCGAGCAGGGTGAAGCGACTTTTCCCTAGCGGCCCCGGTAGACCGAGTGCGCGGTGCGCAGAAACACCAAAACCACGCACACAAACAAACACACACGCACGCACAACACACACCGTCGCGCAGCTCCGGCGTTTCACCGATTACATAAAGCTCCGCCAAGTCCGCTAAAAATACGCAGGTTACGTGCAGTAAACATTGTGCTGTACAGCTGCAACTTTAATGGCACGTTATCATTATTTGTATTATTAGACTATACACACACCCCTTAAAACCCAAGAGTGGAACAGTCCTGATCCATTTGCTGCAGTAGTGGGGGGTGGGGACCAACGTCTACGCGCCGCTCAAACAGCCACTACCACAGGCGCGCGAGAATCACTCCCGCCGTAATAAATCAGATGAATTATGCGTTAAATTTAATCTACCAAACAACACTTGCCACACGGGGAAAAGTCTTACACTGAACAGCGTGGAGATTATTATTTATTTTTTTAAAAAGCAGGAAGCTCCACGCGCTGTGGACACACCCCTCCATGCAGGGCAACCTGGGTTGCTTCACCATATTAGGAAATCCCTTTGCGTTGCTTAGCAGCAAGAAGCTGGGGATGCCTTGTCACAGCTTCAAAGCTATTTTTTTTTTCCTGACAAAATAGGCAGCATAGAAGGGATTCACAAAAAAAGCTCTTCCAAGTCTCAGCAGTGAGAAATTGGCATGCAAAAGGGTTGCAATTTGCATCTTGCACGCCACATTTCAGCGAGTATGATATATGCTGTGTCATGCAGAGAGATTTGCATAGCCTATCAAAAGGGTGCTAGTTGATATACCCGATTCCTCCTGACTCCCTAATTTGCAAGCATATTCTCAACAAGCCACTGCAGCCGAGTGAGGAAGCCAGACGGTCCCCAGCGTCGCCCTGCAATGGTGACACAACGCTTCTCTTGCCAAAAAAAAAAAACACTCCTGCACTTTCAGAAATCTTTGCCCTGCTGCATCACAGCGTGCACTTAGCCTGCTTTTGTATTCCAGCAAACATGCACAAATCCATTAAATTAATTGCTTTTGTAAAAAAGAAAGAAAATAAGATGAAGAGTATTTGGTCAGCCTCCCCTTATGAATGACAGAGGCCAACATGCACTGTGGCTCATCACTCCTCAACCACAATCATGACTCCATGGGTTTTAATACCAACGGTATACAATGTTGGCGATGAAATATTGATTTACCCTCTCGAGCTAGAATGCACAATCACTCACGGCTGACAGGTGGAGACAGACCTTGGGATACCTATTCATTAAATGGGCACACTAGCTGTAGGGAAATCTGGCCTCACCCCCTGACGCAGACCGTGGTGAATAAAAACCCACAACGGAACCCCCCCTACACCCTCCGATAAAACACTGAGCCCGCTCAGTTTGGCGTCTTATGCCGTTTGAGACATTGCTTCAATGCAGAGATAATATTTATATTCTCAGAGCAAATAGTGCAAACACGGGCCTGCTGACACACATGTCGTGCTCAAGCGTCAGAGCTTGAATCTATGCTTTCTGTTCACCAATGCCCAAGCAAACCCTCATGACACAGACTAAAGCAGCACATGACTCATGGGCAGAAAAAAATTATGAGTAGTTTTTTAACATCTTAGTATCTATGTTGTCTTCATCAGTACCGTCATAAAATGTGACTTAGTACAACCAATACGGAAGTGGTGCAAATCACATTACATGGGTACTTGCAAATTTAGTCACATATTCAGGTTTATTTTTTGTAAAAGCAATTCATATTTCACCTATTTTAGCCCCAGGACAGTTCAGTCAGTTCTAGTTAACTCAAGCCACCTGCTTCTAAAGCCCAAAAATGGAGGTGACCTTTGGAGGTGAAACTAGTTTTGTACCTGTGATGTGAAATCTCTCTGCTCCATAGTCACAACTAAATATATTTGGCTGAGTCATAGCCACAATCATGTATTGATTGCTGTTCAACAGTGACTGAACAGGCAAACAAACAACCTGGAATGACAACACAAGAATTGCAGTGTGACTCACTTGTTGCGAGGTAGCGTAGGATGGCACAGGGCTCGAGCCCGAGATCGGGGGTTTAGCGGAGGGAAGGCTGAGGCGCTGTCCTGTGTCTAGAGGGGCGGAGATTGAGCGGGATCGAGCGCTCGCCTCCAGGCGTTCAGGGCTCGGCCCGCTCGGCTGGGCCTCCTGGGTGAACACAGGAACACAAGCCTGGATTGGGGTGGTGGGTGGTGTGGAGAGTCCAGAGGCTGCGGAGGGATAAAAACAAAAACATTTTTTTGGTGTTTTTAGTGACACTGGACTGACATCGCTGATAGGTCTCGTTGGCAAGCCAAGGTGCTAAAATCATGACGGCTGCAGATACCATCAGTGCTGTCACATGCTATAATAGAAGAGGAATGCATATCTGATCTACCAGGGACTTGGAGAGTCTTGGGTACTGAAGAACAACACAAATGCCTGAGATAGAGTTTCAGGCCAATCCATGACAGACGTGGATGAACCACTATTAGAAAGACGGCTAAAACATAATATCAACTTAAATACAAGTTGTGGCACGTGTCGTCTTTTATAGCAATAACAAGCATCATTACCGTCACTATTTACTGAGGTGGTGCTTTTCTTTTGGAAGGGTTTTTTACGTTTGATGTATTATCCACGTATTGTTAATGAAAGTATTATCCTGCACATAAATGTATTCATCTTAAGTTCATGGTGATACATTATGCATTTACTGTAAAAACAAAAACCACATCACGAAGATGGCAGTTACTAATCACATTATGTCATGTATCATATTCTATTTTATCAACACACCTACAAACCTCTATGATTCACAAGCTCATTTCAAAAAAGGCTTTCTATAGGCTCTTTAAAGTTCTCCCACACAGCTGTTTTCACTAATTTGGCCTGATCAAATAACTAATTACCCAGAAGTGAAAACACCTGTGTGGGTGTGCAGAAGCTTGTTTATTCGTTTCACTTGTGTCATCTCTCGCTTATTATTATTTTTTTTTGTAACGAGTTGTTTTCCTTCACACTAACAAATACTCTCTTTAGCTTGGTGAGAGGTAACTTGGATACTGTGTGCGTGGGATTACTGGCTGAAAGATGAGAACTCGTCCCCGTGGGTCGGACCTCATTAAACTTTTAGGGTGACAAATAGGCTCTTTACATTCGAATGGGAAAGGAATTGGAAAGGCTAAAACGCCTCAAATAATAATTAACAAATATTACATATGACAAAAGGAGATACAATCGCATAATTAAATAACAAAATATATATACATGTTTTAATTTAGTTTTACTTTTTAAACATTTTTAAATATTGGTTGCACATGCATTTAGTTTGACTTTATGCTTCAAAAGGTAATGTAATCATCTTTTTTTAAATAGTAAAAGAAAATGCATCAATGAAGCAATTGATTATAGTCAACCGCTAACTTAAGGCTACAGTTATCCTCATGGCCTATACTTCCATAACGCTGAAATTGACAGCTGTTGACATCTGCATTGCTTTTGATCAATAAAAAAAACCTTTGATGGCTCATCTCATCTCGATAGAGGCTCTAAAGAGTGATCAATAATGTATCAGTCCTGCAGAAAGTTACCCAATCAGACATGTGGGATGTCTTTTTCTCATTCCTGGCGTCCCGCCACAATAACTAAGCCGATTACAACATAAGCAGCCACAATAAACTCTGGTGTAGCAGTCAGCTACCTGTCACGCAGCTCGACCTGCCACAGTGTCAGGTTGCAGGTGCCAGTCACTTGACAGCCCTCACATGCTCTTTCACATCAGGCATCACAGTCTTCGCCCGGGGTGACATGCGACACCCTGTGCTGTCCCGCCTCCGCCAACCAATATCTGAGGCCGGGTAATAAGGGAAATGGGTGATGAGGACTGAATGGTTCACATTACAAGGGCCTCCACCAGTTGATCACGCATGCCTACATATCCAACACGGGGGTGACTGTGAAGCCGAGAGTATGTAAATGTCACATGAGGACTCAACTGCCCCACACAACAATCCAATAATCTGTTGAAACAAGCTGAGATTTTTATTTAAGTAATTTAAACATATGAGTGAGAAATTAACTATTTAGGATCATGTAAACGAACCAGGACAGAAGTGCCCATATTGTGACCAGTGTGGCACATTGTTTTTCAGATCATTTCTTATGACTTTCTCTTTTCTTTCAAATGCAATCACAACAAAGAATCATACATCAGGAGATACTTTTCATATATGAAGAAGCCCTATGTGTCGAGTGAACGCATTTCTTTGGTCTGTCCGAGCACACTCCGCACTATCTCTTGACATTTAGTTGGCGAGCACCAGCCCTCTTTGGCTTGACCTGCTTCCGCAGTGCAGCCTTCTTATTTTAGCCGCGCCGTTGTGGCACATTCCACAGGAGGAGATAACAGCGGGGCTGAGAGCCCTCTCTTCGTCCTGGTTAATGAGGGGCAGCAAGACACCACACAGGAAATAGATCGCTGCAAGTAGTCTAGTCCATTCAACTACTCACACATTAAATAAACCTGCAGTACTCTCTATATAATATTTTAGAAGAACATAGCCCATACTGGTAAAGATGCACTTCGCAAAGCTCTGTCTACGCAGGATGACAAAAGTGGCATTGATTTGAGGTTAATCTCCCAACCTTGGAGACCAGTAAGAGTAATGAGTACAAATGTTGATAATTGAACAAAATACCAGCATCTCTGACCAAAACAAATGGGCACGTCTGCCACAGCTCCTCCCTCCATCGTTTCTTCCTCAACTCATGCAACGCAATTATTAGCTCGTCAGCTGTCCCACTAATGCCAGCTAGCCAACACCACGTGTTCTTTGATGGAGGAAAGTTTGGAATGTCGACTTCAGCTGGATACTTCGAACATGTGCATCTCTGCCATCTCGCTGTTACAATGCTGTTCGACAGGGGCCTCTTCACAAACACGCCGAGGGCCAACAGTTGCCAAGGGAAGGACTGGCATGCACAAACTTGCACGCGTGGCCGGCTCGGCTACCAAAACAAAGAGCAGAGAAACTTGAATTACAACACACACACCATTCCTTCATCATAACCTTACATAGCATATAGTTGTTTGCTGCTATATTCATGTTCAAAATCTCATATGGTACATAACTCCTTCAAATATTTTTAAAGCAAAATGCCAAACATTTCCTTGCTCCAGCTTCTCAATTGTGTAGGTTTACCGTTCTTTTTTGTTGTTTTTGTTGAATGTGAAAAATAACTGCATGTTCTGTGGACTTGCATGAGATGTGTGAAGCAATTGGGAGGCATAGAGGCTGCTTGGAGGGTGGCAGACTAGCAAGAGGCTGCTCACGATCGGTTGTTAAATTGTAATTTACAGTAGTAAGTCGTGTTAACATGACACCTGTAAAAGCAGATCCTCTCAGAGTGTGCACCCCCTGAGGAGTCTCCAGCGTGTTTTCAGTGAAGTGGTTCTCCGGTGATTCTAGGAGCAACGTGATCCTCATTGGTTGGCTTCAGGAGGTAGCGAGGCTCCTACAGGCTCCAGTGGACGCAGTGCTACAGCCCTCTCCGGCCAGCCGTGTAAACACAAGGAATCACGCCTGTGAATGGCGATGTTTGTAAGGACTAGTGTGTGGATTGTGAAGCAAGAGGTGCAATGAAAGTCAATAACACCATATTAGCAATATCGTCTTAAAACAAATTTTCCCCAAGTAGACCATAATAAAGATTCTCTGCAACGAAGCATGTGGCGGTTCAGTATCTTGATAATGGCAGACGAACCGTCACGGAGGTATGCAAACTGCATCATGGCAAAACCCTTTAAAAGAGCAGCCACACTTGAAACCGACATACAAAATGTCTGCGAGAAGTACAGAGACTCCTGAAATTTCGCATGAAGATGTCAGCAGCGACGCTTCCAGCAGAAGCGCTGGATCGAAGGTCTCATGTTTAGGCTGAGGTGTCACCGTGCTGCATGCTGCCTTTACGATGAGCTATACATCTTAAACAGCCACATTTGGACATACATCATTATAACGGGCTCCTCTCATCTACTCCACGACGTCCTGCTGGCTGTAAATCAGGTGCTCCGTGATGAAGGGCCACTTGAACGCCTCCCGGAGGCTCCCAGCGCTTTGCGCATCAAGCATTACGAGCTAACACTTTACGATAGCTGCCTCAAGACCGCATGATAGTCTTTGATTTTCGCTTTTGCATTCATTTTCTGTCCTTGTTCATGTTGGCCTGCTTTTTCTCATGAGAACCTCAGAGAATATTACAAAAAGAGATAAAAAGTCGGCCAGACGAAAGAAAAAGCCCCGAACGCTCATCTTGGACGCACTATATCTGACTATCCCTACACAAGCTTAAATGCTTTCTGTGGGTTTAATTAAAGCTGTATTTAAATGGAGCGGCTATTCTGGAGAGACAGCCCTTAGGATATGGGACAGAAATAATGAACTGACACTGTATCCATACAGTGTCAGTTCATTTACCATGATGACAGGATGAATACAGACTACATTTTACCTATTGCTGTCACTGCTTTAACATTAAAAGTGAGACGTATGAATAAATCAACAATGCATAAAGCAAAGTGAAAGCTATAACCTCTCGCCTCAGGCCATAACTTTGGTGTCATTTCACTGTGCGGATGTCCTAGATGCATTTGTGAAACCAGAGACCACGTAACCAGCACTGGAACTATATTGGAAACCTAAGGCCATAGTGATCAGCATTATTTAAATATTTGATATCCAAAACTACTAGACTACTAGAGGAGACTGCAGGCAAACGCAGCACCTGAAGAGCACAACGCATTACCGGACAGACATGACGACTCGGACTGATTCCGCCCTCCTAGCCCATCTTGCTCCTTCCGTTTCTTGCTCCTCCTCAGGCTGCCAAACCTCTTCATGAAACGCAGTGGTTTATGGATCCAAGACTAAATTTGACCATGACCATCTGCATCGCAATATTGGGTCGGCTCAGAATTGTCCAAAGTGAGAGTCACTCCATTTGCTCGATGGAGCAAGTTGTACAGAAATTAAATTTAAAAAAAGTACATCCAACTGACATCCGCAGATCGAGAGAACGATTCGTCTTTGAAGCAGTTTTTTCTCTTCTTCTCCTTACAGATGGTCCTTTTTAAAAAGGAGGAAACTGGTCACCTTCAATCGGTGGATGAATAATGTAGAAAATGTTCCTCAGGATTCCTTCTGCGGGAGAATAAACTAATGTCGACTACTCCATCAAGTCCAGCGTTCCACTTTTACTTGGAACAGAAAATGACAACCGCAGCAAGAAGAAGAAAAAAAAGAAAGACAATCCAGGGAGCACAGTGGGCAGCAGGAAGCAGTGTACTCTGTGTCAGCTCATACGTTTGGTGAAAAATGTATTCAAACTGTAATTTCCACACAGCTTCGGCGGAGAAACGTCGCTCTTGAAAGTGATGCAAAGAACAACTGGGATCCCGAGCGCCTCTTCCCCCTCTCAGCCGTGTCGGTGCTGTAAATTGTCAGGTGCAGCTGTGGGTGGCGTCTCTCTAATATAAGCACGCGTGTCAGCAGCCTGTAAAAGGACGCCGATCTACAAAGGATACCAAGCGATTGGCTCAGGCTGCACGTCTTCCGCCCCCCTCCTTTCCACTGCCCTCCCTTTCCCCAACACAGGGAGCGTAAGCACAGGCACCTCAGGCTCACTCTTGACTTCACGCAATATATTCAGGATCAGTGATCGCACAATCCCGGCATTTCCTCAGGTTTAAAAACTACACATAAAAATACACGGAGGTCGTGGTTTGAAGCTGGGGAGTCCTGCAGTTCTGTCATTTGTACATTTCGGTTGTCTGGTCATTTTCGGGGCCTGACCTTTAAGACTGCTGAGGCCAGTCCACGTAGATGACAGCAGAGGGACCTCCCATGTTCTGTCTGCGGATCAGAAGGCCTCCATTCAATATCATGAGCCTCCCCAACCCGTGACAAATAGCCCACTTGGTATCTGCTGCTTACATTTGCTACAGTGTGTCCGGTACGAAGCTCATATCAGTGATGAAATCACAGTCATCTAAAAACACCCCTAAGATGCTCACTGTGATTATGTTTTCAGTACCTGCTGAGTGAAACAGATTCACTTTAGTTTCTGTTGAAGGTTTCCAAGTTCCAGATCCATGAGGATTTGAAATACTGTCCATGGTGTGTTTCGTTAAGCTTACACACTCACATTAAAATCATTCTGCCCTTGTAAGGTCTGCATGGTCTGAATTTAGAAAGTCAAAACTGCCCGGTTTCTTTTATTTACTGACAACATATAACACATAGTAGCAACGTGGAAAGAGGTCTGCATGGTCTGAATTTAGAAAGTCAAAACTGACCGTTTTTTAATTTACTGACAACATATAGCACACAGTAGCAATGCGGAGGGAGGGAGAGTTAGAGAGAGAAAGAGAGAGAGAGAGATCTGCATGGTTGTATGAAGAGCTGCTAAGAGTCGGGTCACTTCCAGATAAGGGTATAAAAACACTACAGCTGCCTTTAGCAGTGAGAGACTGACAATGTCCAGGCAATGGGAAGACGCGTATTTAGACCCGATGAGAAAGAAAAAAAAATCTGACCATATTTGTAGAAAATATGGCTATAAATGCACCTGGGAAAACATTCAACTAATGCATGTTATGCAACTTATACAAAATCAGAGGTCTAAAAGAATACCTCCATGTTTACCAAAACAGCAAAAATAAATTCTGTTAACAATAATAATAATAATAATAATAATAATAATAATAATAATAATGTATAAGAACGTCCGCTTAATCAACATTTGTTTAGAACTACATCAAGGCTAGACTATGCCTTCAGCGCACCCTTGTGGCCAAAGTAGGGTGTCTACAAAAACATCCCACTCTGGAGAAGCTGTTGGCCCACCCAGTCGCTGGGTAATGTTCATTTACATGCATACTTCCCTCATTATCATCGCGCCTGTTCACTTAAAGCCATATCGTCAGTCAGGAAACCAAACTGAGGGGATGTAACGTCTCGAACCACATCACACGAGCAGCTGGCACCAGTGGGCTGGAGCCAATGGGTGTGTTTTGGTTTGGTTACCTTCAATAACAATATCCAGTGGAAACGCAGCGTGCCGACTCTTGAGGACTGGCCCTGACAAAGCTATTCCACCAGCCACTGCCAAAACTGACCCAGTGCGAGGAAACAGAAGAATGGGTGTATGTACAAGCCTAAAACATATGACTCATCTTTCTCCTGTGACAAGTCTGTTGATGCTGCTTCCAGCGGCGCCGTTTCCATGTGAAACAGAGCTAGTTTTTGTTATGTAATCAGCCACAAAACTACATGGGAGCTGAAAATCTGCCCGTTGGGGCTGTTCTTCATCAAACCAGACCTTGTTCTGGCTCGTCGGTTTGATTTCCACCTCTTAGTGCATACCAGGATTACAATTATGTCTGTTATAAGTTTTAATTTGAGGAATGCACTATGGCTGGACTCCCACCTGCAGGATGCCAAACCTGTAACTTAATCTAATAAACTGGCTTTGAAACGCACAGCTCAATGCTATGCTATTTGGAGCTAAAATAAAGACTACTCTTTGATTCTGACAATACACAAAGACAACCATTTTCTTTTCCTGACTGATAATAAGGGAACATCTCTCCTCTCCTCAAGCGAGTCTGACGATGCTCGTGACCATGGTGGCCTGTTGGGAAATGCACTTTATTGGCAAAACAAAGCAATCTTCTTTTTTTTACCCACGAGGAAATCTAGGCTTCTACTTCCTTATTGGCACAATGCTGTTCAGCTGAGGAAATGCTGCATGCCATGTTGTTAATCTCAGTTCTGCCACAAGCTGCAAAATATGTTAACTCATGAACTTAATCGGATAGACACAGGTTCCTGTGTGTGGCTTTGCCTTGTACATACAACAGGAAACCCAAATTATCATTGAGATAATGGTTTCATCAATTGTGTCTTACTTCCTTTATAACCCTCTTCCTCTTAGACCTTGCTCTTGTGCAAGACGACACCAGTATTAAACTGCGCTGCTGCACACTATACAGCAGTCGGAGTGTTCATCTTGAGTAGGAAGTCCTGTGCAGTGTTTATTTTTTTCAAACTCACCTCTCCTGGTTCTGGAGAAGATTTTGATGCTTGCAGGTGTGGAACTGGACGAGGAGCGGAAGATACCACTGAAGCTGAGCCGGCGGGGGGACTTGGGTGAGGAGCCCTGAAGGGAGGGATAAGGGAAGATAGTTCTGGGGGAGCTTGAGCCGGCCCTCAGTTGCACTGGAGCGGACTGAGAACATGGGGCCAGAGGGGCACTGGTCGGACTCATTGCAGGCGACCCCCCTTTGGTGGGGCTGGCTGAACGGATGCAGCGCTCACCCTGAAAGACAAGAAAGAGGCCGTATTTTCCTGCGTTTTTTAAAAAAAGGTGTGATTTTTATGCTCAGAGTGAACCCTCTGTGTTATGCAGAGAGAGGCAGCAGAGCTGAGCTTATCCGTGGAAAGCTGACAGATACATAACAACAACACAGAGAGATTTCTCGTGGAATGACAGCCATGGATTGCACTGTTTTTGCGTGAGCTTGCCATTTTTGGTTACTTCTTCTTTCTTTTGTTTCTCCCCAACATACACAACAGCCCCATTGTAACACTTAATTGTACATCGTAAAAAAAGCAGTATAAGAATGTGAGTAGCGTGTGCTGAGTGTAATAAGACTTTCGTGATCTAGAAAAGTTACAGAGATACCAACCATATTGACTCCTTACTTTCTTTAAACATAGAGAGCTCTTTGACGCAGCATTTTTCAGTTCTCAATTTGCATTCCGGAGAATATTTTATCTGAACCAACAAAATCCTAAATATGTCATATATCTTCATCTGTACATACCGGTACTAAAAGACTTAATTAGAGCTGAGCAGCAAAACATATACCCACAATTCAGCAATTTATGCTGCATTCACAGTTAACCATTAGGCATGTGTTTTATAAAACAAATGCAAATGGTTCTCCATATCTCTCTCATACTTCATATAAGGCTGCATGGGGCATCATGTTTCACCCGAGTCAGGAACAGCAGCATCAGGTTCGCTGTCTTCATCATCGGCCTTCCTCTCTTTGTCAAACAAGACTGAGCCCATTTTTTATTGTGACTTTCTGTGTCTTTTGCAAGGTCAGTATCATGTAAACAGACGTGCAGAAGTTCTTCTCTTGTCGCTGTGCAAATAGCAAAAAAAAACAAAAAACAGAAGAGACGGCAGCCAATCTCGCTGGAGATGAAGAACGCCTCCTCCCACTACCGACTGCTGCTGTCTGCTTTGGATGTGCCAACAGCCAATGTTTTAACCATTTGTGGTCTCTGATACAGTTGAGACTTACAACATGAAGCGATCTCCAGCACGAAGGAGTGTATTTACAGAAAACAATCAAATGAAACAGGAGTGTTTTTGGATAACATTGTTTTGGTAGATAAAAAGGCCTGCATAATACCCAGGCTCAACAAAACAGATGCAAAAGGGGCCACTGATGACAAAATCAGAACGGGGAGAATTGTTTTCGCCTGGTCTGCTCCGTGAAGGTTCAGGGTGGTATTTGCTCAGAGGCTCGCACCTACTCCATACGCACATTTTTTGGTTAAGCCAATCCTGTGACAAGTCTGTGGGAGGGAGAGCACACACCCATCATTTCTGTTTGCTAACAACTTCAACTATGTAATTGTGCAAGAGCTTGTTAAGGCCAGTGAACAACTATCAGGGTGTTTTCCTTCATTCTGAAAATAAATTACCTGTTTAAACACAGGAGAATGCAGGTTTTTGACTGAGGTAAAAGTGAAATATGTAGTGGATATAAGGGAGTGATCAGGGATTGCAAATCAAATCAATCAGAGCTGACAGTAAGAAGAGACCGCTTTCACCTAGAAAAATCAATTTCCTGTGTGTGATCCAGCTATGCCCGGACACAGTGGGCGTAATGTTACTGTAAGCCAGTGAGGGGTTGGCAGAATAGAAGAGATGGCCTTGAGTAATATTTTGCTCGCCCAAAACCTTGTTTAAATGTATTAGAAGGCAAACAAACAAGAGACAAGATAAATGATTTACTTGGGGTGGCGGCGTTGGGTTAACTCAAGAAAACAAACAATTGGCAAGCAAATGAAACACATGTCATGACACACGCAAAAACAAAAAAACAACCCAGAAAATAATATCTGTACCGTCTGATCGGCCTTTTTGGTTGAGCGTCTCTTCTCCACTTGTGGGGATGCAAACGCACCAAAGTCCTGCAGACAGAAGAGTTCTGAGTATCAAGGACAAAAAATTACTTTCAGGAAATACAGCAGAAAAAAAGGCAAGTCACAACGGGTAACACAACGCCTTGGCCAACACGTGCCCCATCACAATTTGTGAAGATGCTATGCCTGGTGGCTATGCCACTCCAAAAAAAAAAAGAAGCAAAACATGCTTTGACAATGCGGAAAACCTTTGCGGGCAAATGCAACATCCAACCTTCCCCATACCAAGAGCTGAATTTCACATTCCACTCTTGAGCTCTTCAGCTGGAAGAAGGTTTGTGATTGGTATAATTAGGTGACCACACAAACCGGTTAAAAATGACACAAACCTATCAGCGTTTTCCACCCAGTTGAGTTTGGGGGACTTTCATGTGGTGGAAGGAAAAGCTCCAACATCCAGCACTTGAGCCACAAAACATTGTTGCATTGACAGGCTCAATTTCTGTTGGGGAAGTGATTAATCTAATCTATACATCCCTGCACACACAAACGCATCATCAAAACTTAAATGACACTTTCAGCTGCGGTTTTGTTTTGTTGTTGCCGTTTCCAAACTAAAACAAAGAGTCTCAACCATTGCATAAGTTGTATCCAATCCGTTAGCATTGTAAACTGGGAATGCGTGCAGGTGGATCTGATGGATGCCAACCAACACGCATGCCTGTGAGCTACAGTAACACAGTTGTTCTCCTTGCTACAAGACAAAACAGAGTTTTGTCACAGAGTTGTCCCCAAAGTGGGCCCACGGTATAGCGTCCGGGGGATGCTTTGACTTTGAAAAACAGAAGGTTTCGATAAAGCTAAAAAGGCTGCGGTGATGTCACTCACTTTGTAGGCGTATGAAGCAAAGAACAACAACAACAACAACAACAACAACAACAACAACCACCCAACCCAGTGGCGTAGAGGCAGCTGTAAATCAGGCCTAATACAGTGTAATGTGAAATAAACAGGTCCTCAGTGGAGTGGCCGTAATGAAACAGGACCTGCTGGTTTCCTCCCAGAATGGTTCCCTCACTTTTATATTACCTGTTTGTCCTCGCAATACTTCAAGAGAATAACCTTCTGTGGATCTTCAGACAACACAATACATCGTTGGTCGCAGCTTTACAATAGTGCGAGTCGTTGGAGCCAGGGGGAGTTGGCTGTCATGACAACACATTAAAGAGTCGATTTTGGACATACTGTTGACAAATATTTAAGGAAGAAAAATGTCCCCCCCAAAAATCTATATATTTAAAAAACAATATTATATATAATACTGTATATAATTTCATTTCCAATGACGCAACACAGACGACGTTTCTCGCGAGGCGACTGAAGAACTTGAAACGTCGCAACACAATGACAGCTGTCAATCACGCACGCGCTTTTATGTCGCGTGCAAGTACAGGCGGAGGATGCAACAAAAACGGCGAGACAAGTTCAACAACAAACCCTTTTTTTTATTGCAGTCAAATTAAGAAGCCAAAATAGTTTATACTTCACCGACTCACTGGCATATTAATCCGCAGACTTCGTCTCCTCTTTGGCGTTTTCTTTGAACTGTCCTCGCTGGACTCCATCACCGTACTTCCCATGTTTTTCTTCAAAGGAGCGAAAACACCGCCACCCCCCAAAAAAAGAGTGTGCAAACTAACTGCGGTGTCGAGCCTGCTGACCATCAACAGCCGCCTCCACCTTCGCGTTCACTGCTCCGTCTACTTACTACGAGGGCACAGGCACCGCCTCCTCCACCAGGAAGTGGGCTCGGCCGCGGAGGGAGGCAGGGCATCGTCTCCGGAGGATTCTGCTGTGGAGGTGCGACGCGCACTGTTTACACGTGTGGCGTCGCAGTCTGCGCCCCCGGAAGAGCGCGCGTCCCCTGTCGGTGGCGCGCGGCTCGGTCTCGCGCCAGAGAATGGCGACTTATTTTTTGATAAATATTTGGACCCCACAGTCCAACCTTCCGCCGGCTTCTTTCATTACCCCCCCCCCACACACACACACACTAATTTCCTTGTACGGTGGCGAAACAAGAAAAGGCAAGACGGAGCCGGGAGGACACGTTTTTGAACTGGAAGCTAAATTCGACGCCACACCAGGCAGTGTGTCGTGTGAAGAGATGCTTCACCAACAGAGGTCAGCATGGACAGGAATTAAATGCGACCCGGTGTAAACAAATTGACTAGGTAGTACGCAATAATACCACTAATATTATTAATAAACTTATAAAGCAGCCAGACATATATCTAAATATTAAATAAAAACTGAACAATATAATAAGCAGACATTAAAAGTACACAGTTAAGAAGATATACTCAGTTAAGTAAATGCATGGTCATATCTGATCCATACTAATTATAGTTCAGCTTGATTTACTGTTCTGTGTAGAATAATTCAGTGCTGGTGACAGGATCTAGAGACTATTCAGTGCTTTAAAAGGTAACAGAATCATATAATCTATTTCTAAAATACAATGGGAGATAGTGCCAGACTGCTAAAATGGGGGACACGTGACAAATAAAGTCAATGATCTTGGCACGAATGATATACCTTGTTGCCCAGGTGGATTGACAAATAAGTTGAATTTACTAGTCCAATTATTTCAAGTAAGTCTTAGTAAAGTAAGAGGGCGATGAGGCAAAAATCCCCCAGATGTTACTGTGGGTCTCATTTACACAATAGCCTACATAGAACATTTTTATCAATCAATAATGAGGATGCTATGGACACCCGTTTTTACGATGTCAGCTTGACAATTCTGTCATGATGCAAGTTTGATTAAATAATAGGGAAGACGGCGATGAAGACACAATGTTCTCAGGCGTTATGTTGTCAAAGGACCCACTGTACAACTTTGAGGAGCTCCAGTGGCACTCATAACAAGCGGAAGTACGCTTGTTATGACTTTTAGCAGTCAAAGAAGTGAAATGTATCCCATCTGGGTGGGTCACAAGCCAAAAAGGCTATTGATCGATAAATATCTATATCTATCGATCGATCTATCTAGATATAGATATTTGTATCTTTGGCAATAAAACAGCCTCTAAAAGAGTATTGGTTAATTACACCTAGCATTTTTTTTATACATTGCTAATCCCCTGGAGCCTTGCTTGACGTCTTCTTCAAAATCACAGATAGGTATAGAACTTTTCTAAACAACCAGTGTTTAGAGGAGAGAAATTAAATATTTCTTAAATTCATATTCACAAATTTAAACTATAAATATTGATGTCACATACACAACATGCTAACATGTAAAATAGTTTATTTTTGTAAATGTTTCTAAATTCAATTCAACAAACTCCAAACCTCATACTCTGTACACTTCAAAAGGCATTTTCAAAAAAAAGAGGAAAAAAAGAAAAGAAAAAATCTGACTACACAACCAAGAAAATGTAGCACAAACACACTGGCAGGATGATGTAATATCATACAAGAGAAGAAAAATATCCAGGAAACAATTTTGTTACAACCATTCATTGAGAAAATATATACAATTGAGTCTTCGGAAAGTTAAAAAAATACATGCCATATACATTACAAGTTCTAAGACTGTCTCCAAAATTTTACAGCCGACTTGAAATTGTGCACGCAAAAACTCTTCCGTTTCTAAGCATGTGACTTGTGAAGTGTCAGTATAAGAAATATTTCTGATTAAGGAGAATGCCATTTCTGTCCAAAAAAGGTAAAACAACCTGCGGCTCCACACAGTTCCCCGTTACGATTCGTTCAGTCACAAACCGGTTCGTCTAACTCACAATATCATTAGACGTTTGCACCGTATTTTTAAAAGCAATGTAAAAACGAAAACAGGTAAATACATGTTGGTGTTCCTATTCGTGTTAAAAAGTTAAAAAGTCATTTTTGGGTTTCAAAACCTAATTCACAGTTCTTTAAAATCAAACCTGATTAACAGCAAACAGATCACACTGATCTCTTACTATTTGAAGAGTCTTTTTTTTGTCCTTTTTTTGATTCTGTAACTGATAACTCGTTACGTTAGTCAACAAAAATATTTCTTTTTTTTGAGTGGTCAAAGCATGTGTAAGTCACAAAACACTACGCTACAATACCTTACTTTTAATACAACAAAAATACTTTGTGAATTATTGTGGTTATATTACAAATTCTGTACAGAATAATCATAATATATACTCTCAAACTGAAATAACGTCCATCTTAAATAAATTTCAATGACAAACAGAACAAAAACAATTTAAAAACACCCAAACATCAAGAAGGTTAAGGTAGTATTTGGTCGGTTATTCCTATAGTTTTCTTTATGTACATTTATACAAAAAGTAACAGCATGTCTTTCTCAATCTTCAAAAACAATAGCAATCTAGCCTTCTTTAACTCAATCTCATTATTTTGAGAATAAAATTCATTCACTCAGTAATAAATACAAAACCTCTCGAATTCCACACAAATCACATGACAGAGACCTATGATAAAACTGACTCATGGAATCAAGTATTTTAAAAGTTTTCGTGTGTGTGGTTTTTTGTTTTTTTGTTTATTTTCTTTTTTTTAGTGCAAGTTAATATTCCCTTCGCGGTATTCATTGCTGTACATTCCTCATTCAGTGATGTCTACATTTAGTCATACGGTATACATTGACAGTATGAAACAAAAGGGCCTGCCCTTAGTAAGCAATAAGGCCGCACCCTGCACAGTGCTTTCTCATTCGCTGGTGGATTCCGCACCCCATGTACACCAAAACAAGCTCACAGTCACATACAGACAGACAGAGGCATCTCATACAACAGAGCCCCTCACATATGGCACGAGTCACGTCCTGCTACTGTGTTACGTTCCTCCCCTCCCCCCTCCCCCCACACACACCCTTCCTCCACCCATTTCTTTCCACGATCTTGACGAGCCATCAATCACCTCTCCAATAAGGGTTCAGGCCTTCCGCTCACTCTTAAAATGGCTTTAATGTGAAGCCTTTTTTTTTTCCTTCTTCCTCTTTCTCAGCGCAGAGATCACAGCATCCGCACACTATATAGCAAGGAATGCATTTAGGTTTTTGTCGTTTTTTTTGTCATTTTTCCTCAGTTAATCCACTTCCTGCACTCTGGAGCTCCGCAATGGCAAGCGATCTTGTGCTGACCCTCCACAGTGTCAAACTGGTAGTCGAAACACAGCTGAAAAACAAGTAGGGGAAACATCAGTGCCACATTTGCGCTTTTGGTGCTTATATTCATATTTGAGATGCCCGCCGGAAGCGTGATTGGGAATCCTGCTGCTCTCCTCGGCAAAGACCAGCTCCGTAGAGCAGTAGGCTTCTGGTTAAGGTTAGGCATTGACCTTAGGGTTAGGAGGGCCTGAAAACAATAAGGTTATCTAGACACATTGCCAACCAGCACCCGAATGCTACACAGACTGGTTAATGCCAAAAAAAAGCAAAAAAGCAGTGGGATTTATCATAACGCATACCGAAACCTGGTATTTTACGGGCAAAGTAGAAAAAATTCAATACTTTATCAATACACCTGTTCAACAAGCGATGTGTTCTTCATTCTTTATAACGTATTCAAAAGTAGTTACGTGATAATGAAAAAGAATCCGTAAGAGTAGTGGTATCGATAAAATCTAAATGATAACCGTCCCTAATTCAACTGTATAAGTAAGAAGACTAGTCAAAGGAAAGAAAGATATTCACCTCTTCTCCTTTTTCCACTCTGCGATTGCAGCTGATGATGATTTTGTAACCCCTTTCAAATGTGACCACCTCAGCAACACAGTTTGGGCCACAAGAGTGGTTGATATATCTGGGAAAACCAGACAGAAGTGAAAAGTGATTCATTACATGCAACACGAGAGTCTACGCATAGCTAGAAAGTGGTTGTAAGTTGCAATTTACATTTAAAATGATTGCCAGTAGCAAAATTGATACATTCGAAATTTAAAATCAAGTGTTTTGACTTTGATGGAAAAAAGATTTATGCATGTATTTTTGATTTTATTACTGTCACATGTTTATACAAACTCAATGAACAACAAAAGGCCCATTTTATTTATACGCAACAGCACTATGCAAGATTTGGAGCTGCAGGACCATAAAAGATGTCATTCTATGTCCTTCTTATGTTTGCAAAAATGTCACAATAACCAATGAAATCTCATAGTACCTTGCCAGCCCTCCTGTTCGAGTGGAGTCTACAACATGTTCACTGTCGAGGCGGAACATGAACACTGTTCGGTTCTGTTGGGGGGGGAAGAGGAGGTTTTACTTACATCTACTAACTTTAGATAAACATAACTTCAGCTTACAAAATATTGAAACAGATGAATACCTGAGATTTATAGATCTTCTCCTTCCTGATGGCGACCTCATTTCGGAGGATGGTTCCATTGTACTCGATCACCATAGTTTGTTTTTCAATGTCGCGAGCAGCGAACAGACCCAGACCCTGTGAACATGTTACACAAGACGGTATTCATTCGGTCCACAGGGGAAGAGAATTCAAGAGCAGCAAAATAAACCAAATATCTTTTTGATCACTGACCTGGACGCGTGAGCGGGCCAGATAGACGTTGGCTCTCCACTCACTCTTCATCCAGCGATACTGAGAAGACCTGGGGTGCATCACTGGAGGCTTGCTATGGGGGGCGCCACCTTCTCCTTGGGCCACATTCTGGTTAGACCTGGCACTGCTGCTGGATACAGCCTGTGGATGTGGCCTTTACGCAAGGAGGTAATGAAAAGAACAAAAAATATTAACTACAAATCATAATTCTAGATTGGTTTTGCTTGAAGACATCATAGAGCTTATTCAATGTTACCTGATCACCAGTGAAGTGTACACAGGGCTGGTTCTTGGTTGGGCGCGGGCACTGCCAGCGAGGTTGAATATGAGAGGCAACTCCACAAGAGGGTTGCGTCCGTAACGGAACGAGTACCCGACACAAGCCTCCACTCCTGGTAGCTGGAATAAATTAATAAAAAAGGGGTTGTATCCTGCAGCCTTTTAACGACATAATCTACACATTTGTTTTAAATGTCATATCATTTAAACCTGAATAATACAAAGCAAAAAAAAGAAAGAAAAAGAAGCAGCAACAAACCGATTCAGAGATCTTGACGACAGCAGGGACTGTGACTCCAAACAAGTCCTCTCCTTTCAGGTAAACAGGGAAGAGCTTTAGAGTCCCTGCCTCATTTCGTTTCTCAGCAACGGGACCGAGGACCTTATCCCACACTCCTAGATTACAGTGAGACGAGCACACAAGGTCAGAAACTGTACTCTGATACACACAACAATAATATTCTTGTGAGGAATACATGCGATGGCAAACCTTTGGCAGAGCTGTCAGTCAGGACCAGGTCTTTGTAGCCTTGCTCGATCACTCTGATGGTGAACTCTGGCAGCTCGTCTCTGTCCTCAACAGAACAGACGTAGCGGCAGCGGCGGTTGCCATGGCGCATGCTCCAGTATATGCGGCAAGCCTCGTAGCCAACCGGGAAGATGGCTGTCGAGGAATGGAAGGCTGCCATCTGCAGAGGGGTTAGTTGGCCAATTGCGTGCAACACCAGGCTGCCGACTCGAAAGGTATAGCCCAACTCCGGTTGCCGCACAGCAGTTGCAATCTGCCGCACTTCGTCTCTCTGGACGTAGACGCGCCGGAAGACGGCAAAGCAACGCAGCTCGTGTTCCAGCGCTTGTCCGGCTGTCCCCCGGGGTCTGTGGGCATGACACAGCATGGTCTTGTCCTTGAAGAAGGTGCATTGAGCTTGCAATGCGCAGGTGAAATGGTAGACATTGGTGCAGCGTAGGCGGTGGCAGCCGCTGGTGGCTCCAGTATGCTGGCAGTAGGCGCAGCGCACCGTTTTGCCACGGCGCAGCGCGAGCTCCACGTTGATGAGGGCGCCAGCCTGCGTCTCGTAAACCTCTGTCGACCACAGGGCACAGTTCAGGTGAACCCATACGTCAAGATCTAGATTGAGAAGCCTGGCAGGGCCATCTGTGATCCCATCTCCAAACTGGTGGCAGAAACAGCACCGCCTGTGGTCCCTGAGGGACGCGGGAGGGCGCAGGGAGGCCCCGAGTTTCTTTAGAAGCTCATCGATCTTATCCTCGTCTGGGAGCTGTGAATTCCCTCTTGGCACCAACACCTGGACGGTCCACTTCCTCCAGCGGAGTCCTTTCTGCCTCTTTCCCTGGTGCCAGCCGTCATGGGACCTTGGCCGGGCCTTCAGCTTTACTGTGACCTTGATGGTATCTGACTTGGTGTCCATCTTGGGTGTCTCATCGGCCATGGGGAAAGGGATGGGAGGAGTAGAGGGGGGCGACTGCTTGGGCTGAAGCTGTGCCAGGCAATGCACATCCAGTGATGACATGTTGTTACTGTACTGGTGCAGGATTTTAGAGAGGCTCTCCGTTTGCTCAGAGACAGGGAGAAGGGACATTGATTCCTTAAAAAAGACAAAACAAGAGCCATGAGGTCCAGCAAAAACTAAAAACAATTGTATTAATTGCATGTGTTTTGGACCCATGGTTTTTTTTTAGAGGGTACAGACCTTAGTTTCTGTAGTTGATCTGGATTGTATGGGTGATGAGGAACAGTAGAGAAGGAAGCAGCTGTGACTACAGAAGACGAGGTCCTCGGATCTCAAACGACCTCCAGATTCCTAATGACAGGAAGAAGTCCAAATTTCAACTGGCTGAATTAGAAATGAGGTGTTGAATCAAAGCCTCACTAATTTCAACTGCTTAAGTTGTACTGATTTCAAAATAAGTTATGAAATAAACATAAAAAACATACACTATTTAAATAACCAAAATACTCTTATTAATGCACTTTAATCCCCTTTTTTCTGATGTCTACTTGCGTTACTTTAAATGTCTACTCGTTATGTGTCTATGGTTGTTTTAAATGCTTGTCTTTGCCATGGGAACAGCTTAAACTGTTTTTCGTTGTCTTTGGACAATGACAAAGTATTCAATTCAATTCAATACTCAAGACTGCAGTCATGGGGTATACTGTTTACCCAACCAATTTATCTGAAATGGATTTAATTCCAGCAGGCAGTATTTACATAATCAGAGGATGTAAGTAGTGCAGTGTGTGTTTGTGTGTGTATGGCCCCTCAGGCTGAAAGTAGCTAATACATTCTCTAAGTAAAGTCTGGGCATCCAGTCATAGCTCACCTTGTCCCCCTCATTCGGGAAATCAATAATAGATTATCTATAATTTCCTGGCAGAGATGACTTTTTATGAACTAGTACCGTGTATATAAAGAGTTTTGTAGATTATTAGTCATTCACACTTGCGATCCAGAGTATTTAAGCCTAATTAATTTGGTACCTTCATGTGGGCGGGGAGATCTTTGATGGATTTCTGCACACCATTTCCCAGAACCACCACTTTACAGTGGCAGCACCAATGGGGTTTACATCCTGGGCTGCCAGGGGTCTTCTGGTCCGGTCCTCGACCTAGAGCTGCACCTGAAGGAACAGAAAATATATATTTTTAAATGATATCAGAACGCATTCTCTGATTGTAAACCTGTGGTGTAATGATGCTCGACTTTCACACTTGCGACTTTGTGCCCTTTCACATGTTTAGCTTTAATCAGATATGACTTTCAATTAAAAATGCTCTAATTTCATTTAGTTTTATTCCCTCACCTGGGCTGTTGGGATGGAAACGGAAATGATGTGCCTGCTGCTGGTGCATCATTGCATGCGCACCACTGGGCCTCATCATCTGTCCCGGCCGTCCGTGGAGCCCTCCATTGTCTATTTGTCCGTGGAAGAGCATGGGAGGCCGAGGATCCATACCATGGGGGCCCACCCTTGGACCGCCGAGCATTGATGGGTGCCCCCTATCTGGAGTGCTGCTGACCTCATAGCTGCTTGGGATTTTTACACACAGTAGGTCTGAAATGGCCGCCACCACACCTGTAATGTTCTGAGACATAAAAAGTATAGTTCATAAGATATATAGATTATATTTACAACCCTGGAATTTGGCAGAATTTCTGACTAAATCAAAACTTTAAAGCCTTTGCTGACTCTCTGTGAATCCACGTATTACTACCTCTGCTGCAGCTGGTCTCAGTGTGATAGCTACAGACACCAGCCCTTGTTTGGAATCATTAGACATGGAGCCAAAGGGGGAGCCGAAGAACATCGCAGAGGGCTCTGTTTTGATATCCTGCAGTTTGATTTCTGATCCTGGAAAATAAAAAAAGGAGCACATGCATCAAAGTTTGCCAACGCATGTGTAAGGTACACAGTTTCACAAACATTTCACAAACATTCTACACAACAATTAATTATGATTGGTGTCTCAGGAATAACTGTTTCAACTGTGCCATCATTATGTGGGAATAATGTGCGTTTTTTACCTTTCCCGTCAGGTGCTGGAAGCATGGGGAGGACAGGAGACAGGCAGGGGGACGGTGGCTCTTCCTTCACCAGAGACAGGTCTGGGTAGCGACTGATCTCCATGCCAACCACGCTTTCAGGAGATGAGGATGGAACAAAACTGTCCGGTGTGTCCCTGTCCTTGCAAGGCTCCTGTCCTCTGTTGCTGTCATCATTTTTGGAGGAGAAACTAAATATTAACCACCTTTGTCAAGACCATGTATCCCAAAATCCATTATCATGACATGATGACATGAGCAATCAACACAAACAAATAAATTGACAATTGTTAATGGCAACCAGAGCCCACCAGAAGACCGGTTAGAACGGATTTTTACCTGAGCTCCTCCTGGTTGTTGTGAGGAGGGGTGGGAAGGGAGGCCGGAACATCCACAGTTTTGGGACCCTGTGCAATGGCCCGGGCTAGGAGGTCTTCCTCAGTCCTAAACGGGACATGTAGCGGCTTTGGGACCAGGCCTTTGGACACTGTATGAAACAGGAACACCATGTCAACACGACTGTGCACAGTATGCTGGCTTAGAATGATGGAAATAATGCTTGTTCCAAGATGACCGATGATAAAGTGGGAGGTAAAGTGGGAACATCGTGTAATGTTGTTAAAGGTCTGCTATGCTATTTCTTCTCGCTAAATTTGTGTTTAGCCTGACATTTTCATGGTTTCCTCTTTGATGTAATTACGCCTGCGCTTTCACACCCAGTATGTCCCAAATACAGCAATAAAACAAAAATACCACCATACACTTCTAGTGGGTCTTAAGTAATCATTGAGAAGGATTACTATTATATGACACAATACATTGTTTCCTTTAATAAATCCTTCATTGTATACCTTTAAAAAGGTACATTTTCTTGAATGCTTACCCATGGCAGCAGCTTTGCTGGCTAGCTCTTCTGTCGTGGCAAATCCGTTGATCATTTTCTGTCGGTTTACAGGTGGTGGGGTCGGAGGAAGAGACGCTGGTGGTGTTGGTGGATTGCTGAGGTTACTCTGCTGTAGGAATCAAAACCAATGCAGTGTCATCACATGCTGCACACACTAAACATACATCCCCGTTTATCCAGTTCCTACTTAGTATGGTAAGCAGATCTCACCTTGTAGGCCAGCTGGGAGTAATAGTCGGACACTCCGTCAAGTGAGGCGCTGCCAAAGGTACCAGACAGGAGGTTCTCTCCATTGAGCTGGCCGCTGCCATAGGGAGCGAAATGGGCAAAGTTGATCCCAATCAGTGGCTCCATTAGGGGCAGCAGGGAGAGCTGCTGTGTCAGGAGAGAAAAACACCACCAGACAAACACAATTATACAATGTTTACACAAAAACAAACAAGAGCTTACATAAATACATTATATTTATGATTAACCTTGCATAACCAGTAGTATTCATCTGAGATAGATGGATGGATTGCTTCGTCAAAAATCCTTCAACCCCAACAAGACAGCTTGGCAAGCCAGTTAAAGCTTTAGCCTTAGTCATGGGTTTGGTATGCAGGGTTATGCCATTACATAGTTCTTTCACTGCCTGTAAAATGCCCGGAAAAAGTATTTCTCTTTCAGCCAGACTTGTTTGATACTTGTGAGAAACAAGCAATACAAAGTGCATGGTCATTTGGTTTTGCTGAGCTACATTAAATGTGACAATAAGATGATATTGTACTACATTTCTAATGAGAGTCAGATTCATGAAGTTTAAATTAATAAACCTCAATCAATGAGCGACTTGGTATATAATCACGAATCCCCTTCCACTCTCCTGAATAATAACTGCTTACAATACCTGTGTGTGCACTTCATTACAGTAATATGCTCATGATATGTGAAATTTCATGAGCATTTACTATTCTGGTAGTAATTAATACTGTAAAATTCTGAATAAAGTGTTCACGTTCTAAGCTATAATCTTTCTACCATCCTTTGATCCCGAAAACATGCAGTGGTGCAGCTTCAACCAATTTAATGAAGCGCAGGTTATACGGTGAAGAAATCAATCTTACCTGTTTGATTTGGGTCATTACAGTGTCAGGGCCAGAATGCATCAGTTGTCTCTCATCCCCTTCCTTCTTCCTCTTCTTGTAGCGAGATGCAGGTTTCTCCCCTCCTTTCGGAGCCCTCTTGTTCCTACCTTTCTTCTTCTCCTGTTCAAGGAGCACAGGTCCAGGGAAGTCTGGGGGGCCATCAGAGTACGCCTGGAGATGAGAAAAATATGTTTTTGAATAAAAATGCATTAATTTACTTCAGATTACTTGAGCAGCATTGCGGCTCCAAGTTGGATGTTTTCAAACACAGAACAATGACTCATTCAAAAACCGACAGCTATGACTCATACCAATTTAACTATGACACGGCCCCCCAACTGAATCACCGAGCCCGTCTATGACTCACTATGTTGATCACTCCGCACTCTAGCTGTATGACTAACATAAATACTTACCCCATTGCTGTCCATGGAGCTTTGCCTCAGCAGGGCTTTGCAGTCGGCCAGCTCCTCCTCCTCCAAGCGCATGCTCTCCTCCAACCTCTGCTGGGACAATCTGGGTGAAGGTGTACTCTTGTTCTTCAGAAGGTGTTTCAGTAGTTCATTACCAGCCTCCCCCTTGTTTGGACTTTGCCCTGCAGCAAAGGGAGACAGACTCCCTTTTTTGCCCTCCTCCTTCACAGAGCTCATTTCTGAGCCGATGGGTCCGTCCCGTGGCCCATGACACTCACTGGCATCCGTCTGCTCCAGCTTTATGTTGTTAAGGATTCTGTCATGTTCCTGAGCCTGGGTTCTTGCTATGTCTGATGAGACACCAGGTTGTCCAGTTTGTCCTCCAGAAAGCTGCCTCTCCAGCTCTGAGTGACTGGGGGTGGAAGATCCCAGTAAGGGGGACCTTGACAAGTCCTGCTCACCAAATAGATGAGTGTTTCTGGTTGGAGTTGAGGAGGTGTCTGAGACACACGGTGTGAGCGGGGCTGTAAGGTCCGAGTGTGGGGTTGAAGATGTCTTGACTGAATCTGCATCATCATCCTTCTTCTTTTTGCGGTTCCTTTTCTTTTTCCCCTTCTCATCTGGAATGATGTTAGAGTAGAGCTGGATTAGAGACTGACCTGAGCCTGGAAAATTAGATGGTAGAGGTGTAGCTGAGTCACCAAATGGTGGACCCTCACCCGGCATCGGAAGCATCATCCCTGGCCCACTGAACTGACGAGGTCTGGGTTGACCCTGGGAAAAATGAGGTGCTTGTAGGGCAAGATTATCAGGCCCAAAACCAGACCCCATGTCACGAGGCATCATTCCATTGCCCATCATGGTTCTCCTTTCACCTTGCATAAACGTCCCGGGTGGTGAACCCATACCAGGCTGCATGCCCTGCTGCTGGGGGAACATTGGTGCAAGTTGTTGCTGTTGCTGCAGAGGAGGCCGCTGAGGCTGCATGAAGTCCTGTGGCAGCTCTGCATTAAAAAATGGCATCTGAGCAAGTGGGGCCATGTTCCCATCTGGTCTCATCATCCCTTGCTGCTCCATTTCCATACGGTGTTTCAGGGCTCTCTGTCTTTCAACTTCCTGCATTAGCTGCACCCGCTGTCTCTCCTGCTGCTCCCTAAGCCTTTCCCTCCTCTCCCGCTCCTGAAAGCCTTCACTGAATGGGTTGTTGTCATCGAACTTCACACCACTTCCCTGTATTGGTTTTACACCACCTGGAGGAGCTGGTGGTGCCTGCGGATCCACAGGCATTTGTGAGTGTTGAGGTATGTTACTCATAGGCATCTGATGAGGTTGGCCGGGATTTCCCACAGGTACCTGGGGGGGCATTATGGGTGGCATTCCCGGTCCTGGCATAGGCGCACCAGGATGCCAGCCAGGTGGTGAGTTGGGAAGACAGGGAGGCGGATTAGGCTGGCCAGGATGAAGTGGCATCTGCATTATGGGGTTCAGAGGAGGTTGGACAATTGGAGGTCCACTCGGGACCATACCAGCAGGGCCTGGCATTGGGTGCATCCCAGGCATTATGGGCGTCATATTGTTTTGCTGTTGTTTCACTCGGTATTCCTCTATAAGTTCAGCGTGCTCCTTCTGCTGCTTGCGAATCTGAAACAGAATATAAAACATTTATTTAAAAAAATGAAATGTTATTGAAGTTCTCTATGAAAATTACAAAGGATTTACGTATCACTTTCAAGGCATTTTATCACATTAGTAAAACAAATTCATGAGGACACGTGTTTACCCAAGGGAAGAGCTGTACGATTTTAATTTCAAACAGAAACTGAAGAATTTAACTTTAAAGCAGAAGTTGGAAAGTAGAACCAGCCAAGAACATTCTTTTCAACACCGTTCTTTTAGAGAGTTAAAACAGGTTGACAGGTGCAGCGAAGATACAAGCATGTGTGTTTTAAATCTCTCAGTTGGTTTGGATATTTGTTTTTCTATTTTGTTCAGAAAGTAAATTCCTAGAATAGTATTTTTGTTTAAAAAATGTTTTTTTCCCAATCTGTTATTCAGAAATACCTTATTTGAGCACCACACATCAACCATAACAGTCGTAAGCCCGCTTAGCATGGAGGCATCTACTTCTGGTGGAGGTCCAGAATGCTAGTTTAAACATTTAACTCTGCTTCATAGGTCCAATGAAAGGATAATGCTCAGGACTGACAATGTTCAGAGGAAGGCTGAGATAAAATTCAGTGGTGGAGCTTGACAGGCCAAACATTTACCTGCTCCAGTTGTTTCTGCACTACACCCTGCTGCTCTGTGACATGTTTGAGCTGCTCAGTGTCCTCCTCAGGGAACTCTCTCCCTGCCTTCTTAGCTGTTCTCTGCTTGGCAGACAGGGCTTTCTTAGACTTCCTGTGTGCCCCAATCTTCTCTTCCAGAAACTTCTGCTGCATTTGAAGTAGTTGCTGAGTCTCCTGGAGCCACTCCTCATACTGAGCCCTCTGAGCATTATCTGAAAGAAGAAAAAACCTTTTTGTTAGCAATTTTGACAGCATGAAAAACAAATACCTTAACATTTCAAGGCATGACAAACCTTCAAACCAAAAAGTTGAAAATGCATATGAATTTTACGAGAACTTACTGACAAATCCTGGTCCAAAGTTCGGAGGATTCGGTCTTGCTACTTGTGTCAATTTGCCATCCTGAAATCAAGGATGACAAATAGGTTATATATTTGCAATTTAGATTTTTTTCATTATATTGTTTTATATAACATTTAAGCAGATTGATAATTCAATTACCTGTCCAACAACTTGTGGAGGAAGTGGTGTGCTTTCAGGACAAGGTAGAGCAGGACCAGGAGGAAATCTGTGATAGAGTAATAACAACACACCATTTAGTCATCCAATCAAATCACAGTCGCCATTCTACCAATAGTTTTACAATATCTTAATGGCTGGCCCATTTAGGTCTGTATCACCGTTGCTTTAAAATCTAAACTAATACATACACTCCCGCTACCAAATGTTCTACTCAAGAAAGAAAAGTGAACTTTTTACCTGTTCATGACCATTGGGGTCATCCCCATGTTGGTCTGAACCATGACTTTGTTGATGCCTTTCAGAGCAACCATTTTAGCTTTCATGATGGGATCAGTGATGGCATCAAAATCTGCAAATGACAAATAATGCACTCTCAGAAAAGACAAGTATTCTCAAACATGATCCAAAGCGACAAATAGAAGTTGTGGACTAAATAATTTACCGATGTTAGGGAAGAAGGAGTCGCTGGAGCGCTGTCGTATCATGGCTTGCATCTGTCTCTGCTGCTGTTGCTCCTGCCTCTCCTGGTCTAGAAGGTCCTGCAATAGCAGTGGCTGCTCCTCGAGCAGAAGAGGACGGTGTAGATGGCCGTGCTGACCCAGCGCCTGATTCAACGCTACCTGCTGGGCCAGGGTCAGACCGCTCTGGTCTAGACCACTCTGGGCCAATGCAGAAGCTAGCCCCAGCTGATCGTCTTCCCCAAAGTCACTCATCGAAGTTTCTCCTGCAGAGGTGGCGTCTGGTATTGTAAGTCCAGAAGTATGCTGAGTGTCAGTGGCTTGGTTTGGCTGGGGCATGAGGTTAACACCTTGACTGACAGATTCTACGATTGGATTTAATGACTGTTCCTCAGGCTGCTGCTTTATAAGTAAACTAGACAGGACTGGGGTGGAGTCAGAGATCACTCCCTGCTGGTTTGAGGTTAAGGTGTTTCCAGTGGTTTGCTGGTCACCAACATCAGGGGGTTTCTGACAGTCTCTGACCTCCATTTTAATTTCTTTCCCAAGTGCCAAAGAAACAGGGTCCTGACTCCCAGGGGCTTCCAGCTTGACTTCAGCTGAAGACTGAACCCCACAGGGTTCTGACTTTGCAGAGACAGATGCTGAACTGGATGATGCTCCACTTGTGCTCGAACTTTTGTTGATGTCTGTGGTGTCTGCATTATAATCCATAGGATCACTGAGATCCAGCTCCTCATTAAACATGTCTTTCTTGATGTCATCTAGGTCAGGGTCTGTATAGGCAATGATGTCAAATTTCCCAGATGTTAGGAAGTCATCAAGGTGGAGGTCATTTGTCTCTAGATCTAAGTCTTTGCCATCTTCAGGATCCAAATTTAGATTTTCCAAGTCAGCATCCACCAAGTCTTTCACCTCCACATCTTCAAGATCTTTGACGGCTGATTCTTCTGCATCCAGTTTCTCCTCCATGCCGTCACTGACGGACACAGACTCAGTCTGCCCAGCAGGGGGTGCAGTCAGGATCATAGATGCTGCCATGTTCTGGTTCTCATTTGAAGAAGGCTGGCTCATGGATCTCATCAAATGAGATTGTCTGAGTGTGTGGTTTCCTGACATTTGAGCATGCTGATGAAGATTGTCCATGCTGGCAGATAGCTGTACATGGCCAGTGTGGCTGGCCATGGAGTCCACCATCCTGGGCCCCTGATTAAAAGGGAACCTGGAATCAAGTGTTCCTTGAAAGCCTTGTAGTCTTTGACCCTGCAAATTGAGATCCATGTGCCCTTGCATGGCACCAGGGGGAAATGGCATACGTGGCCTGTTTTCTATGGCTCTGTGTCGCAGCTCAATAAAAGGCTGGCCCATTATGTTGTGCTGCTGCACTGGCATACCACGCGGTGGGAAGTGCTGAGGAAGCCCCATAGGGTTGCCTCCCATACTCTTTGCCATTTCGACAGACATGGATCGTCGCATTTGAGGAGGAACATCCTGCATTGGGTGTTGCCCCCGAGGAAAAAACTCTTGGGACCCATGAGGTCCAAGAACTCCAGGTGGAAATGCAAACCTAAAACAGTATAAACAAAAAACATGTATAAATAGAGAGGAAGAGCATTCCTGGATTTGTGCAGCGATATGTCATCAATTACATATATCGGAAACGCATACATGTACTAAAAAGATCATCATCACACAAACCTTGGTCCCTGCTGTCTCAAATTAGGATCTCCAGGATGTGGGCCCCTGGAGAGTTGTGCCTCATTAGGAAAAGGGACACGCTGATCACCTGGAAACGGTCCAGGAAATCGCATTGGCCCTCTCATGGGTCCTTGTCCAGGATAAGGTGGTGGAGGCCGGTTGAACATTTCCCCTTGATGCCCAGGGCCCTCCTGGGGCCAGGGTCGCGGTGTTCCTGGGGTTATGTTGCCAGCAGGCTCCTGAGGGCCCCTCTCCTGTCGAATAGCACTCCTCTGTTGCTGCTGCTTGAGGATTAGCTCTCTAATTCGTTGTCGCTAAAAAACATAACAAGCATACATACATTTAAGCTCAAGGTAAATGGGCCAAGTGTAGCTTACAATAATACTGTATTTCTAGCTGTTATGACAGATTGTCAGTTCATCCTACTTAAATGCCACAACGTTTTCATTCCCTTTACTTGTTCCTATACGTCTCACATTTCTATTTAGCTAAAAAAAACTTACTAGAAAATGTAATTGATATAAGCGTATAAGTTAGCAGAACACCTTTCTCCAGTAGAACTTTTGTCTGATGGCTCGAGTTACTGGGCAGAACAAGATCAGTGTTCATATTTGTAAGCAAGATAGGAAGGAGACTTTAGCAGTAAAGCTGATGTGGATGTTGTTCATAGTCTGTGGCTATGGCTATTGTGTAGTTCGTGGGCTGCTGTTGATGATGAGAGAATGTTGAGGTTATTGCTTTAAGCAAAGATTTGAATGGCTGCATGGCAACAAGATATTCATCTACAGAGACGGGAAACAATACTAATGTTTTTTAGATGGCAGTCATTCCCATTTGATATAAAACCTTTGTACTCACTTTTGTTTGTTTTGCTGTGAATATTTTGACAAGAGTGTTCATTGTAGGTTCAAAACAAGAAGCAGCCATGGTCAGATATTCAGACAGGTAGTAAACAAACCCCCAGTTTCACTATATTTCTTGTAAAATGATGACCAACTGCTATATTGTTTAAAGTTCTTGATCCAACTTTGACCTGCCATTAATAGTTGGGCACTCAGACAGTTTTAAGGAACGAAGGATTACAAAAGGCGTTACAGGTTTACTCACTTGAGGTTTTGCTTACAATGAAATGGACAACATACTATGTCTTACGGGAATTGGGGTGTTGTTCAGCTGTGTGGTTATCTGACCATTTCTGGTTCTTGTCATGTTGAACCAGAAATGTCGCTGTCACAACAACGATGACCCAGTTTGTTAATAAACATTGAAAAAAAAATTGCAATAGTAACGTATTAGTGATTCGATTTTGAATGGAACATAGGCGCTATTTCAAGTACCTGTCTGAGTCTTTCCTCACTCTCAGCAAGAGCAACACCCTCAGAGGAAATACCAGACATTTGTGGGTTGTTCGACAATTGACCTGGGTCATGAAGGACAGTTCCATTGTTCCCTACACATGGCTGATCTTTCATTTCCATTTTCTCTATTGACTGCGGACGAGGGGTCATGGGGGCTTGCTCATATGGGTCATGGCCAGGTGTCTGAATGGGTCTTCTGGAGGGTGACTGAGTAAATCCATCTTCTGAAATACTAGGGTGTTTTGGTGTTTGTGAGCCTGGATGAGGGAAGGGCTCATGAAGTCTGCCTTGAGGTGAGGAGAAAAGATCCTGGTTTCCCATTAGTCCTAGCCTTGGCCCTTGTCTGCCGAGTACATCAGGACCAGGCCGTGGGGTCCCTGGAGGCTGGGCGTAGGGGTCATTAAGCATTGGTCTAGAAGCCCCAGGCTGGGGAAACATGTCACTGCTTCCTGGCCTAGATGTCCCAGGTGTACTAGTAAATGGCTCTATTGTCCCCCTCTGGCTGCCCGGTGACTTAGAAAAACGTTCTCCAACAGAAGGTCGTGGAGTACCTGGTGGCTGAGCATAAGGGTCCACTGAGTGGGAAGGTGACATCCTCTGTCCAGGGTGCGGCTGATGTGTGAACTGGTTCATCCCACTGGGGCGAGGAGTAGAGGGTGCTTGTGAGTAAGGGTCTGATGACTGGTTAGGGGTGTTTGAATAGTTATCATGTGGACGTGGGGTGCCGGGAGGACGGGCATAGGGCTCAAAAAATGGCCGAGGTTGAGCAGCGGGTTCATTCATGGATCGTTGATTGCCTGTAGACTGAGAGAAAGGGTCAGTAGCTGGCTTGTTGGCACCAGGGGGCTGGGCGAAGGGGTCGTATGTGAAGTGGTCAGGTCTTGGAGTGGAAGGTGCATGGGCATAGGGGTTTCTAGACATCTGGGTCATTGGTCCTGGCTGAGCATATGGATGCACCTGAGGGTGATGTTGGCCCATTCTAGGAGGGCTGGTGAAGTTCTCATTCCCAGATGGTCTTGGAGTATGTGGAGACTGAGCATAGGGGTCCATTTGCTGATTCTGGGAGAACCTGTCAGAAGGATGGAGACCTGGTCGGTTGAAGGGATCCTGAGTCTGAGGAGGGGGCATAGGTGTTTTGAACAGAGGGACTGAGCCAGACTCATTACTTCCAGGGATTGGTGTTAGTAAAGGCCTTGAATAAGGGTCAGACAAGATCATCCTGTTCTGGGCCATGCGCTGATAGGCCTCATTTCTTATCATGGGCCTTGAGTATGGGTCTCTGCCTGGAGAACCCATTGGGGGCCTTCCCTGGGCAGCCTGACTGGCCCTGGGGGGACCCATGGGCTTCAGGAAAGGGTCCATTTCTCCTGTTGGCCTTGGGGTGTCAGGTGGTTTGGCATAAGGGTCACTGCTCATGGATGTTGGAGAGCCAAAAGATTCATGAGCAGGAGAGGGCCTCCCTCTATCCTGCTGCTCCATCATGGACGTTGGGGATTTACCAGATTCCACAGGCATTCTGCGACATGTATTTGGCGGTCTTGGGGTCCCAACCATTTTGGCATACGGGTCCCATGGAGAAGAGGGTCTGGAACCAGAGGAACCTGGTGAGAATACCTGTGGGGACTGAGGTTGGGAGGAAGATCCAGATGGAGGGGGAGGGGGTGGTCGTAAGAACACATCCTCTGGGGGACCTGAAGTGGGCGTCCCTGGTAGCTGCGGCCTGGCAAAGCCATCTTTACAATTGTGCTGCTGCATGGGGGACATGCTGCCATTGCTGGGCTGGGAGGCTGGGCTCTGGTTTCCACTGTTGTTGCCATCTCCCTCTGACTGCTGCTGCTGCTGTTGCTGGAGTTGCTCATTCTTAACTTGCTCCAATTTCTGAGTGGCTTCAATTTTGGCTTGCTGTTTGCTTTTCTGCCTCATTTGCTGTTGGAAGGGCACAGTGAAAATTGGGATTAGACGTCAAAAAAGGATGCAGCAAATATCAGTCTCATGCCAAAAATGAACTGGACCTACTAACCACCAATGTCATCAGGGTTAATGTGGAGGATAGTGCAGTTGTTTAGGGAGCTTTACTAAACCACCACTTCTTAGCTGTCTTAATATAATGTGGACCTGCCGCTGCATTCCCTGACTTCATTGCATACACTCTTACCTGTCTAAACTTCCACTCTTGTTCATGCTCTGACTCTTTTGGTTTCAAAGGGTCTTTAAACAGCAGTTCTGTGTCTAGTGGTATGTTGGGATCAAACACCTCAGGGGGCTGTTGCTGCGGTTGGTGCCTCTTCACCGTCTCATTCGACATCTGGACTTTGTTGATGCGCAGGGCTGCTCGGTTATCTCTTGCCTTTTGCTAAACAGCAAATCAATCACAAAACAAAAACATATCCAACATTAATACTACAATATAGTTAAAGAACACAAGATTGCAGAACAAAATCCAACATTTTCAACAAGTGTGAAACTAGAGAAATGTCACTCCTACCCCTGCCAAACTAGTGTGTATGTAACATTAAACTCTCTTTCATAGTATTTGTTTTAATACCTCAATGTGATTTATTGGGGTTTCAGTACTGACGGGCAAGATTATATCAAAAGATGACTTGTAGCTCCTCTCTCATGAGTCCAACTACCTTTCTTATATGAGTAAAAGATAGAGCAGCATCAGCACCAACATCCCAAATAGATACAATCCAAGACAGGGTATAGGAAATTCCCAAAGTGCTAGTTGTTATTGAACATTGCTATGCTAGTACATAAACAGTGCTGATTCAAAGGCGAGAACATGCATTTATGTTGCAGATTTAAAACTTGGTGGTAACAGTGAGAAAGGGGTGGCTTGCTGAAATATAATGGGGGCATGGCTGGATAAAACACTCCATGGATGTTAAATATAAGACTTAAATTGATTGATTTGGTAAAGCACATTTATTTGATGTTCTATGCCATTTTACGCACACTATCTAATAACTTTACCGCTTAGTACTGTGTATGCAAAAAAAAGGTGGAGGTCATCTGTTGCTGTAAATCAAACAAAAGCCATGAAAGAGAACTGCTATCATGTAACCAGTGGCAAAACAGCCAAACCATCATAAATTCATAATTTATTAGAATTTACACTTTAAAAATGGCCTCTGTCAGCTACAAATACTTCTAGTGAACTTAATTACGTAGACCAAAGTGAGTTCTAACACTGAGCTGGCCTTCCTATGTTAATTAGTTTGTTTGTGAATGGCCGGATTTCAAACTGCATTGGCAAGAGGCAAGAGGCCAGATGCGATAGAGAAGTTGGCCTTCTGCATGCTAATATGTTAGTGCAACTAGTAGTGACAGATTTATGTATGGCACGGTACAAAATGTTTAGACTTTGAGATAGTTGTAAATAAAGTATCTGCAAATAAAGTATCTTACCACATATGGGGCCCTGTCTTGTGAACTAGCTTTCCTCCAAAGTTTTGCAATTTGCTTTACTCTTGTAGACCAATCTGTAGAAAGAATAAGAGCAGAAGTTGTCATGCCAAAAGGTTTTGTTTTTTTAAACCAGAATTAACAGCAATGATGAAGAGTAAAAACAACTGACAAAAGGGATAACATATATGATATACCAACCTGGGTATTCTTCTTTGAGGTTGGGGAAATTGACATTGGTATATAGGACGGGCGCAACGGTGGCTAGCTCTCCAAGTGTCTCCTCCTTCTCCCACTTGAGTGTACTCCTTTGGGCATTTGACATGGCTTCAGTCTCCCCCTCAGGCAGAGGTCCAGGGGTCGTAGGGCCAGAGTCATGGGCAGGGGAGAGCCATGGACCAACTGCCTCATGAGGCATCTGATTAAACTTTCTATCCCTGAAAGAAAAAAAAACTCATCTTTAAATCACAACCAGAGGCTGGTTTTGCAGAGAAAAAAATACTTTTGAATTTGTGAATATTTAATAGAACCAAGGAAGGAAGTTGTAAATTACCTTGGATTGTCAGTGAAAGGCATACGGTTGAGGGGGGAGAAGTTTTCTGGGATGCAGGGCCCTGCTCCTGGATTTGAAGGGAAGCGTTGGCTTGGTGCCATCATACCATTGATCATTGGCATCCTTGGAAACATGGAATTCCCTATACACATAATTTAAGATGTTGATTAGATGCATAGATTTTCAGAAACAACATATTGCTCTGACAACTTGCTTAATGATGTACCTGCGTTGGGGTGAGGCACGCTAGTGCCAGGTGTGGCAGGGTTGGGCCCTGGACCCTGGGGGTGAGGCACCTGTGGTAGAGGTGGTTGGCTCGTGCTGGGGCTAAGGACTGCTGTGAAAAGATCCTCCACATCTTTGCCCTCTAGCTCTGTAACAAAGTAACAGTACAATGTTGCGTGTGCATAAATTACCCATTAAGCTAGGCGTAAACGTGAGTTAGTTTAATGAACTGCATTGTCAAAATTCCTTCCTCCTGTATCTATTATGAGATAACTGCATCATCCTTTGTTTATTTTTGCCTAAAAGACACCTGCACAATTCCTTTCTCAAGGTGTGATTTTTTTTTTTTTTAGCAAAACAATGAACAAGTACTTTAACAACATCGCTCACAGTCACATTCATTAGTGCAGGGCAACGAGTCCCAAGTTTATGTAACAAAGTAACAGTACAATGTTGCGTGTGCATAAATTACCCATTAAGCTAGGCGTAAACGTGAGTTAGTTTAATGAACTGCATTGTCAAAATTCCTTCCTCCTGTATCTATTATGAGATAACTGCATCATCCTTTGTTTATTTTTGCCTAAAAGACACCTGCACAATTCCTTTCTCAAGGTGTGATTTTTTTTTTTTTTAGCAAAACAATGAACAAGTACTTTAACAACATCGCTCACAGTCACATTCATTAGTGCAGGGCAACGAGTCCCAAGTTTACAGTTCGGCAAAAAAGAATGAAATTACAAACCTGGAATTTTGTAAAGTTTGCTGAGAATTGATTCTGAAACAACGAGAAAATTGGAGAAAACAGATCAATATTATTCCTGTAGGAAGTTTACGAATAATAGTGTGAAACAACTAAAAGGGTCTGGATGTTTGGTATCTTGCACTGACCATCAGTGACCATCTTGTCTAGCTCTGGGCTGAGAATGCCGTCCAGGTGTTCCTCTGGGAGTGTTCGAGGAGTCCTCCGGCCAGCCTGAGAATTGAGCGCCACTGGGGAACCGTCTGACAGGGCCCCGATATCCAGACCAGCTGTGGAAACACACACAGACATACAAAAACAAATCATAACATGCATGCACACACATACACACACAGACAGACACGTACAACCGACAAAATACCCAACAAAAACGTGATCAGAAATATAGACGTGAAAGTACGAACAGGTTCTTAACAGCCTGGGGAATATGCAATCAAAACAGTGATTGCAGCTCCTAGGGCTTCCTGTGTTGTTTAAAAGTAGTGTTTAGGGAACTGCGAAGAGGCATCATAATTCTCAATAAATGTACATCAACATGTCAATGTTTGTGTGGAGAAATACGGATCCAATACATAAGAAAACCCATTAAAATAATCTGGGTTACAACACTGCTGTCAGATTCTATCAAAATTAGGCTGGAATTTCTATTTTCCATCAAAAACGGTCCTACTCTCGTCTACACTTTCCATCTCTTACATACATACAAAATGATAGCATGTAGGCTGAATAAAATTTTCTTCTTACAAAAGACGGAGGACATAAAATGCAATACTTTTTGTCATCCAGCAGAAGGAATGAGAACAGAAGACCTTCACAGAAATGGAAGGACATTCTCCAAAGGCCACCTCTAAATTTTCTGCTTTCTAAACCGCCAATTTCTTGAATGTGAAAATGTCCTTGTAAGTTTGATCAAGCAGCTATGAATTTGTACCCATTTAAATAATAAAAATTTCACCACTGTGAAAGGCTCAGGAGGCTCACGAACAAAGACTGACACACCATACGCATTCGAGTGAACACTGTGCACTGGGTTAGGTAAGCACTAAGCAGTTTATGAGTGTTAAAACAATCTGAAATGGTTGAGAGAGAAGCTAAGTATGAAGCAGATTATAAGCATGCACACTCAAATAGAGACAAACACTGTTAGAGGAAGAATGCACTAAAGCAAGGGATTAGTAGGCCATAGCACCCTTACCAAAAGGAGGAGGTGAGCTGTCAACCTGGAAGGGGCAAAAATCAAGACCTACAAGGACCCAAAACCAGATAAAATGAGTGAAATAAATTATAATAGGGAAAACAGAACAAGCACAACACGCTTGAGACAATGCAAAAAAAAACAAAAAAAAACTAAAGATGAACTACAAAGTATTAATTAAGAATGTGACTTAAAACAAAATAATTCATTAAGTGGTAAATGCAAAATAAACTTTCTGCCTGAGGAAATTTCCGAACTGGGAAGATATTGTAAACCCACGGCGAGGTGACTTAATAAATTGCCACTGTGACTGCCTGTGAAATATATGACGCACCAGAGTCACTGCCTTGCTTTCCGAGCATTCCCAAGATGTCTGCATCACTGTTCAGAACATCAGATAGATCAACTAATGGTTCCTCAGATGTTTCTGTAGATGGAAGGGGGGAAAGAAGAAACAAAAAAGAAAGGAAACCAAAGCGTCACAAATCATAATAGATGGCGATGTTGAACGAACATGAGAAGGTGATTTGGAACCATTGGTTTTGATGTCACATGTAGTCTGGTCTCGACTAAACGGGAGAAGAAACTATGTTCACCAGCTAAACTGACTGGATTCTGACAGGCTTGAACCATTTCAACATTATTTAACTGTCAGAAAAAGTGTAAGAGAATGTCTGTCAGAAGATAATGAATAGACTTACATTCATGTAGCACCTTTCTTAGTCGTTCGACCACTAAAGGCATTTTTTACTACTACACTACACCATACCGGGTGCCAACCTGCCCATCAGGATCGAAATGCGAAATGCTCATTTACTCACACACACACACACGCGCACGCGCACACGCACACGCACGCGCACACGCACGCGCACGCGCACACGCGGCCTTCGAGGGGTTTTGGAGAGAGGCTTTCAGGAAGAATTTGAGGATTAGTAGCTTGCCCGAGGTCACTTTGACATGCAAACTGGAGGAGTCAGAGATTGAACCGTCAATCTTCCATTATAATATTGTTTATAATATCTATATTAATTTAAAGAAGCCCTCCCTCTGCTATGGCCTCTTCCCTCGTGACTGTTCAATTTCCTTCTAATTGTCCGATAGTCACAGTGATTTATTTCTTCAAAGTCATGCTTATTAGCTATTTCTAACTCTTTCAAAATTGCAGCACGCCATTTTCTGAACTATGAAATCAGAACTAACACCAAATAATACCACTCATACCCTTCTTTTTTCAAACCACACTCCGAGGATACAAGTTGTCATATTTTTAATTTGCTTGTTTTGTACATTGTTCTTTGCTAAAATAGGTTTAAATTACTATAAACTCAGTGTGTAGTTTAGAGTTTTTCTAGTAATTTAAAAAAAAAAATTTCAGAGAATTTAACAAGTTTTTTAGCATCTTGGAACTGGATCAAAAATTACTGATATGAAATCTACCACACTGTCATACAATATCTGTAACTCAAACATTAAGATACTTCTCCTGCAGTTTAGCTACTGGTCCAATGCAAGCATTAATCAGTCTAGTTATATACACGTCGGTTTCAGTAAAAGTGAGTCTGTGAGCACTGATGGACCTTTGACACTAACTTTGTTTTGTATAAATGAGTGAAATGTGGTTTGAACACATGTTCAAAGACCTTTGTGACACGGATATACAGCTGTGTAAAAAGGGTTCCGACTCTCATTGGGTAATGATACTTGCATGGACAGGGGGGAGAAATAGGAATAATAATGAAGCGAATAAAAGACGTCCTTGTGAACAATGCTTAAAAATATAAAGATACCCTTATTGTGTCGGGCTGTTTAACACCTTCATTGAATCCTTTTTTCAGATCTAATTGATTTGGTCAAACCTAATGTTAAGTCCAACACTTTGAATCAACAAATCCTTACGTCCCTTGCCCTGGAGAACTAAATGGGTACACGTACGTGCTGCTACTGGTCTGGTAGGAAGGGATGTTGCAGAGGCGCTAAGCAGAGGGTCCGATGAAGGGTCCAGGAAGCTAGTGGTGGGGTGCTTCCTCTTCACTTGGCTTTGACCTTCTTCCAGTAAGCCTGATTCGACCCCCTGTTGCCTGCTCTGCTTGCTTTTGTCCAGTAGGTCCTTTCCAAAGAAGGCTTCCTAAACATGACAACACAAAGCACTGGTTAATTCTCTGTGTTGACAGTTTTCTTCAAGGACTGTCAGCTTACCTTTTTTGCCATCATCCTCGGGAAACACATCCCATGTCACATAGAAATTATTCAGCACACTTTGAAGGCTCATGAAAACTGACCGAAGTGAAACAGAGAAGCTAGAAATTAATACATGATGCTGCTGACCTCACTTTTGTCAGCACCTACCACCCCCAAAACCACTTATACCCACGAGTCATCTACTATCCTCAAAGACATGTAACTGCGGCTCCCTGCTGCACAGAGACATTAAAAGCCCAACGTGTGGCTATTTAAATAATTCATGAAATGTGCTTCACTGTGTTGGACCTTTAGGTTGGACTGAACATCCCCCGGCCGTCGGGGGATAAAGAGCAGCACTGACAGAGTCTTAATGCACATCACAAATATCGGTGTTTTGGCCAACAAATGGTGAACCTGAGATACTGGCTCAAGACGAGGAGCCTCAAAGTCATCACCGGTTAAGCTTTTGTATGTCAATTCACAACCCAGACAGGAGCCATTTACAGAGCACGATCAGAGAGGCGTATCCTCTACAGTGAGTTCCTTTAGGCTGTTCCTCTTTCAAAAAACGCTCACAGAAGGAGCACCGTGCTCTGAGTTTCGGTAAGTGGTTTCCAGGCAATGTACTTTGGATTCCCAACCTTCCCAAGGGTGAGATAAAAGGGATTTTATGAAGATATGGCATGACATGACCAGGCAATCTGTGCATATGAACAGGAGGCTTGCACAACAATGAAAACCAAAAGAGATTTGCAATGAACTGATGAAATAAGCTGTTCTAACAAACGCAACTTGTTACGAAGGTGCCCTTTTTAGGATATGAAATTGTGTTGGCAAAACAAATAAGGATAAATAAGTTGACTATTATTAAAGATACTTATTTGTAGATATTATATACTCACAGAACGGTTGTATAGGGCTTTACCGTATGTGGTTATACACAGATATACAAAAAGTGTGTTCATTTAAAGGGGACATACCTGCAGATAGGCCGGAAAGGCTTCCTCCAGTTTTGTTTTCTTCTTGCGGTAGCGTTTCTTTATTTTTTCTGGCACCTCTGGTCCAGGGGGCGTCTCATCCACAGGGGTATCGGGCAGAGTCTCCGTCCACCCTGCAACAAAGAGACAAATTACATCACATAAAAACACAATTTGAGGGAACAAACCATTGTAATACAGATGCATATAGATATTATAAGGGTACAGACCCTCATCTTTTCCAAAGGGATTCTCTGACATGGAGCCAGTGGAATCCTTTCTGCAGAGGGCTCGTTTGGCTTTGCCTGGACCCTGACCTGGACGGCTCCTCTGGCGGACCATGAACCCACCAATGCCTTGAACAGAGAAGTTATTTATTTATTAGCAATTTACCAAAACACACATCTTATGTGCATCACGGAGATGATTCGATTTAATATTTATCATGTTTGATTATATGGTTCTATTAATTGTCCGGTTCTATTAATTGTCCAGTGCGTTCAGCATGAAGGCGCAGAAACACTAGAGAGAGCCCTGTGTATATCAGAGGGCCTGAGATGGCAGTGCTTTGCTACAGCTACAACGCCGGGCATGTACTGCACCATTTTACGCTTCAGAGGAGCTGTCTCCTTCAATCAGGTGCCCTACCCGGCCGGTACGGTTTCCTCTTCCTCTTCTTGCCGCCGTCGGCCCCCTTGGAGTCTTCTTCTGCTGGCTCTCGCTCCAGGCTCGAGTCAGACTTCGCCTCACAATCGAGGAGCTCCGCCTCTGCGAGAGGGAGAGAGCAATGATGATGAGTGACAGTCCTGCGGCAGAGAACACCCTGGCCAGGCACCTCAACACAGCCACCAGGGTCAATCCCATCTGAACAGCACCCAGTGGCAGGACATTAACCCGATTGAAATTAAGTTCACAACTTGCATTACTCAGGAATTTAATTTGCAGTCAGACTTTCTTTTTCATACACTTTTTTTTTTTTTTTAAATGGCCAATAATGTAACTGTTTTAACTCTGGTATAGAGATGAATGAATACGACGTAAATTAAACTAATTTAAAACTAATTAATGATATACATGCCGATCATCTGGATTGTACCGACACTCAGGTACTCTCTTTTAAACTAATTGTTATTGATCATATGAAGCAGGACTCATTCATGCTACTTATATTTATTGAAAAATACTGTGAAGCAAAAACAACTAAAACTTTAAAACATGGAATATTTTAAAAGCACAACAAAATAAGTAGCGACTATCAGTTTCAATTCATAATATTTTTACCAGCAGATAATGTCAGCAAGCATACTGTAGTGAGCTAATTTTACGAGTCTGTATTTTTTCATGATGTTTAGATCTCTCTTGTCCAAAACATCTGACCATAACACCAGACTTTAATCTCCATACAAAACAATACAAAAATAGGCAACATTTTTATAGTATCAGCCAGCTCCGACCAGGGTCTGGCAACTATCCAGCTCTGCTCCACAGACTCTGATGCAATCATTCAGATTTTCCTTATTTTCAGGCTGTTTTGTTGATTTGTAGCTAGTCATGGTAAAACGTTGTGAAGTAGTGATACTCAACAACCGGGGAGGTTGGAAGGTGATATACATTTGAAAAGTACATGAGTACAGTGGTCCCCAACCACCGGGCTGCAGCCCGTTATCGGTCCAAGGGTCCCTTGGTACCGGGCCGCACAGAAAGAATGAAAAAAAATTAAAATTTTACAAATTTAAAATCAAGGTCGGAAATAACATCCATCTGTGTGTAACCACAGACCTAACCTCTTGACATGTGTCACCAAAAATGAAACCTAAAAAAGTATTTTTCAACTCTCCCGCTGTTATTAAAATCAAGGTAGAATATACTGAGATCGCCAAAAAAGCTCTGAAAACCCGCTTCCATTTTAACATTCTGCCTTTGTGAAGTGGGTTTAAGTTACGGAGTAGACGGGACATAATAGAAAAAACACACGTCGGGTGTTATTGTCTCCCATCACCCCGAGATGGGACCGGCTTGTTGCAGAGAAACAAGCTCAGGGCTCCCAATAATTTGGCGTAATGGTGAGTTGTATTTGTATGCACTCTAAATTGTCTTTTTGCCAGTCATATAACTTTATTACATCATATGTATCGCCCACATCGTGAAGGCCGGTCCGCGAAAATATTGTCTTACACGAAACCAGTCTGTTGTGCTAATAAGGTTGAGGACCGCTGCGGTAGCACATTATTACCTAGTGAAAGCAGTTCTTTGCTACGCTAGCTAAAAAAGGTATCCTAAATGTATACACGTTGCTTTTGTTGACAGTAGATAAAGACCTACCCGACTTTACAGGAACAGCGTTTTTACTTAATTTCACTGTCTTTTATCTCGATCACCAGGGGATGTGATGGTTCACTGTGATCTGTAAGCTTTTGCTTCTATCTCTATCTGTTTGACATAATGGATAGAAATATTCTTCAAGTGCATATTGTAGACTCATCTGTCTTCTTCTCTCTGAAATTGCTGTTTCGTCCCCCACCCCTCCAACATTTTGTGATAGTATTTCTTCAGGGAGTAGAGTTAGTGACAGTGTGGGCTCCATGGTAGCTCTGAAAACTTGACAGAGTAATAGCGGTGGAGGAGCCTTAGCAAAGGGACAATTGGTTCGCTTTACTAATTTAATGTTGGAACTTCGCAGCTATAAAATGGTTAAATACACTTAAGTACATGACTTAGCCAAAACTGGGAGGAAATAACCACACAAACAAAAAAGTTAATAATGAGAGTTCAGGCCACCGCACTGAAGGCCTCTACTAAGCACCCAGATATGAAAGAAGTAGCTTATGCGAGAAGACAAGTACCTCTGTTGTCCTCTACGTCTTCATCACGAGAGTGCTCTGATAGGGGGTCTACAGGGGCCTGAAGCACTGCCACACTGTTCTGGTTAATGATCTTCAGCTTCAGCTTCGGCTTGGGTTTCCTGCGCCGTGACGCCGTCGCGGACAAACTCTGGAGCTGGCAAAGCCCCGACTCTGTCAAACAAACACCATCCTGGGTGTAGGTCCTCGACAGATCTGAAAAAGTCCAAAAAAGCAATCATGATGAGAACAAGCATATACTCTTTGACCCAACTCAGCAACTTGTACAAAGAAACATTTTCTGCCATTTCTAAACCACAGATTTTGAAGCTCTGAACTTACCCATGTCTTTAGCCTTCGTGACAATCTGTGTCATAAGAACAGGCTCAATGACGTCTCTGGCCTTGGTAACAACTGCAGCAGTACAGGACACAGAAAAGACGTTAAAAACAAAAAGCAGAGACAAGGGTTCAAAATGTCAATGGATGAGTCTATCCGCTGTACAGCAGAAACACACAAAGAACACACTGTGCTCACACCTTTAGTGCTCTTGAAAGCTCGACACATTGTGCAGTCAAAGTTGCAGTCTGCAGCTTTTTCTACATCTTCGTCTGAATGGAGACCCTGACAAGATGCATGGAACCATCTGTGGATAAAAAAGAAGGTTTAGATGAGAAGAAATTAGTAAAAAAAAAAAAAAAAAAAGTTATTTCATTTTATCCTGAGCAGACAGGATTGGTAGAAACACACCTGTCACATTGGCGACACTGCACAATTACAGTGCCTTCACTGTAGTCCACCAGGCAGATGGGGCATGTTGCAAGGCTGGCACAGGGGGCACATTGGGTGTAATTATTCTGCCACTCACACCTTAGGCCCGGGGTAGTGGCACCACACTGGGTACAGGACACACACCTGCAGGAGAGAGGGAGGACAGAGGTCATTCTACCCATGTTACTTCCAAAAGGATAACACAGATTGACTGTGCCGCAAAAACCTGCCTACAAAAAGGGAATCTTGAATTCAGTCGATCCCCTCATCGTAAGCATATTCAAGATATTGACTTTGTATGCCTTTTTATTTTTTGGGCTGATTATAAAACAGAGGGGTGAGAAGGCGTTACAAAGATAAATATGTATTGATGTGGAAGGGGTGGAATGTGGTATGCCTGAACAATTTAATAACAAAAAAAAAAGAATGATCAGAGCTCTTTTAGTAAACTGAACACAAATTAATTTCTAATTTAAATGATTGCCTGTTTGAAGCTAATTTGGCAGAGATGATCATTTATCACTCACCACTTGCACTTCCAGCTGTCCTTGGGAACGTTTTGCAATGGAGGGTCCAGGCAGTAGGTGTGATAGCTGATATCACAGTCATCACACAGTAGCAAGCGTCCAGGATCTGTGGCCTGGCCGCAGGCCTCGCACACTGTACACTCCAGACAACGCCATCCTTTACTCAGCACTACCTTAGTGATCTGTGAACGTACCAATGAGACATTGACTTGCCTGACATTTACATGCCTTACAGGCATGTGTACCATAGGAGGTTATCTCTCAAAAGTATGAGGTGTGTGCGTTGTACAAGCTCAATAGTTAATGTACCTTTATGCCAACACAGAATGGATGGTAGCACTGCCCACATTGAGCGCAGGCCAAAAGACGGCCCTCTGCACCAAGGCCAAAACTCCCACACACCACACACATGTCCTTAAAGGAAATAAGACATCATAAGTTAACACATTTCGCTCAGGCAGTTCAGTTGAGACACTTGAATTGTCGAACTTTAGTCACATTTTTGCTTATCCTATTTATTATAACCTTTTGTGTTAAAAAAAAAAGGTTGTCATGAATCGAAAAAAAATTGTCAATTGTTCTGCATATTCATTCAATATCACTAACTCAAAGAAATTCACCAAAAAACAACAACTTTCTTTGCGCTAAGCCTACACAGTCAATAGGAACAGTGTGCCTGTCCTCTATCCTCAAATCGAGCTGTGCAAAAAAACATATTGGAATACAAGACATTCTGGAAACTGGTCTATAACTTTGAATGTTTTTTTTAAATTAAAATCGGGAGGTTTCAGAAGGCCCCTTTTAGCCTTCATTCACATCCTGAGAGACAGACCGAGCAGTCTTTTAAGCACTGAACAGTCTGATGTGAGCCATTCAGGGGTTTGTGCCTTGATAGACAGTACCTCAACTGTATTGTTTAAGTGCTTAATCGCTATATACGAGGAGTTATTCTTTAACAATACAGGATTCTAACCTCTGAATTACTACCTCACACTGCAATCTTTATATTCAATGGTTTCTATAAAAACCTTGATGAGAACGGGAAAGTAGCCATTAGTTTGTTATTGTTTACTGAATTATATCAAATTACAGTAACTTTGAAAGCAGAAAGTAAGAAACAATACAATTTCACTACAATCCTGTGTTACATAATCAACTGCATTTCCTGCAGGCATTTGCCAGTACCTCTGCAAGAGTTAATGATCTCCAGTGGGAGAGGTCTTTAAGCATAGATCTAATTTCAGACCAAGTGGATAGAGAAATTCACGGATGAGGACTTTACACACATTAGCAACACTCTTAAGTATTAAATGAACAATAACCTGTTTTAGCGTGAAGCTGTCGGTGCTGGAGAATATGACCACTGTGTTATGCATGGCATTCTCCTCCTCATCCTTGAATGGGTATGATGTTTCTATTGTTGTGATCTACATATCAGGGGAGAAAATACACAACATAAAACAAATGCAACATATCATTTTTTAATATCAAAACTTAATATGACTATTGCTTTCTATTTTTCAGTCTAGTCATCATTTGTCAATATTAAAGAAATGGTCCTCAAGTAAACAGTTAGTAAACAGTTAAGCTACCAAACTGTTTACTACGTTACTAACATTAACACTGTTTACAATACACCATCCATGTCTTCAACAGGAGGGACGCCAAACACTGCTTTGAATATAATGCAATATTTGCCAAAGATGTCAAGGTGTCACCCAACTGACAGCACATACCCCAGGGTTCATGCCGGGACTCGCTCCGTTCTTGCCTCTGGCTCTGCCACGTCCAGTTCTACCTGACAGACCAGCCCCTCTAGGCCTCCTCCTCCCAGGGAAGCCTGAGCCTCGACCCTGTGGAGAAAAGACGAAAATTCAAAAATGTGCAACGCGAGGAGTGGATATGGACAGCTTGTAGGGGAACACAGGGGAAATGGCTGCTCCCCTTCATACATACTGATATGGGTCGACGCAAGCTCCACTTGTTTTGCGAAAGTTTGTTTCTTGCTTGCACGCACCAAACCGGCCAAGTCATAAAATTTCCTCAGTGGACGCACTCAGATTTACAAAAGGAACATTTCACCACTTCCAGCTTCTCGGTCTGTAGATATTCTTGACTGTACAACAGGAAGAGCATTGATCGTCCAATTCTAGCAAAGCACATTCTGTGTTTGTTTTTTGTATGTAAATAATCGTTGCTTGAGAGCTACACAAACATTTCAGACACACAGCGAGCAAGTTGAGAAAAGGCCTCTGGCAGATTTCTGACAGGAGGACTTGGCCTAATCATGACCGTGAAACTTAAGTCTAACTAAATCTTCTAGCTTCTGCCACCAAAATCCCCTCTCAGTTACCCCTCATTTGACACCGATCCCAAACTAAGACCCCTTCCATCAAGTGTGCCTCCAGACAGACACACCGTTCACAATGATGTTTAACCTGGACCGGACCTCTACTATTGCACACAAAAAGAACCTCACCCAGCCTTGTCAAAAGTAATAATCGTCAACCAACTGCCACACACTTTGGAAAATATAAAAATCAGAAAAGAAAAAAGAAAAATACTCAAACAGGTCTGAATAAGACAGAGTAGAGAGCACATAGCTGACAACATTTACTCATTAGTACAACTAATTTGCCAAATATATAAACAGGTCTTTTTACACCATACCCATGATCTCTTAACGCAACAGCAAAGCCAGACAAACCCATTTTTAATACAGCCATCTCTTTCGATTTCCACTTCCAAAAGTAATTAGCTTAGCCATCGGTCTCTGAATTTCCTCTTCTCACTGCAAGGTGGTGGTAATTGTTAAGAGTAGCCTATGGTATACATCAAAGAGACGTTCAGCACCACTCAGGGAGTGTGTCACTAGGGTAAACAGGGGGCTAACAGAGGGCAGCTGCTGCCCCATCGTCTCCGGTGAGCCACAGTATTTACCACTCTGATGCTCCAGCCGGGGCTGCCAGAGGACTGCCTGGTTTTTGAGTTGTCCCACGCCTCTAGCTGGTCTGGCGACCAGGCCAAGGGGGAGCTCACACTGCTATGGGGGCTCCATGCACCCTAAGGTAAAAGGGGAGGGGGGGGAGACGGGTGAGAGAGTGGGAGGGAAGGACGGAGGAGGGCGACAAAATGCAGCAACTTAAAAACAAAGCCAGCGAAGAAACAAAACATACAAAGAAAGATGTTAGCGAGATGTAGTGAGCTTCTAATGTAGCCAATTGGGAACTGCTTAATACACATCCATCTATGCAGGGCTACTGTATTAGAAAGCATCTGCCGTGCCAATTATGAACAGAATAAGTTATTAGGGTACAGTCTGTGTTATAGCCAGTCCTGAAGAGTTTTCATGCAGATGAGGTTTAGAGGCAAAGATCCTCAAAGTCTTTGTGACGGCAAAACATGAAGAGCGCAATTGTGTTAGTTGCATTTCACACAGGATCATTTTCCAGGGCACCATACAGCAAGAAACAGGCCCTGCAGCCTATCGTCATGACAACCATGTATGTTTGGCATGTTGATAAAACAAGGGGAATTGCGTTCGTATGGCCGCAAGTGAGTGCATCAGGCAAAAGCACTCAGGACGAAAAGGAGAAAAAGTCAGATCGAAGCATACCTAATAGATTTCCCCAGGCCTTGTATAATAAATTAGTTTGAGCCATATACTGTTTATTTAAGAGATGAGATATTTCCAGGGAAAACACATTTTGCAAACTAAGTTAATCTACCCTCACCAGTATCATTCATAATATATTATAGCCATGGGTGTGATTTTACCACTATAATTATTTGTCTGAGAGAGTCCCCATTCAGTGTCTCTATTATAATCCTTTTGTTCCAACGACACTGGCACGCGTACATTAGAGGAATTTTTTTCCAGTCATGAGTGACCCACTGAAAACTGATGTTATAATAGGAGAAAACTTGGACATGGTGATGGTAATGATCTCTGAAATTTGTGACTTGATGAAACCTCGGCCTCAGTGGGACAATAAGGCGGCGCATGTTTGTAATGTGGACACAAGATGAACCGAGTGACTGATGAAAATGCTGCTGAGGTGGAAAATGATGAGGACTCAGAGGAAAAGGTGTTTTAGCCATTAAAAAAAACAAAAAAAAACTGAGTTCCTATTAGAAATAATAACTGTGACCAACTAGTTGTGTGGGGCTCGAACATGCATAGAGGGCATCTGGAGTTGAAAGAAAGCATCTTTCAACAAGCTGTTCTCCTGCTATGCCTTAGTGTACTTCACAGTATAACTCGCATTAAAAAACAATAACCATACAAGTTGCTTCAACCAATCCAGTACCACAAAAAAAAATCCTTAATCCACCTTCATGGAGAAGAGCACTAAGGACACTTAGACACAGATCATTTAGGAGTACACAGGGTATGCACACTAAGTATTAGCCTACACTCCGGGGGTAGTTACTTTGGCTCGTTCTGCCTTACTGGTAGTCCCAGCCCAAGAGCAACACAAAACTAATCAGTCGCCCTCTGTGACATGATATTCAGGTTCCTACCTGTTTCACTCGTGGCCTCCCAGGAGAAAACTTCCTCTTGGTGATGGCTGGCTTTCCCATTCCAATCTTAGGGGTGAGTGGTATGAGGGTGGTGGTGGTGGGCATGACACTGCTGTGGTCACCCAGTGACGGTAGGATCTGCGTCAGTTCCCTGGGAGACGTCCCTCTGCCCAGAGGGGAGGAGTGGCACGGAGAGGAAACCATTTCCGTCAACCTTTCCACGGATGTCTTGAGTGGTTTCTCCTCTGAAGGCAGGCAGGGAAATGAGAGATTGAGTTTTCTCTCTGTCGTAATGTACACCTCCACCGATGTAGTGGAGGCTGAGGGTTTAACAGTCTCGGCCGGGTTCGTGTGAAAAATACCCTCCATCCTCTCCTTGTTAAGTTCCTCTGGAGCAGATTCCAGGAATGAAGCCCTGACCACATCCACATTTGAAGGCTGGGGTAGTGAGACTTCCATTGGTTGGTCCGTGAAAGGTACTGATGCAGTACTTGGTTCTTTGGTGGTTGAGATGATGGCCTTAAAATCCTTTGTGCTGGGGTTGGCCATGCCCTGCTCAGGGCAGGCCTCTGTCTTTGCTGGTTTGATTTGTAATGTGGTATCCCGTGTGTGTAGTATCTCCATAGAGAGCTGGGTCGGAAAAGACTCCTGGCTGGGAGTCGCTGAAGACCCAGGACTCTCGGTAGTTGTAAGCTGGGCTCTTGCTGCTGGATTCGTTTCTAGGAAGAGGAAGAGGAAACACACAGTGGTCAAAAGAACATATTTTGATCGACATCATGCACATTAAAGATAAAAGTGTGAACCCGAAACCATTTAATGCTCAGGCTTGTGAGCAACGTCAAAAAAATAAAATAAAAAAATGTCATTAGTTTAAATGATAGGTGGATTTGATGTACAGTTGCTATGCTGACAGTATATTCACACCAAAGCAAGCTTTAGAACCACATTCACCGTTACTTTAACCCAAATAAATACAACTGTTCCACAGTGTAGACGAGATTGTGTTCACAAACCTGGTTTGATTTTGTTGACAGAAGGTTCGGTGACCTGCTTTTCAACATCTGCTCCCACTGAGACTTCTAAAAGAGACAAGATTGATATCAAACAGAGTATATTCAAAGAAATTGATATTTTGTTCACTAATAGAGAGAACTAAGAGTCGGGAGAGACTGTGAACACACGCAAAAAGAAAATGGGCCGTAGGGAAATGTTGAGCTCGGATATTTATTCTTTCATCAATTCTACCCACCTCTCAAATCTAAACCAACAAGCCTATACAAAGACGTGAATCCGGAAGTTTCCTTTTGGTAAAACCACGGAAACACTAAACACTAAAAGCTTTTGTTGGAGATAGATAATCGATTACGTTTCAAGCCAATACATGGAAAAGAGAATTATATATGGTTCACTATCAGCAAAAGTATATATATATATATATATATATATATATATATATATATATATATATATATATATATATATATATATATATATAAATATAAAGGTTTGACATTATGGTTAAACATCCTTCTTCACATTTCTGATTTAGTACGATGTAAGTATTACCGATATGGAGTGGCTTTCAAGTAACCAACAGCCACAATGCATAGAAAGACAATGAGGTGACCGTTATACGCTATTTTATATGAATCTAGTGTCTCCTACCCTCTCTTTCTCTCCTCTTTGGTTTTATAGCGTCTCCCATCCTCTCCTTCCATTCTGTTTTGTATTAAAGACATCAATACATTTGAATAGTCTGGTATGAATAGAACTAGTCATTCCTGGCTATCAGGCATCCACCCATTGAGCCAATATTCTGCCAGACAGCCTCTGACCGTACAGATAGCCCAGTCTTAACAAGGCACCCACCATTTCGATCCACAAGTTCCCATGTCACACTGATCCTGACACACGCATGCACCTGCTAGGCATCTCTGCCAGGGAAGGGAGTAACCATGACAACCAACATCCCAGGGTCTGTGCGCTGTGGGCTCATGACTGTGCAGCTTGCAGGTGCTCATCCGGTGCCGATGCCAGAAAGTCAATTAGGAGATGGGCCTCCAACCATCTCCAGCCTTCAACTATTGACCAAACTGAACACACATTCTCATTCATATTAACACCCTGCTTCCTATATCTTCTAGGGGGGATAAGGTAATGGTTTAGATAAATACGCAGCTTAGATTAATGCAGCAGAGGCTTCGAGTCAGGTCTCGATTGCAGTCACAGAATGGATCTAATGGCATCTGTCAGTTGAGTCACGGTAAGCTCGCTGTTGAACACTGGTTAGTGGAGAATCCTGGCAGGTGATAAACAGCTCTGGTTAATGACTTTAATTACATTACATATGCACTCTGTTGGCAGTTTTGCCATGATCTCACATTACAAAAGACCCAAAAAAATATATGAAATTAATTTCCTCTAATTCTCATCTCCCAGGGTAGACCACATTTGGACAAAAAAAAAAAAAAAAGATAAAAATTTGACTCTTATTTTGGGGTGCCAAGAGAAACCTCCTTAAGCTTCTCTTGAATCAATACAGAGATCCCTCAACACATCTTTAAAACCACAGAGGGGGAAGCATCGCCTTGCCAGCTAAATCCGATGATGAAGCAGTTCATGACCAAAGAAAAAAAATGAAAAAAGAAAGAAGGAGAGCCCATGTGTATGCGGAGCAGAGCGAGCTTTGTGAGCAGTCATGAATGAGCCAGCATAGCTCCAAGGCAGGTTTGCAGACAGGGGATCTAATAACATCACCATCATGCTACTCCTATCCAATCTCTCCTGCCAGTGCAGTCTGCAGTCTAGACAGAGTGGGCAGCGTAGCTACTACTGGCATCCCCAGCTCACCGTTAATTTGCCTGATACTCCACTCTACTGCTGGCAGATTTCACGTGGAGATGTAGCCCTAAGCTTCACACAGGCAGAGACCAGCATCACACCATTTAGAGTTGCTACAGTTCGCCTCACAACTAATCAAGAGCTGTTGCAAAGGTAAGGATTTACTGGTGGTTCTTTTACTAATTGGCATCCAGCAAGATAAGCGTATTACCCGCCCAAATGTCCTAAATCTCATAATTTTTTCTTGACGAAGATGTGGTATTTTTAAGATATTTCACTGAAGGTTATATTCAAGCCCCCAAGGAAAGGCTTTGAGAAAATTTGACATGGTGGGCAAACCGTGTGATTACAATTTCCGGGTTTGTCATGTGAAGCCATGGGGCCCAGAAATACTTTTCCCCCCATAGACTTACATTGGGAAAGACACGTTTGTTTTTTTTAAATCAGCGGGTAAATTTTTATTTATTTTTAAGGAAACCAACTTGCCAAACCCCTATTATAATCATTAGGCTTAAAAGTTGTAAAGTGTACCAGTAGCCGAGTTATAATTCCTACTCCGCTCATGTGAATGAGTCGCAAGAATGAGGTTAAACCGGGAAGTCAAATGTTTTTTTGTGTTATTTGGCCACAGAACGACTGAGAGCTGCCTCCAACACTGTACCCAGTTATTTTTACATCCATGATTACCAACTATACATTTACTGGCTAAGAGTAACTGAAAGTAACTTTAAGTCAATATTGTAGTCCGTTTGACCTTCCCAAGGTTTTTAAAAAATCTTGAATTCAATGGCTATAATTTACAGTCTGAATCCCATTGAAGCCCCTTTGAGACTAGCAGAGTTTCTTGGGCTTTGATTTTGTGTGTCACACACGCACATTGATTTGACAAACATCAGACATGGTGCCTTGGCAATCTCTCCCTCTGTTAACTGGTATTATGAACAAGTCCCTCTCGTCTGAAGGTAATAAAGACAAACTGCCAGTCAAATGTAAAGCTGATTTGTGGCAGTGTGAGCAGCAACTCAAGTGTCCATCTCTGCTTCAAGTTGCACTGAGCAGTTTCATGTCACCATGCGTTAAATTCAAGGAAGAAAAAAAAAAGAAGGGCTTTCAAGTATACATTTCTCGTTCACATAGACTGGCAGCACAAGTTACAGTCCCAGGAGACAGGAGGGAGAAACAAAGTACTTCTAATTTTCAAAACAAGAGTTACAAAGACAAAGGAGTCGCTTTAATCTGCTGGTAGTAGGACACCATCTGGTTATTGGGGAGTCCTCAGAAAATCCTGCACATAAAAAGAGGGAGCGCTTCTCTCTGGTCTTAGTCCAAACAACTCCTAATCCTTTCATCTGCAAAAACAGCGACTTTCAGAACTTCATCAGCGTCGACACTACAGCTCACTTTAGTGTTGCATGGCCAAAACTTTCAACAGCCTCAGCATGGTTAGAGCTTGAGCGAATAAACCCTCAACTACAAAGATTGTCTTTCATTTTAATTCGCATAACCTGGTGCTCTTGTGTACGATTTTGTACAATCAAAAGAGTTACATTCCTTGGCTTGTCCTTGCAATAACAACACATGGTTAATATGCTGATTAGATGCTCAGGGGTGAAACTTGGGCATTGAGGAAAAAAAATAAATAAGAGAGAACATAGAGATCAAAGCAATTATCTTATTGTGTCGAATCTAACCTTTTTGGAACAAAGACCCACCAGGCTTTTGGGCTGACGTGGCCAGATTCTCCTCCTGGACGGTAGGCTGAACAGGCTCTGGATCCGAGTGCAATGGAACAGCAAGTAATTCCGGTTTGGGGTCATTGTGCGTTTCAGTAGGCCCCTGAGTGCCAGGTTCTAGGTCCGTGTGCTTTTGAGCCAGCTGTAGACCAGTCTCAGAGTCTATGTGCATGGAGGCTGGCTGAGGGCTGAGCTCTGGGCCGGTGTCCATATCCTCTGCCTGTAGCGCCTGCTCTGCAGCAGGAGACTTGCAGTTGGAACAAACATAGTCCTCTCCGGGGTGGATTTCTGCTTGGCCTGAGTTCTGACGCTCACACTCCAGGTGTAGCCATCTGAAAGGAGTGCGAAGGAATTTTAAGGGATTGTTCAGTGGGGATCTCTGTGCAATCCTAAAATGTGACATATTTATTGCTGAGGTTTCCCCAACTCTTTCCCTTAATGTTAGCAGGAAACATCAAATTGACACAGGAATGAAACAAGGTAACAAAACAAACGAGAGAGTTGCATTTGAACAAGTGATGAACAAATTGTTCCTTACCTCTTACAAGTCTGGCAGAAGAGTAAGTCTTTATGATGCTCAGGGTCCAGGATGCAGGCACACATAGAACAGCACAGAGCAGGGTCCTGATTTTGGACGCAGATCTCACACAGCAAGCTGGTGTGGTGCCATTGCCCGCTGGTCCGTGTTCCACATTGGATGCATACTCTGCAGCTCTGAGGAGCAAAAGAGGGCCTCTTAGTAATACGATTTGGAAAGCCATTCACACTCAATGTGGTACGAATACAGTGTTTCTGCTGTATAGATTTGTCACTTAAGTCATGGGATGGGGAACAAGCATGGAACTTGTCCAGGCCCACAGTAAATGTGAGTATATTGAAGACCATGACTTTCTCCTAGCTAAATTTATTCAAAAAGGTAGAGGAATTTGGGGAATTCGACTTAAAAAGCAATATCAGTCGTTTTGGGCTCTGAGGAAATGGATTTACAAGGCAATTGTCTAATTAGACAGATCATTTAGACTAACCAGTTTTTAATAAAATGGCAAAAGAGGAAAAGGTTGTTGTTTTTTTTTTAAACATTGGTATCGAATAAGTGCAGGTCTGGCTATGCAGCTGGAACAAACTCCCAAGTTGTGTTACAAATGGCAGACACAAAAATTCAAAGCCGCCAATAACCAAAACATGAACCTGTAGTTGCTGCTTTGTCTTGAATATGTTTTTAAACAGATTAGTAACAGCCATATAAAGTTTTCCTACATTTTATTTTCTGGGTATGCAAGTGGACAAAAGTGAGCACAGTATAGTGAGCGACTGAACCACAGAGTGGCACAAGCAAATATGTAGCAGCAGGCAATTTTGATGAAAAATCAACACTGACGGTGTGCAGCATCAAACAGAGCTGCTTACCGGTACAAAAAGCAAAAAGAAAGTGGTCATTTGGCTCCCGTTTCAGCAGCATGCTGCTTAAGTGGTGCAGTTCATTTTAAAAAGATTTTAAAATAATGTTTTTGGAGTAGAGTATTTTTGCTCATGCTGGAAATGGAGAGGCGGTTCACATTTTGACAAAACCTTCATGACACAATTGCAAAGACACTTCCATTCACACCCATCACAAGACATCACAAATCGTTTGTGTTGTTATAACGTATTCACCTTTCAAAACCTAAATAGGTTTACATGTTTTAAAGTAGAGCTACTTTTGGCAAATATACTCTAAGCAGCTTTATTATGAATGCAAAAATATAATAAAAACAAATATTGGATAGGATTTGATAGATAATGAAACAATACTTAAGATAATTTACAATACTAAAGCAATCTCACTAGGATCTGGGGAAAGTAATTTTGAAGATTCTACATGGAGATGGTTGTCTTCCATTCTTATCCTTATTTTCTTCAAGACATGGTCATGAATCATGAAAAGTGGACCAGCACTTACTTTTTCCTCCGCAAAAAGCTTTCTGTCTCAAACGCAGCCTGCCGTGCTGGTGCTCATACATGATGGAGGAACATGACAGAGCAGTGAAACTGGAACAATGACTAATTCTTCATTGATTTCTACTTCAGTCAAACGGTTGCAAAACTACAGAGCGAGTGGGGACAGAGGTTGGTCTTACTGTGTCGAGTCAGATAGAAAAGCAAAGTGTGAAGCCCTTTCAGTTGGTGGCTCTATTGCCGCAGCCTCATCCGACCACGGCAGTAAACTGGTTGGTGTGTTTACCAGTCGCCTGAGTGACAAGCACATTCGCACGCCTGGAGGATGGCGGTTGGGGCTGCACTGAGGGATGCGTGTGATCAACATGCAAGGCATGTGGGCGCATATACACACACACCACGTTATCTTTAGCTGAGGCTGATCTGAAGCCTTTAAAAAGATCAGCCGAAGTGAGTCATAACTTAACCGCAGGAAGCGCAAATACAAACCACCAAAAAGTCTTATTCTCATGGGTAGTAGACATTTTACTCGATTCGATTGAATATTAATGCCCACACACTGTAGGAATTTTGTGTTGCAGCTGCCAAAATATTACATGGTAATAACAATAGGTTGGTAATGCACTGTTAAATTACTTATTGTTTGTACATACCAGCCAGATTAAATCTTATATTGCATCATCTTTAATAAGACATTCAGCCTCATATGAGGTTCTTCCTACCTTACATCTCCATCCGTTGGTGGGGAGAGTGTCTATAGCAGGTTGCAGACAGAAGGTATGGTAGCCTTTGTCACACATGTCACACACCAGCATTTTAGTGTCCTCTCCTGGGTTCCTACAAAGAGAGAACGAAAATACAGACGGTTTCATGAAATGGGACAGAAAAAGACTAGAATAGAGAAACACAAACGGCACAATAGGTTTTAACCAAATGCCTCAATAATCAGACAGACAATCTTGTAGGGTTGACTATCCGTACATTCATAAAATGTTTGCATAATGGGATTTTTGATAAATAATGATCAGTAATGTAAATATAATAACTAAGTGGGTTTAGGCAAATAATAGAACATCTAAAAACAGTCTGGTGAGTTCAGAAAAGGACATAACTGTATTTGAGCCTATAAAACTGTAAAAAGACAACACTAATGCCGTACTACATAAGAGGTCTACTATAATCAACACATTTATACAATATCGATATTTACATAGGACTTTGATACACTGCAAATAGACTGTAACCATCTACGGAAGATTTTATGTAAAGGAGAAGTATGAAAAAGTCACATGCATGATCTTAGTCACCTTGATTCTCTTGATTCTCTCTGAATTATTTCCACAAGGGAGATAATAAGATCGGTCTTGTGTGAGTGAGTGAATTAATCTAACGCGGTGTCTGTTCACGTCTAATCTAACATACTGCTGAGCCAAACTGCATAATATCGGCACGTGTGAAGCTTATTTAATTTATCATTTATGGCTGCCACCTCAAGGATGCATGACTGCCTACTCCTGAAGACTGATGGAATAGTTTTAAAACTGCATTGAATGCATTCAGCACTGAATGTAGTACAATTATTATTACATCTGAAAATACAGGTCGATTTAGGATTGGAATAACAACCACAATAAAAACTATGCACAGGCAATGATAAAATGAATTACAATTCAAAGAAGAAAACAAGCGGAATAATCCCATCTATTAGTTATTGGCAATAAACTCATCTTGAAAAAACACCATGCTTTCCAGTAAAAACATGGTGTGTACAAGCACGCAACAGAAAGCTCAATGGACGGTGTTCACCTAAGGCAAACAGGACCGGTTGCTAGCAGAGCCCCTGTACTTACTTACTGTACTTAAATAAGGTCAGAATTTACAAGACTATGCTTCAGGGTACAACATCTAGTTATCTCAACACAAACCACAGAGGTAAACAAACCAGCAGTAAGCAACATGCCTGGTAGCTATAGAAAAAATTAGCAGGAGTAAAAAGAAAAGATAGATAAGACAAAAACATTCAGTGTTAGATACTTTATTTCGGCAAATTTGAAGGTGACTCACTTGCACGTCTGGCAGATTTTGCACTCCGGGCACTGCCAACCTGCCCTCCTTAGAGGGGTTACGGCTATGTCCAGGCACATCCCATGGTAATGCTGACCACAACTGGTGCAGAAGAGCTGGTCCAGTAGGTCCCCTGGGCTATCACATAGCGCGCAATTTACATCATCTACAACTATGGGCAAGAAAAATAAAAGAAACAGGATTTAAGTCAGGAAAATAATGAGGGAGAGTAGCTGATGCGCTATTTCGCCAACAATTCTCATTTTTACTATGGCTGTATTCAATACTACTCAACTTACATTTGTGAATGGCCAGTTCAATGTGTTCTGGGCAGAGGAGCGAGAGATTCCTGATATCCTGAAAGGTCCCAGCTGCCCCCGCACAGGGGAAATGGTAGAGTTGAGCACATCCTTCAGCACAGCACTTAACGGATGCTCCAAGGCGCTTACAGTATGCACAGTGCTGCAGAGAAAAAGAGAGATCCCAATATATCATGAATGCGTACATTGTTGCAGAATATATATATGTGTGTGTGTGTGTGTGTGTGTGTGTGTGTGTGTGTGTATGTGTGTGTGTGTGTGTGTGTGTGCATTCCCAGCTTAGAGAAGACCTCTTTTTAAACCCCTGTTTTAGCCCCCTGATGATCACATTCACGACAGAACGTCATCCATTTGCTATTCCCCTCAGCACTCTGGAGATCAAATGCAAGACTTGCTGATGGGCTACACGACCATTGGGCTGCAGACGCAATCGGTGCGCTGTGAGCTGTGCCATTGCTAACACTAGGAGCTAAGCTGCCATGAGGGCTCAGCCCTGTTGAGTGGCGTGACCTTTTCCATTTCACAGCTGAGAGATCCACGCTGCCAGGCTGACCTTTACCAGCCAGTCTGATCCATCAGCTTTGCTGTGCCTCACTGAAGCAGTCTCACTGCTGCCCCAACACATTAAGATGCTGTTAACACCCATTAGTCCATGGATCTTCTCCCCTGACTCACCTTTGTGCTCCCTGAGTCAATGGCTCTGTCCACATTAAGCAGAGATTGTCCCTCGCCCTCACAAACACCCTCGGACCACAAGGCACAACTCTGATGTGCCCAGCATTGCCCTGAAATACCAAGAGAAAAAAGAAGTGTTAATAAACAAAAGGTTCGCATCTAATTTGTATCTGGTGCAGATTCTGCAACAATGTACGCATTCATGATATAAAAAAGTGCTAACAAAGCCTGGTAAAAAGGACCAAAAAGGACAAGACTATTGGTATTACCTGACTCGAAGAGAGACTGGACGTTAAGATCTTGTGGGAGGCCGACATGAGTAAGTTCATCCCAAAATCGACTGGCTGGGTCTGGTTCTTCCTCGCAGCTTTCAGACCCACTGGAACAAAGGAAGAGGTTTGCAGGGAAAGCAGGTTAGCACAGGTTTTTTTTGTTTTCTTGTTTGTAAAAAGGTAGAGAGTCTGAGTCAATTTAGGAATGAATCGAGAGTAGAGACATTAGGTAGAGGACGATGTTCAGTTTTTACAAAAGCAGAGCTATGAAGACAGAGAGAATGAGCTGGGGGAAAATGTTAGAGAGCAACTAAAAAGCTGTGGGGGAGGAGGGATATGAGGAGGAGGAGGAGGAAGAGGGCCATCTTGTTTGGCATGTGCACAAGAGGCTGGCTGTTCTGTCTCATGAAATCTGTTGAAAAGGATGCGTTTCCCCGAGTCCCTGGCTTGAACTAGTGAGCTGCATAGCATGCGGAAAATGTGGAGGGGGAGCATTAGCATTTAAAAAGGACCTTAGTTCCAGTAAACAAACCAACGGCCAAAATCAAGTGAACGGTTTCTAGAAGCATGATTGCAGTCGTGAGGGCTTATTGTTCACAGACCAAAGTTTTATCACCAATTAGGAAATTATCTTCTCACACATTTCCACGGCTTTGCATTTTCTGCTTCCCTGACAAATCAATATATCGTTTCTCCGCTTGTATCTCTGTGTGGCATAACCGAGGACTGGCCCTAATGACCAATCACACAGCAGCAACACAACGGCTGCTGGTTGGCTTGGCGTACGGCCAGGCCCATACTGCTCCCACTGCCAGTTACGTCACTGGGAACCCAGAGAGACGCCCAACTGGTTCCAAAAGGTCCAAAACAAATTAGGCAGCTGGCCAAGAGAGTCCGAGGAGGGTCTTTTGTTGGAACAGTGTGCAAATATGTCGTGTTCAAACACACACAGGAAAGGCTCATGTGCAGCAGTCACCTGATGTGGGATCCCTGGGCCTAGGGACACTGACTGCTGATGCAAAGGGATAATTTAGTCTTCAAATGTAGAATGACAACACAATCTGCTAAGTGAGAGAGCCCTTTAAGCTTGTGAGGTCTGCGTGTTTGTTTTGTGTGCATGCTCCTGGGTGTATGAGTTAGCGTGTAGGTAAACATGAATGTGTGGTTATTTATTAACCACCATCATTGGTTTCTTTTGCTGGGGTGATCCAATGTGTATCAATACCGCTTTCCAGGAAAAAGAGTAAAGGGTATTTTTTGCCTCCTTTTCTATCCTGGCCAACACTGGCAGGCAAACCATTTGTGACCACAGTGTCTACCAGGCCTACTTACTCCGTCTTTTCCCTCTGTCCTGAGGTGGTCTCTCCGGCCATTTTTGGCTGAGTGGTTTTATCGCCATCGCTGCTTTCGCTCGTTGAGTCTCCTCCACCCTTATGGCTGAAGAGCGCTTCAAACTGAGGCGTGGTGCTGAATACTTGCAGCTCCCCCTGACCCAGCAGGCTACGGCCACCGCAGTAACAGAAGGCACAGAGACGCTCACTGAAACAAAGAAAATGGTTGGTAGGGGGGTGTTTAATAATATATACCTACTGTGACTTAATACAGTGCCACGCATGTCACCGTGAATTAAGGCCTTTCTCTTCTGGCGGTGGGACTGTCTGTGCAGCAACATACTTTCTGGTGTAAATGCATACATATGTGACACACACACACACACACACACACACACACACACACTCTAATTAGGGCTGCGTTATTCCGGCAATCCTTTAGCGGCGTTAATTATTTGATCATGTGTTAACTGCATTGTTTTTGCAGTGGGAGGGGCTTATCACTGCTGCACATAGATGCTGCACTTTAAATCTCTCCTAGACGGCGTAGTCCAGACCTGGGCGTCCTTAGGCTCTCCCAGTCCGGCCTGCGTGAGGTCAATCAAAAATGAAAAAAAAATAAGATGGACGCCATAAATGCAATACAACGGCACTGCTTTTACGTTGAAGGCGATTTATGTACCTGCGTGCGCGTTTCTGTAGCCTCACCGACAGGCAGTGTTGACGACTTGCAGACTTGAGCCTGACGTCAAAGCACATATTGTTAAGTAGTTTCTGTTCTCGAAGTGCAGAGGTTCTGCCGCGAGATGCTTTGCCTCACAAAGCTCTCACAGGCGGTCAGTCTACAGGCAGGCTCGCGCAGCAAGTTCCGCATCCAGAGTGAAAATGAATCGCGCATGCGCAAACCTCCTGACCGCGCAGTCTGATACACTCTGGCAGAGCACTTTAAGTCAGTATCACTTTTGGTTCTTTCCACACATCAGAAGATGTTCTGTGCACTTGTTCAAGCCAACACAGTCTGGACTTTTCTCACTGAGTAAGCAAAATAGAACTGAAAAACATGAAAAGAACTTATTGTTTTTTTATAAAGTTAATCAATTGCTGGTCTTTTACATACATCTTTAAGGTAAGCAACAAACTGAACATGGGCGAAAGAAGGAGTGACTTGTTCCTAATAGGGATTCTTACTACTGAACACATTATTTATGTTGTTCCCTGATAAAATACAATTGTTTATTCTGGTACCTGATTAGAAAAAAGAAAAGAAAAGATTTCTATACTATATATGTATGTTTGTTAACTTGCTGTTACTCCAGAGTGCCTGTTATATTGTTCTGATAACATTATTTTAAAATAAAAGCATGCAATACACTACTTTTTACTTCACGATTGAATTTACTGCATAATGTGATTAATCAATTACATTTTTTCAACTTTGCCCAGCCCTAATAATAATATATTCACATAAAAGCATTTTTTTGCCCCTTGTTACTCGCACAAGTTTGACCGGATCATTTAGGTTTATTTGCGTCACTCGCACTAAACGCGCTAGAGAGGAGGGGCATATCTCAGATGCGCTGAATTCATATCATCATCTGAAGGGGCGCGAATGAATTTCACTGAGCTGTGAATTTCACTGAGCTGCATCCACTGCATCCCTACGCAAGATGAAACGCTTGAAAATGTTTGTTGTCTGAAAGGAGTTGGGATTGATTGGTGCTGGGCTATGCTAACATTGCAGCTGCTCCATCACCACTCAAAATAACGTCATTCAGGCATAAAGACGGCAGCGACGTCATGGAGTCAGTTAAACTCCATGGTTTATACACATACATGTATACACATAATTTTGTCTCATCTCTGAACAAATATGAGGTATTGTAGAGCTCTGGGCAACCATAGATGGCTAAACTTAATTTTTCCTCCATTTCTGATTCATTAACGCTGGGATTTCAGTGATCACCGGAGGGGAATCTCAAAGTTAAAACAAAGGCTTTCGCGACACAGCGTCACTTAAATGTCTCGCTCGAGTTGAAATATTTCAACTTGTGCAAATACGAGAAATTGTCCAGGCATTAACTTAGTATGCAATGAAACCTTGCAAAAAGTTTGCTTCCAGTGTATTGTGAACGCACCATAAGTACCAGGCCAGACTCTTTCTCGTATGCACCTTCAAATTGTGAGCTTGAGTGTAAGCAGGTAGATATATTTACTTCCTATAAAGCACTACACAGCTTTGCTTCAGCAGTTAATTCAAACTGTTAAAAACAAATCTATCACCTTACAAGAATATGTGGACATGGAAGTGTTGCAGATTGCATGGGAGATGGGAGTTTCAGAGACAGAGTGGTAAAGAAACCACGGAGAGAAGAGCAGCCAAAACACGGAAAGTGGAGAAGTAAAACGGGCGGTAAATATTTATCACATTTTTAGGCGGCGAGATGGCCTTGTTAATAAGATCCCAGGAGAGGGTGCTGGTATGCCCTCCATCACCAACATCGATAGCGCAGACAGGCCGGAAGATTGATTACAACCTTTAACAGAGTGGCACCTGGGAAGAGAGTGTTGCCGCTACCGGCTGATGACTCCATTTCGATTCATCCATGCATGTGTACACAGCAAGGCAAACAGCATGTCCCATTGCTGCCACACGCACGCACACGAATACTTGTACACGCACACATTCATATAAACATTTATAATAAAAAAAATTTAAAAAAAGAATCTTAATGACTTAATAATAATACAAAAATATTTTATTTCTGAAACAGTTATGGTTTAGGGGAAGTTTAGTGTTTCTAACCTTCTTTTGACTTCTCTGCTCACTGGGACAGATGGTCCTGCTGAACTCTCGGCTGGAGGGCTCTGGGCCAGAGGGGAAGAGGGCTTGTCCTCCTCTGGCGACTCAGTGGCCACAACATCTACAGCTTCCACTGGCTCGATTGGCGTTTCTAATAGGAACAAACAAGACCAGTTTGTTAGTAAGAAATGACTCAGCATTTAATCCCACCAGAACATTGATGAGCATTGCAGGCCATTCATTCGTTCACCTCAATACTATTAGCCGCTCAAAAACCCATTGCCAATTATGACTGTAAATTGAGCATCCAGCTTCTGACATGCACAGGCTGTCATAGGGCAGGTTGATTGCATCCTAGTAAGTTTCCTTCAGGTCAAAAACACAGCTTTTATTAGTGAGATGGATGGTAATATATGGGGGCCATATGTTTAAGCACTGATTACAGTAAACCCAATGGGAACATCAAGCTCTTGTACAGAATAGCAATAACAATGGAGGCAGAGGAAAAGAAAAACAAGAAACAGCTATGCTAAAATGTCTCTCAAGTAGTGGGGTTTAATATTAATGGGGAATATTATGCCTGAAATACAAATAAACTCAATTGTGTTACTATCATGAAAGCTTTTGATCTAAATTACAAAAATATGGCTCAATTCACTGCACTAATCATACAAAATAACTCCCAAAAGTACCTCTCACTGAGACTTTGGGCCATGCTGAATTTGTATTAACATTTCATTGAGATGTAATTAGGCTAATACTGCAATGATTCAGCGTCATCCAATGGTATTACTCAAGGACAAATTCAAGCTCATTACCTCTGATACGAGTAAGGGTATACCACTTTTGTTGTATAATACTTAACAATAACGTTAAATAAAAGTATGTTCTAGTACAGGGTTTGCGATAGTTTTAAATATACGTAAACCTTTTTCAAAAGTGGTTTGCATAAAGAATTTGAGTTACATTCTACAAAAGCAAGGGATATCCATAATATTAATACAGGAGATATTAAACACATGTCTTTACCTTTTCAAAGCCAAGATATGCAGATATATTGCATTTAGACCTCAAACAATACTGGAAATAAATTGGAGATTTTATTTTTGCACCTGCAGGCAGAGGGAGCCACTAGGGTTTTAGTGGGCATGAGATTTAGGTTTTTTTTAAATAAAAATATAAATAAATTTAGTTTTAAAAATAATAATTGCCTATTGGTTGTGCAATGTAAACCACAGCTTATAAAAGCAAAGCTAGTTACCAGCAGAATTTCATTCCCCAATATCTCCAGCTCAGCAAAAGAGCTGCACTGAGATGTATGAGAATGGGAGGCATGATCACGTGACGTGATGTCCACACATAAAAAAAGCACATAAATGGGTCTGGAGAGACTGATGGGATTTTAAAAAGCTTTTAGAGGGCATTAGCCTAGGGCTCTTTCCCACTGCACCTCAATGCCAATCTCAGAGCAGGAGGAGAGATTGAAGCAGTAAGGGGAGAGAAAGAAGAAAAAAAATACGCACTCACTGCAGCTTCACAGCTCAAGCTAAACCCTTTCAATTACAGCCCTGAAGTAGAAGCATGGGGTGCCAAGAAAGAGCTCTCATCCATCCTTCTCCAGGAGAGGGAGACTCCTCTTCTACCTTCACTGAAATACCCTTTTGAAGCACTCTCTGCATGAGGCTGCCTGGATGTGCAGGTTCACTTCTTAGATCACTCCCCAATGTGACCAACGTGTACATAATGGATCAAAAAGGGGGGGATTGCAAAGTCTCACCTGTGTCCTGAGGGCTTCTGGACTCTGTTATCTCAGTCCCATCCATGCTGTCCTCCTCATCCACAACAACCCTCCCTCTGGTGCGACCCCTAGGGTGAGGAGGAGACACAAACAAATAAATAAATACAGGGGCACTGAAAAAGAACAAGACGAGAAAAAGTGCCTTGGGTTTGTCTCCGGAGTGGGAGGGGTAGGAGGGGCGGGGGGATTGGTGGAGCGGTCATGAATTAGTTAAATATAGTCACAGCTGTCACTGATTTTTAATGGAGGCACTCAAGGGCGCTGGGCAAGGCGGAAGGGTAGTAGTAGGGGGGGTTACTGGTAGCATGTGGAGTTTAAAGATGGAGGCAGAGCAATCAAATAACTTGGTTCAAAAGATTGGAGGTGAAGTTTACAATAAAAGGGGCATTATTGCCCTAATGCAACATCATCAATAAATGCATGACTATGCCCATGTTGGGTGACAGGGTTATAACGAATCTTTTACATTTGCTCACACCAGAATTGAAATGTGTGTGTTCTGCATCTTCAGAGCAACGTTGAACCAATACCGTTATCCTTTACATTCCCTTGAGAGGTGGCGACTGATTAGAGTTTAACTGAAAATGCTCCTGTTTAAATTCAAATCGGAGTACAGACATTACTTAATAGGAGGATAATAGCTCTGTAATTTAAGACAGCACAAACAAGGATCCAATCATGAATGTACATGAGTCAGGTTAGGTATCCAGAACACGAACACACACACACACACACACACACACACACACACACACACACACACACACACACAAACACACAAACACACAAACACTCACGTGCACGCAGATATGTCGGAATCATTTAGGGCTGTGTTGTACATGCCAATAAAATGGGCTTTATGCATTGAAGCTTTGGACAAAAACAATAAAGCAGAGAATATACACTATTTTAATACGTGTCTGTCTTTGTGTCTGTTTTTTATTCCTCCCTTATAATAAAGTACAAGAAACAATTATTAATACAAAATCTACTTCTGGTGTTTTCAAGAACAACCATGAATAGGTACAAAAACAACCTTAGTGTTATGGATTAGTCCCAGGGCAATAGAATTACTTCGTTAAATCTCTGAATGTTCAAGCAGTAAAAACAAAATGAAAACAAACTGTTAAAACTATGTAATTGACAGCAATTCTATATGTTGACAGCAAGCTACTGTAACCAATTTGTGTGTTGAATAAAGCACTTTGAACCTCTGTTTTGATTCCACTCAAGCAGATTCCCACAGTGTGGGCCTTGGCCCACTGGTGGGCTGCAAACGTACTGCAGGTGGGCCACGAGAGGTAATTTTTAAATAAATATAACTAGTAGTAGTAGAATAGTTTGAAATTAATATAAAAACATTTCTGATTTAAATTACGTGTTATTTTTTTACTGGTGTAACCAAGGGTTCTTTTTGCGCCTATACTGTGTAGTACTAATAAAATAATAACACAATCGTTAGTCAGCCAAGCCGGCAACTTCTTTATTAACGTCTTCCCTTTTTCACCACCAACATTTCTTTGCACCTCTTTTTCCGTTTCCCTCCTTCAAAATAAAAGCCCCGGAAACACAATACAATAGCTTACACTGGCAACAA